>NW_026048462.1:3305748-3606271 GCF_023864345.2 Schistocerca serialis cubense
TGGACTCACAGGAGAGGTTCAAATAATAGAATGTTAGGGCTTCAGTCCTCTTGTACTTAAGTGGCATTGTGCCTTTTGAATTTAATTCCGATGCAATTTCTGTGTTTCATCGTCAATAAGAAGGTCCAAGGTATACAGTAAACCTGAGGTGAATCATCGGAATCTAAAACTGGCCTCACATTAGAGGTTCAAATCATAGAAAGTTAGAGTGTCAGTCCTCTTGTACTTAAGTCGGCATTGTGCCTTTTGAATTTAATTCCGATGCAATTTCTGTGTTTCATCGTCAATAAGATGGTCCAAGGTATACAGTAAACCTGAAGTGAACCATCGGAATCTAAAACTGGACTCACAGGAGAGGTTCAAATCATAGAAAGTGAGAGTGTCAGTCCTCTTGTACGTAAGTCGGCATTGTGTCTTATGTATTAAATTCGGATGCAATTTCTGTGTTTCATCGTCAATAAGAAAGTCCAAGGGATACAGTAAACCTGAAGTGAAGCATCGGAATCTAAAGCTGGACTCACAGGAGAGGTTCAAATCATAGAAAGTTAGAGTGTCAGTCCTCTTGTACTTAAGTCGGCATTGTGCCTTTAGTATTAAATTCGTATGCTATTTCTGTGTTTCATCGGCAATAAGAAGGTCCAAGGGATACAGTAAACCTGAAGTGAAGCATCGGAATCTAAAACTGGACTCACAGGAGAGGTTCAAATCATAGAATGTTAGAGTTTCAATCCTCTTGTACTTAAGTCGGCATTGTGCCTTTTGTATTAAATTCAGATGCAATTTCAGTGTTTCATCGTCAATAAGAAAGTCCAAGGGATACAGTAAACCTGAAGTGAAGCATCGGAATCTAAAACTGGACTCACAGGAGAGGTTCAAATCATAGAAAGTTAGAGTGTCAGTCCTCTAGTACTTAAGTCGGCATTGTGCCTTTTGTATTAAACTCGGATGCAATTTCTGTGTGTCATCGTCAATAAGAAGGTCCAAGGGATACAGTAAACCTGAAGTGAAGCATCGGAATCTAAAACTGGACTCGCAGGAGAGGTTCAAATCATAGAAACTTAGAGTCTCAGTCCTCTTGTACTTAAGTCGGCATTGTGCCTTTTGAATTTAATTCTGATGCAATTACTGTGTTTCATCGTCAATAAGAAGGTCCAAGGGTACAGTAAACCTGAAGTGAAGCATCGGAATCTAAAACTGGACTCACAGGATAGGTTCAAATCAATGAAGGGAGAGTGTCAGTCCTCTTGTACTTAAGTCGGCATTGTGCTATTTGTATTAAATTTGGATGCAATTTCTGTGTTTCATCGTCAATAAGAAGGAGCGAGGTACACAGTAATCCTGAAGTGAAGCATCGGAATTTAAAACAGGACTCACAGGAGTGGTTCAAATCATAGAAAGTGAGAGTGTCAGTCCTCTTTTACTTATGTCGGCATTGTGCCTTTTGTATTAAATTCGGATGCAATTTCTGTGTTTTATCATCAATAAGAAGGTCCAGGGGTTACATAAACCTAAAGTGAAGCATCGGAATCTAAAACTGGACTCACAGGAGAGGTTCAAATCTTAGAAAGGGAGAGGGTCAGTCCTCTTGTACTTAAGTCGGCAATGTGCCTTTTGTATTAAATTCGGATGCAATTTCTGTGTTTCATCGTCATTAATAAAGTGCAAGGTATACTGTAAACCTGAATAGAAGTATCGGAATCTAAAACTGGACTCACAGGAAGGGTTCAAATCATAGAAACTGAGAGTGTCAGTCATCTTGTGCTTAAGTCGGCATTGTGCCTTTTGTATTTAATTCGGATGCAATTTCTGTGCTTCATCGTCAATAAGAAGGTCCAAGGGATACAGTAAAGCTGATGTGAAGGTTCGGAATCTAAAACTGGGCTCACAGGAGAGGTTCAAATCATAGAAGGTTAGAGTGTCAGTCCTCTTGTACTTAAGTCGGCATTGTGCCTTTTGTATTAAATTCGGATACAATTTCTGTGTTTCATCGTCAATAAGAAGGTCCAGGATATACAGTAAACCTGAAGTGAATCATCGGAATCTAAAACTGGACTCGCAGGAGAGGTTTAAATCATAGAAAATTTGAGTGTCAGTCCTCTTGTACTTAAGTCGGCATTGTGCCTTTTGAATTTAATTCCGATGCAATTTCTGTGTTTCATCGTCAATAAGAAGGTCCAAGGTATACAGTAAACCTGAGGTGAACCATCGGAATCTAAAACTTGACTTACAGGACAGGTTCAAATCATAGAGAGTGAGCGTGTCAGTCCTCCTGTACTTAAGTCGGCATTGTGCCTTTTGTATTAAATGCGAATGCAAATCTGTGTTTCATCGTCAATAAGAAGGTCCAAGGGATACAGTAAACCTGAAGTGAAGCATCGGAATCTAAAACTGGACTCACAGGAGAGGTTCAAATATTTGAAAGTTAGAGTGTCAGTCCTCTTGTACTTAAGCCGGCATTATGCCTTTTGAATTTAATTCCGATGCAATTTCTGTGTTTCATCGTCAATAAGAAGGTGCAAGGTATACAGTAAACCTGAAGTGAAGCATTGGAATCTAAAACTGGACTCACAGGAGAGGTTCAAATCAAAGATATTTAGAGTGTCAGTCCCCTTGTACTTAAGTCGGCATTGTGCCTTTAGTATTAAATTCGGATGCAATGTCTGAGTTTCTTCGTCAATAAGAAGGTCCAAGGGATACAGTAAACCTGAAGTGAAGCATCGGAATCTAAAACTGGACTCACCAGAGAGGTTCTAATCCTAGAAATTTAGAAAGTGTCAGTCCTATTTTACTTAAGTCGGCATTGTGCCTTTTGAATTTAATTCCGATGCAATTTCTGTGCTTCATCGTCAATAAGAAGGTGCAAGGTTACAGTAAACCTGAAGTGAGGCATCGGAATCTAAAACTGGACTCACAGGAGAGGTTCAAATCATAGAGAGTTAGAGTGTCAGTCCTCTTGTAATTAAGTCGGCATTGTGCCATTTGTATTAAATTCGGATACAATTTCCGTGTTTCATCGTCAATAAGAAGGTCCAGGGGATACAGTGAACCTGAAGTGAAGCATCGGAATCTAAAGCTGGAATCGCAGGAGAGGTTCAAATCATAGAAAGTTAGAGTGTCAGTCCTCTTGTACTTAAGTCGGCATTGTGCCTTTTTAATTTAATTCCGATGCTATTCTTGTCTTTCATCGTCAATAAGAAGGTCCAAGGTATACAGTAAACCTGAAGTGAAGCATCGGAATCTAAAACTCGACTCACAGAAGAGGTTCAAATCATTGAAAGTTAGAGTGTCAGTCCTCTTGTACATAAGTTGTCATTGTGATATTTGTATTAAATTCGGATGCAATTTCTGTGTTTCATCGTCAATAAGAAGGACCAAGGTATACATTAAATCTGAAGTGAAGCACCGGAATCTAAAACTGGACTCACAGGAGAGGTTCAAATAATAGAATGTTAGGGCTTCAGTCCTCTTGTACTTAAGTCGGCATTGTGCCTTTTGAATTTAATGCCGATGCAATTTCTGTGTTTCATCGTCAATAAGAAGGTCCAAGGTATACAGTAAACCTGAGGTGAATCATCGGAATCTAAAACTGGCCTCACATTAGAGGTTCAAATCACAGAAAGTTAGAGTGTCAGTCCTCTTGTACTTAAGACGGCATTGTGCCTTTTGAATTTAATTCCGATGCAATTTCTGTGTTTCATCGTCAATAAGAAGGTCCAAGGTATACAGTAAACCTGAAGTGAACCATCGGAATCTAAAACTGGACTCACAGGAGAGGTTCAAATCATAGAAAGTGAGAGTGTCAGTCCTCTTGTACTTAAGTCGGCATTGTGCCTTTAGTATTAAATTCGTATGCAATTTCTGTGTTTCATCGTCAATAAGAAGGTCCAAGGGATACAGTAAACCTGAAGTGAAGCATCGGAATCTAAAACTGGACTCACAGGAGAGGTTCAAATCATAGAATGTTAGAGTTTCAATCCTCTTGTACTTAAGTCGGCATTGTGCCTTTTGTATTAAATTCAGATGCAATTTCAGTGTTTCATCGTCAATAAGAAAGTCCAAGGGATACAGTAAACCTGAAGTGAAGCATCGGAATCTAAAACTGGACTCACAGGAGAGGTTCAAATCATAGAAAGTTAGAGTGTCAGTCCTCTAGTACTTAAGTCGGCATTGTGCCTTTTGTATTAAACTCGGATGCAATTTCTGTGTGTCATCGTCAATAAGAAGGTCCAAGGGATACAGTAAACCTGAAGTGAAGCATCGGAATCTAAAACTGGACTCGCAGGAGAGGTTCAAATCATAGAAAGTTAGAGTCTCAATCCTCTTGTACTTAAGTCGGCATTGTGCCTTTTGAATTTAATTCTGATGCAATTACTGTGTTTCATCGTCAATAAGAAGGTCCAAGGGTACAGTAAACCTGAAGTGAAGCATCGGAATCTAAAACTGGACTCACAGGATAGGTTCAAATCAATGAAGGGAGAGTGTCAGTCTTCTTGTACTTCAGTCGGCAATGTGCTTTTGTATTAAATTCGGATGCAATTTCTGTGTTTCATCCTTAATAAGAAGGCGCAAGGTATACTTTAAACCTGAAGTGAAGCATCGGAATCTAAAACTGGACTCACAGGAGAGGTTCAAATCATAGAAAGTGAGAAAGTCGGTCCTCTTGTACTTAAGTCGGCATTGTGCCTTTTGTATTAAATTCGGATGCAACTTCTGTGTTTCATCGTCAATAAGAAGGTCCAAGGGGTACATCAAACCTGAAGTGAAGCTTCGGAAACTAAACCTGGTCTCACAGGAGAGGCTCAAATCATAGAAAGTTAGAGTGTCAGTCCTCTTGTACTTAAGTCGGCATTGTGCCTTTTGTATAAAATTCGGATACAATTTCTGTGTTTCATCGTAACTAAGAAGGTCCAGGGGATACAGTAAACCTGAAGTGAAGCATCGGAATCTAAAACTGGACTCACAGAATAGGTTCAAATCAATGAAGAGAGAGTGTCAGTCCTCTTGTACTTAAGTCGGCATTGTGCTATTTGTATTAAATTTGGATGCAATTTCTGTGTTTCATCGTCAATAAGAAGGAGCTAGGTACACAGTAATCCTGAAGTGAAGCATCGGAATTTAAAACAGGACTCACAGGAGTGGTTCAAATCATAGAAAGTGAGAGTGTCAGTCCTCTTTTACTTATGTCGGCATTGTGCCTTTTGTATTAAATTCGGATGCAATTTCTGTGTTTTATCATCAATAAGAAGGTCCAAGGGTTACATAAACCTGAAGTGAAGCATCGGAATCTAAAACTGGACTCAAAGGAGAGGTTCAAATCTTAGAAAGGGAGAGGGTCAGTCCTCTTGTACCTAAGTCGGCAATGTGCCTTTTGGATTAAATTCGGATGCAATTTCTGTGTTTCATCGTCATTAAGAAAGTGCAAGGTATACTGTAAACCTGAATAGAAGTATCGGAATCTAAAACTGGACTCACAGGAAGGGTTCAAATCATAGAAACTGAGAGTGTCAGTCATCTTGTGCTTAAGTCGGCATTGTGCCTTTTGTATTTAATTCGGATGCAATTTCTGTGCTTCATCGTCAATAAGAAGGTCCAGGATATACAGTAAACCTGAAGTGAAGCATCGGAATCTAAAACTGGACTCGCAGGAGAGGTTTAAATCATAGAAAATTTGAGTGTCAGTCCTCTTGTACTTAAGTCGGCATTGTGCCTTTTGAATTTAATTCCGATGCAATTTCTGTGTTTCATCGTCAATAAGAAGGTCCAAGGTAAACAGTAAACCTGAAGTGAGTCATCGGAATCTAAAACTGGACTCACAGGAGAGGTTCAAATCATAGAAAGTGAGAGTGTCAGTCGTCTTGTACTTAAGTCAGCATTGTGCAGTTTGTTTTAAATTCGGATGCAATTTCTGTGTTTCATCGTCAATAAGAAGGTCCATGGGATACAGTGAAACTGAAGTGAAGCTTCGGAATCTAAAACTGGTCTCACAGGAGAGGTTCAAACCATAGAAAGTTAGAGTGTCAGTCCTCTTGTATTTAAGTCGGCATTGTGCCTTTTGTATCAAATTAGGATACAATTTCAGTATTTCATCGTAAATAAGAAGGCTCAGGGGATACAGTAAACCTGAAGTGAAGCATCGGAATCTAAAACTGGACTCGCAGGAGAGGTTCAAATCATAGAATGTTAGAGTTTCAGTCCTCTTGTACTTAAGTCGGCATTGTGCCTTTTGTATTAATTTCGGATACAATTTCTGTGTTTCATCGTAAATAAGAAGGTCCAGGGGATACAGTAAACCTGAAGTGAAGCATCGGTATCTGAAACTGGACTCGCAGGAGAGGTTCAAAACCTGGTAAATTACAGTGTCAGTCCTCTTGTACTTAAGACGGCATTGTGCCTATTGAATTTAATTCCGATGCAATTTCTGTGATTCATCGTCAATAAGAAAGTCCAAGGTATACAGTAAACCTGAAGTGAACCATTGGAATCTAAAACTGGACTCAAACGAGTGGTTCAAATCATAGAAAGTGAGAGTGTCAGTCCTCTTGTACTTAAGTCGGCATTGTGCCTTTTGTGTTAAATTCGGATGCAATTTCTGTGTTTCGTCGTCAATAAGGTGGTCCAAGGGATACAGTAAACCTGAAGTGAAGCTTCGGACTCTAAAACTAGACTCACAGGAGAGGTTCAAATCATAGAAAATTAGAGTGTCAGTCCTCTTGTACTTAAGTCGGCATTGTGCCTTTTGTATTAAATTCGTATGCAATTTCTGTGTTTCATCGTCAATAAGAAGGTCCAAGGGATACAGTAAACCTGAAGTGAAGCATTGGATTCTAAAACTGGACTTACAGGAGAGGGTCAAATCATTGAAAGTTGGAGTGTCGCTCCTCTTGTACGTAAGTCGGCATTGAGCCTTTTGTATTAAATTCGGATGCAATTACTGTGTTTCATCGTCAATAAGAAAGTCCAAGGTTTACAGTAAACCTGAAGTGAAGCATCGGAATCTAAAACTGGATTCACAGGAGAGGTTCAAATCTTGGAAAGTGAGAGGGTCAGTCCTCTAGTACTTATGTCGGCATTGTGCCTTTTGTATTAAATTCGGATGCAATTTCTGAGTTTCGTCCTCAATAAGAAGGTCCAAGGGATACAGTAAACCTGAAGTGAAGCATCGGAATCGAAAACTGGACTTACAGGAGCGGTTCAATTCATAGAAAGTGAGAATGTCAGTCCTCTTGTACTTATGTCGGCATTGTGCCTTTTGTATTAAATTCGGTTGCAATTTCTATGTTTCATCGTCAACAAGAAGGTGCATGGTATACAGTAAACCTGAAGTGAAACATCGGAATCTAAAATTGGACTCACAGGAGAGGTTCAAATCATAGAAAGTGAGAGTGTCAGTCCTCTTGTTCTTAAGTCGGCATTATGCTTTTTGAATTTAATTCCGATGCTATTTCTGTGTTTCATCGTCAATAAGAAGGTGCAAGGTATACAGTAAACCTCAAGTGAAGCATTGGAATCTAAAACTGGACTCACAAGAGAGGTTCAAATCCTAGAAAGTTAGAGTGTCAGACCTCTTGTACTTAAGTCGGCATTGTGCATTTTGTATTAAATTCGGATGCAATTTCTGTGTTTCATCGTCAATAAGGTGGTCCAAGGGATACAGTAAACCTGAAGTGAAGCATCGAATTCTAAAACTGGACTCACAGGAGAGGTTCTAATCATAGAAAGTTAGAGAGTGTCAGTCCTCTGGTACTTAAGTCGGCATTGTGCAGTTTGAATTTAATTCCGTTGCAATTTCTGTGTTTCATCGTCAATATGAAGGTGCAAGGTATACAGTAAACCTGAAGTGAAGCATCGGATTCTAAAACTGGACTCACAGGTGAGGTTTAAATCATAGAGAGTTAGAGTGTCAGTCCGCTTTTAATTAAGTCGGCATTGTGCCTTTTGAATTTAATTCCGATGCAATTTCTGTGCTTCATCGTCAACAAGAAGGTGCAAGGTGTACAGTAAACCTGAAGTGAAGTTTCGGAATCTAAAACTGGACTCACAGGAGAGGTTCAAATTATAGAAAGTGGGAGTGTCAGTCCTCTTGTACTCAAGTCGGCTTTGTGCCTTTTGTATTAAATTCGGATACAATTTCCGTGTTTCATCTTCAATAAGAAGGTCCAAGGGATACAGTAAACCTGAAGTGAAGAATCGGAACCTAAAAGTGGACTCGCAGGAGAGGTTCAAATCATAGAAATTTAGAGTGTCAGTCCTCTTGTACTTAAGTCGGCTTTGCGCCTTTTGAATTTAATTCTGATGCAGTTTATGTGTTTCATCGTCAATAAGAAGGTAAAGGGTATACAGTAAACCTCAAATGAAATATCGGAATCTAAAACTGGACTCACAGGAGAGATTCAAATCATTGAAAGTGAGAGTGTCAGTCCTCTTGTACTTAAGTCGCCATTGTGCCTTTTGTATTAAATTCGGATGCAATTTCTGTGTTTCATCGTCAATTAGAAGGTCCAAGGGACACAGTAAACCTGAAGTGAAGTATCGGAATCCAAAATTGTTCTCACAGGATAGGTTCAAATCATTGAAAGTTAGAGTGCTAGTCCTCTTGTACGTAAGTCGGCATTGTGCCTGTTGTATTAAAATCAGATGAAATTTCTGTGTTTCATCGTCAATAATAAAGTCCAAATGATACAGTAAACCTGAAGTGAAGCATCGGAATCTAAAACTGGACTCACAGGAGAGGTTCAAATCATTGAGGGATCGAGTGTCAGTCCTCTTGTACTTAAGTCGGCATTGTGCCTTTTGTATTAACTTCGGATGCAATATCTGTGTTTCATCGTCAATAAGAAAGTCCAAGGGATACAGCAAACCTGAAGTGAAGCATCGGAATCTTAAACTGGACTCACAGGAGAGGTTCAAATCAAAGAAAGTTAGAGTGTCAGTCCTCTAGTACTTAAGTCGGCATTGTGCCTTTTGTATTAAATTCGGATGTAATTTCTGTGTTACATCGTGAATAAGAAGGTCCAAGGGATACAGTAAACCTGAAGTGAAGCATCGCAATCTAAAACTGGACTCACAGGAGAGGATCAAATCACAGAAAGTAAGAGTGTCAGTCCACTTGTACTTAAGTAGGTATTGTGCTTTTGTATTAAATCCGGATGCAATTTCTGTGTTTCATCGTCAATAACAAGGTGCAAAGTATACAGTAAACGTGAAATGAAGCATCGGAATCTAAAACTGAACTCACAGAAGAGGTTCAAATCATAGAAAGTAAGAGTGTCAGTCGTCTTGTACTTAAGTCGGCATTGGGCCTTTTGTATTAAATTTGGATGCAATTTCTGTGTTTCATCGTCAATAAGAAGGAGCAAGGTATACAGTAAACCTGAACTGAAGCATCGGAATCTAAAACTGGGCCCACAGGAGCGGTTCAAATCATAGAAAGAGAGAGTGTCAGTCCTCTTTTACCTAAGTCGGCATTGTGAATTTTGTATTAAATTCGGATGCAATTTCTGTGTTTCATCTTCAATAAGAAGGTCCTAGGGATACAGTAACCCTGAAGTGAAGCTTCGGAATCTAAAACTGGTCTCACAGGAGAGGTTCAAGTCATAGAAAGTTAGAGTGTCAGTCCTCATGTACTTAAGTCGGCATTGTGCCTTTTGTATTAATTTCGGATACAATTTCTGTGTTTCATCGTAAATAAGAAGGTCCAGGGGGTACAGTAAACCTGAAGTGAAGCATCGGAATCTAAAACTGTACTCGCAGGAGAGGTTCAAATCATGGAAAATTAGAGTGTCAGCCCTCTTGTACTTAAGACGGCATTGTGCCTTTTGAATTTAATTCCGAAGCTATTTCTGTGATTCATCGTCAATAAGAAGGTGCAAGGTGTACAGTAAACCTGAAGAGAAGTATCGGAATCTATAACTGGACTCACAGGAGAGGTTCAAATCATAGAAAGTGGCAGTGTCAGTCCGCTTGTAATTAAGTCGGCATTGTGCCTTTTGAATTTAATTCCGATGCAATTTCTGTGTTTCATCGTCAACAAGAAGGTGCAAGGTGTACAGTAAACCTGAAGTGAAGCATCGGAATCTAAAACTGGACTCACAGGAGAGGTTCAAATCATAGAAAGTGGGAGTGTCAGTCCTCTTCTACTCAAGTCGGCATTGTGCCATTTGTATTAAATTCGGATACAATTTCCGTGTTTCATCGTCAATAAGAAGGTCCAAGGGATACAGTAAACCTGAAGTGAATCATCGGAATTTGAAAGTGGACTCGCAGGATAGGTTCAAATCAGAGAAAGTTAGAGTGTCAGTACTCTTGTACTTAAGTCGGCATTGTGCCTTTTGAATTTAATTCTGATGCAGTTTCTGTGTTTCATCGTCAATAAGAAGGTAAAAGGTATACAGTAAAACTGAAGTGAAATATCGGAATCTAAAACTGGACTCACAGGAGAGATTCAAATCATAGAAGTTGAGAGTGTCAGTCCTCTTGTACTTATGTCGGTATTGTGCGTTTTGTATTAAATTCGGATGCAATTTCTGTGTTTCATCGTCAATAAGAATGTCCAAGGGATACAGTAAAGCTGAAGTGAAGCATCGGAATCTTAAACTTGACTCACAGAAGAGCCTCAAATCATAGAAAATTAGAGTGTCTGTCCTCTTGTACTTCATTCGGCATTGAGCCTTTTGTTTTAAATTCGGATGCAATTTCTGTGTTACATCGTCAATAAGGAGGTCCAAGGGATACAGTAAACCTGAAGTGAAGCATCGAGTTCTAAAACTGGACTCACAGGAGAGGTTCTAATCATAGAAAGTTAGAGAGTGTCAGTCCTCTGGTACTTAAGTCGGCATTGTGCAGTTTGAATTTAATTCCGTTGCAATTTCTGTGTTTCATCGTCAATATGAAGGTGCAAGGTATACAGTAAACCTGAAGTGAAGCATCGGATTCTAAAACTGGACTCACAGGTGAGGTTTAAATCATAGAGAGTTAGAGTGTCAGTCCGCTTGTAATTAAGTCGGCATTGTGCCTTTTGAATTTAATTCCGATGCAATTTCTGTGCTTCATCGTCAACAAGAAGGTGCAAGGTGTACAGTAAACCTGAAGTGAAGTTTCGGAATCTAAAACTGGACTCACAGGAGAGGTTCAAATTATAGAAAGTGGGAGTGTCAGTCCTCTTGTACTCAAGTCGGCTTTGTGCCTTTTGTATTAAATTCGGATACAATTTCCGTGTTTCATCTTCAATAAGAAGGTCCAAGGGATACAGTAAACCTGAAGTGAAGAATCGGAACCTAAAAGTGGACTCGCAGGAGAGGTTCAAATCATAGAAATTTAGAGTGTCAGTCCTCTTGTACTTAAGTCGGCTTTGCGCCTTTTGAATTTAATTCTGATGCAGTTTATGTGTTTCATCGTCAATAAGAAGGTAAAAGGTATACAGTAAACCTCAAATGAAATATCGGAATCTAAAACTGGACTCACAAGAGAGATTCAAATCATTGAAAGTGAGAGTGTCAGTCCTCTTGTACTTAAGTCGCCATTGTGCCTTTTGTATTAAATTCGGATGCAATTTCTGGGTTTCATCGTCAATTAGAAGGTCCAAGGGACTAAGTAAACCTGAAGTGAAGTATCGGAATCTAAAATTGTTCTCACAGGATAGGTTCAAATCATTGAAAGTTAGAGTGCTAGTCCTCTTGTACGTAAGTCGGCATTGTGCCTGTTGTATTAAATTCTGATGAAATTTTTTGTGTTTCATCGTCAATAATAAAGTCCAAATGATACAGTAAACCTGAAGTGAAGCATCGGAATCTAAAACTGGACTCACAGGAGAGGTTCAAATTATTGAAAGATCGAGTGTCAGTCCTCTTGTACTTAAGTCGGCATTGTGCCTTTTGTATTAACTTCGGATGCAATATCTGTGTTTCATCGTCAATAAGAAAGTCCAAGGGATACAGCAAACCTGAAGTGAAGCATCGGAATCTTAAACTGGACTCACAGGAGAGGTTCAAATCAAAGAAAGTTAGAGTGTCAGTCCTCTAGTACTTAAGTCGGCATTGTGCCTTTTGTATTAAATTCGGATGTAATTTCTGTGTTTCATCGTGAATAAGAAGGTCCAAGGGATACAGTAAACCTGAAGTGAAGCATCGGAATCTAAAACTGGACTCACAGGAGAGGATCAAATCACAGAAAGTTAGAGTGTCAGTCCACTTGTACTTAAGTAGGTATTGTGCTTTTGTATTAAATCCGGATGCAATTTCTGTGTTTCATTGTCAATAACAAGGTGCAAAGTATACAGTAAACGTGAAATGAAGCATCGGAATCTAAAACTGGACTCACAGAAGAGGTTCAAATCATAGAAAGTAAGAGTGTCAGTCGTCTTGTACTTAAGTCGGCATTGGGCCTTTTGTATTAAATTTGGATGCAATTTCTGTGTTTCATCGTCAATAAGAAGGAGCAAGGTATACAGTAAACCTGAACTGAAGCATCGGAATCTAAAACTGGGCCCACAGGAGCGGTTCAAATCATAGAAAGTGAGAGTGTCAGTCCTCTTTTACCTAAGTCGGCATTGTGAATTTTGTATTAAATTCGGATGCAATTTCTGTGTTTCATCTTCAATAAGAAGGTCCTGGGGATACAGTAAACCTGAAGTGAAGCTTCGGAATCTAAAACTGGTCTCACAGGAGAGGTTCAAGTCATAGAAAGTTAGAGTGTCAGTCCTCTTGTACTTAAGTCGGCATTGTGCCTTTTGTATTAATTTCGGATACAATTTCTGTGTTTCATCGTAAATAAGAAGGTCCAGGGGGTACAGTAAACCTGAAGTGAAGCATCGGAATCTAAAACTGGAATCGCAGGAGAGGTTCAAATCATGGAAAATTAGAGTGTCAGTCCTCTTGTACTTAAGACGGCATTGTGCCTTTTGAATTTAATTCCGAAGCTATTTCTGTGATTCATCGTCAATAAGAAGGTGCAAGGTGTACAGTAAACCTGAAGAGAAGCATCGGAATCTATAACTGGACTCACAGGAGAGGTTCAAATCATAGAAAGTGGCAGTGTCAGTCCGCTTGTAATTAAGTCGGCATTGTGCCTTTTGAATTTAATTCCGATGCAATTTCTGAGTTTCATCGTCAACAAGAAGGTGCAAGGTGTACAGTAAACCTGAAGTGAAGCATCGGAATCTAAAACTGGACTCACAGGAGAGGTTCAAATCATAGAAAGTGGGAGTGTCAGTCCTCTTCTACTCAAGTCGGCATTGTGCCTTTTGTATTAAATTCGGATACAATTTCCGTGTTTCATCGTCAATAAGAAGGTCCAAGGGATACAGTAAACCTGAAGTGAATCATCGGAATCTGAAAGTGGACTCGCAGGATAGGTTCAAATCAGAGAAAGTTAGAGTGTCAGTACTCTTGTACTTAAGTCGGCATTGTGCCTTTTGAATTTAATTCTGATGCAGTTTCTGTGTTTCATCGTCAATAAGAAGGTAAAAGGTATACAGTAAAACTGAAGTGAAATATCGGAATCTAAAACTGGGCTCACAGGAGAGATTCAAATCATAGAAATTGAGAGTGTCAGTCCTCTTGTACTTAAGTCGGCATTGTGCCTTCTGTATTAAATTCGGATCCAATTTCTGTGTTTCATCGTCAATAAGAAGGTCCAAGGGATACATTATACCTGAAGTGAAGCATCGGAATCTTAAACTGGACCCACAGGAGAGGATAAAATCATTGAAAGTTAGAGTGTCAGTCCTCTTGTACTTATGTCGGTATTGTGCGTTTTGTATTAAATCCGGATGCAATTTCTGTGTTCCATCGTCAATAAGGAGGTCCAAGGGATACAGTAACCCTGAAGTGAAGCATCGGAATCTCACACTGGACTCACAGGAGAGGTTCAAATCATAGAGGGTTAGAGAGTCAGTCCTCTTGTAATTAAGTCGGCATTGTGCCTTTTGAATTTAATTCCGATGCAATTTCTGTGTTTCATCATCAATAAGAAGGTCCAAGGGTTACATAAACCTGAAGTGATGCATCGGAATCTAAAACTGGACTCACAGGAGAGGTTCAAATCTTAGAAAGGGAGAGGGTCAATCCTCTTGTACTTAAGTCGGCAATGTGCCTTTTGTATTGAATTCGGATGCAATTTCTGTGT
The DNA here is from genome assembly GCF_023864345.2 of Schistocerca serialis cubense. Taxonomy (NCBI): domain Eukaryota; kingdom Metazoa; phylum Arthropoda; class Insecta; order Orthoptera; family Acrididae; genus Schistocerca; species Schistocerca serialis. The sequence continues at coordinate 3,319,870 of NW_026048462.1, forward strand.
TTCATCGTCAATAAGAATGTCCAAGGGATACAGTAAAGCTGAAGTGAAGCATCGGAATCTTAAACTTGACTCACAGAAGACCCTCAAATCATAGCAAATTAGAGTGTCGGTCCTCTTGTACTTCATTCGGCATTGAGCCTTTTGTTTTAAATTCGGATGCAATTTCTGTGTTACATCGTCAATAAGGAGGTCCAAGGGATACAGTAAACCTGAAGTGAAGCGTCGTAATCTAAAACTGGACTCACAGGAGCGGTTCGAATCGTTGAAAGTGAGAGTGTCAGTCCACTTTTACTTAAGTCGGCATTGTGCTTTTTGTATTAAATTCGGATCCAATTTCTGTGTTTCATCGTCAATAAGAAGGTCCAAGGGTTACAGTATACCTGAAGTGAAGTATCGGAATCTAAAACTGGACTCACAGGAGAAATTCAAATCATAGGCCGTGAGAGTGTCAGTCCTCTTGTACTTATGTCAGCATTGTGCCTTTTGTATTAAATTCGGATGCAATTTCTGTGTTTCATCGTCAATAAGAAGGTCCACGGGGTACAGTAAACCTGAAGTGAAGCATCGGAAGCTAAAACTGGACTCACAGAAGAGGTTCAAATCATAGAAAGTGAGAGTGTCAGTCCTCTTGTACTTAAGTCGGCATTGTGCGTTTTGTATTAAATTCGGATACAATTTCAGTGTTTCATCGTAAATAAGAAGACTCAGGGGATACAGTAAACCTGAAGTGAAGCATCGGAATCTAAAACTGGACTCGCAGGAGAGGTTCAAATCATAGAAAGTTAGAGTGTCAGTCCTCTTGTACTTAAGTAGGCATTGTGCCTTTTGTATTTAATTCCGATGCAATTTCTGAGTTTCATCGTCAATAAGAAAGTCTAAGGTATACAGTAACCCAGAAGTGAACAATCGGAATCTAAAACTGGACCCACACGAGAGGTTCAAATCATAGAAAGTCAGAGGCTCAGTCCTCTTGTACTTAAGTCGGCATTGTGCCTTTTGTATTAAATTCGTATGCAATTTCTGTGTTTCATCGTCAGTAAGAAAGTCCAAGGGATACAGTAAACCTGAAGTGAGGCATTGGATTCTAAAACTGGACTCACAGGAGTGGTTCAAATCTTAGAAAGGGAGAGGGTCAGTCCTCTTGTACTTAAGTCGGCATTGTGCCTTTTGTATTAAATTCGGTTGCAATTTCTGTGTTTCATCGTCAACAGGAAGGTGCATGGTATACAGTAAACCTGAAGTGAAACATCGAAATCGAAAACTGGACTCACAGGAGAGGTTCAAATCATAGAAAGTGAGAGAGTCAGTCCTCTTGTACTTAAGTCGGCATTATGCCTTTTGAATTTAATTCCGATGCTATATCTGTGTTTCATCGTCAATAAGAAGGTGCAAGGTATACAGTAAACCTGAAGTGAAGCATTGGAATCTAAAACTGGACTCACAGGAGAGGTTCAAATCTTAGAAAGGGAGAGGGTCAGTCCGCTTGTACTTGAGTCGGCAATGTGCCTTTTGTATTAAATTCGGATGCAATTTCTGTGTTTCATCGTCAATAAGAAAGTGCAACGTATACTGTAAACCTGAAGAGAAGTATCGGAATCTAAAACTGGACTCACAGGAGAGGTTCAAATCATAGAAACTGAGAGTGTCAGTCATCTTGTGCTTAAGTCGGCATTGTGCCTTTTGTATTAAATTCGGATACAATTTCTGTGTTTCATCGTCAATAAGAAGGTCCAGGAGATACAGTAAACCTGAAGTGAAGCATCGGAATCTAAAACTGGACTCGCAGGAGAGGTTAAAATCATAGAAAGTTAGAGTGTCAGTTCTCTTGTACTTAAGTCGGCATTGTGCCTTTTGAATTTAATTCCGATGGAATTTATGTGTTTCATCGTCAATAAGAAGGTCCAAGGTAAACAGTAAACCTGAAGTGAGACATCGGAATCTAAAACTGGACTCACAGGAGAGGTTCAAATCATAGAAAGTGAGAGTGTCAGTCGTCTTGTACTTAAGTCGGCATTGTGCCTTTTGTATTAAATTCGGATGCAATTTCTGTGTTTCATCGACAATAAGAAGGTCCAAGGGATACAGTGAAACTGAAGTGACGCTTCGGAATCTAAAACTGGTCTCACAGGAGAGGTTCAAATCATAGAAAATTATAGTGTCAGTCCTCTTCTACTTAAGTCGGCACTGTGCCTTTTGTATTAAATTCGGATACAATTTCAGTGTTTCATCGTAAATAAGAAGGCTCAGGGGATACAGTAAACCTGAAGTGAAGCGTCGGAATCTAAAACTGGACTCGCAGGAGAGGTTCAAATCATAGAAAGTTAGAGTGTCAGTCCTCTTGTACTTAAGTAGGCATTGTGCCTTTTGCATTTAATTCCGATGCAATTTCTGTGTTTCATCGTCAATAAGAAAGTCTAAGGTATACAGTAACCCAGAAGTGAACAATCGGAATCTAAAACTGGACCCACACTAGAAGTTCAAATCATAGAAAGTGAGAGGCTCAGTCCTCTTGTACTTAAGTGGCATTGTGCCTTTTGTATTAAATTCGGATGCAGTTTCTGTGTTTCATCGACAATAAGGAGGTCCAAGGGATACAGTAAACCAGAAGTGAAGCATCGGAATCTAAAACTGGACTCACAGGAGAGGTTCAATTCATAGAAACTTAGAGTGTCAGTCCTCTTGTACTTAAGTCGGCATTGTGCCTTTTGTATTAAATTCGTATGCAATTTCTGTGTTTCATCGTCAGTAAGAAAGTCCAAGGGATACAGTAAATCTGAAGTGAGACATTGGATTCTAAAACTGGACTCGCAGAAGAGGTTCACATCATAGAAAGTGAGAAAGTCAGTCCTCTTGTACTTAAGTCGGCATTGTGCATTTTGTATTAAATTCGGATGCAATTTCTGTGTCTCATCGTCAATAATAAGATCCAAGGGATACAGTAAACCTGAAGTGAAGCATCGGAATCTAAAAGTGGACTCACAGGAGAGGTTCTAATCATAGAAAGTTAGAGGGTGTCAGTCCTCTAGTACTTAAGTCGGCATTGTGCCGTTTGAATTTAATTCCGATGCAATTCCTGTGTTTCATCGTCAATAAGAAGGTGCAAGGTATACAGTAAACCTGAAGTGAAGCATTGGAATCTAAAACTGGACTCACAGGAGAGGTTCAAATCTTAGAAAGGGAGAGGGTCAGTCCGCTTGTACTTAAGTCGGCAATGTGCCTTTTGTATTAAATTCGGATGCTATTTCTGTGTTTCATCGTCAATAAGAAAGTGCAACGTATACTGTAAACCTGAAGAGAAGTATCGGAATCTAAAACTGGACTCACAGGAGAGGTTCAAATCATAGAAACTGAGAGTGTCAGTCATCTTGTGCTTAAGTCGGCATTGTGCCTATTGTATTAAATTCGGATGCAATTTCTGTGCTTCATCGTCAATAAGAAGGTCCAAGGGATACAGTAAAGCAGATGTGAAGGTTCGGAATCAAAAACTGGGCTCACAGGAGAGGTTCAAATCATAGAAAGTTAGAGTGTCAGTCCTCTTGTACTTAAGTCGGCATTGTGCCTTTTGTATTAAATTCGGATACAATTTCTGTGTTTCATCGTCAATAAGAAGGTCCAGGAGATACAGTAAACCTGAAGTGAAGCATCGGAATCTAAAACTGGACTCGCAGGAGAGGTTAAAATCATAGAAAGTTAGAGTGTCAGTTCTCTTGTACTTAAGTCGGCATTGTGCCTTTTGAATTTAATTCCGATGCAATTTCTGTGTTTCATCGTCAATAAAAAGGTCCAAGGTAAACAGTAAACCTGAAGTGAGACATCGGAATCTAAAACTGGACTCACAGGAGAGGTTCAAATCATAGAAAGTGAGAGTGTCAGTCGTCTTGTACTTAAGTCGGCATTGTGCCTTTTGTATTAAATTCGGATGCAATTTCTGTGTTTCATCGTCAATAAGAAGGTCCAAGGGATACAGTGAAACTGAAGTGACGCTTCGGAATCTAAAACTGGTCTCACAGGAGAGGTTCAAATCATAGAAAATTATAGTGTCAGTCCTCTTCTACTTAAGTCGGCATTGTGCCTTTTGCATTAAATTCGGATATAATTTCAGTGTTTCATCGTAAATAAGAAGGCTCAGGGGATACAGTAAACCTGAAGTGAAGCGTCGGAATCTAAAACTGGACTCGCAGGAGAGGTTCAAATCATAGAAGGTTAGAGTGTCAGTCCTCTTGTACTTAAGTAGGCATTGTGCCTTTTGCATTTAATTCCGATGCAATTTCTGTGTTTCATCGTCAATAAGAAAGTCTAAGGTATACAGTAACCCAGAAGTGAACAATCGGAATCTAAAACTGGACAAACCCTAGAAGTTCAAATCATAGAAAGTGAGAGGCTCAGTCCTCTTGTACTTAAGTCGGCATTGTGCCTTTTGTATTAAATTCGTATGCAATTTCTGTGTTTCATCGTCAGTAAGAATGTCCAAGGGATACAGTAAATCTGAAGTGAGACATTGGATTCTAAAACTGGACTCGCAGGAGAGGTTCAAATCATAGAAAGTGAGAAAGTCAGTCCTCTTGTACTTAAGTCGGCATTGTGCATTTTGTATTAAATTCGGATGCAATTTCTGTGTTTCATCGTCAATAATAAGATCCAAGGGATACAGTAAACCTGAAGTGAAGCATCGGAATCTAAAAGTGGACTCACAGGAGAGGTTCTAATCATAGAAAGTTAGAGGGTGTCAGTCCTCTAGTACTTAAGTCGGCATTGTGCCGTTTGAATTTAATTCCGATGCAATTCCTGTGTTTCATCGTCAATAAGAAGGTGCAAGGTATACAGAAAACCTGAAGTGAAGCATCGGATTCTAAAACTGGTCTCACAGGTGAGGTTCAAATCATAAAGAGGTAGAGTGTCAGTCCTTTTCTAACTATGTCGGCATTGTTTTTTTTTACTTTAATTCCGATGCAATTTCTGTGTTTCATCGTCAGTAAGACGGTGCAATTGATACAGTAAACCTGAAGTGAAGCATCGGAATCTAAAACTGGAATCACAGGAGGGGTTCAAATCATAGAAAATTAGAGTGTCAGTCCTCTTGTACTTAAGTCGGCATTGTGCCTTTTGTATTAAATTAAGATGCAATTTCTGTGTTTCATCGTCAATAAGAAGGTCCATGGGATACAGTAAACCTGAAGTTAAGCATCGGAATCTAAAACTGGACTCACAGGAGAGTTTCAAATCATTGAAAGTTAGAGTGTCAGTCCTCCAGTACGTAAGTCGGCATTGTGCCTTTTGTATTAAATTCGTATGCAATTTCTGTGTTTCATCGTCAATAAGAAAGTCCAAGGGATACAGTAAACCTGAAGTGAAGCATCGGAATCAAAAACTGGACTCACAGGAGAGGTTCAAATCATAGAAAGTTAGAGTGTCAGGCCTCTAGTACTTAAGTCGGCATTGAGCCTTTTGTATTAATTTCGGATGCAATTTCTGTGTTTAATCGTCAATAAGAAGGTCCAAGGGATACAGTAAACCTGAAGTGATGCACCGGAATCAAAAACTGGACTCACAGGAGCGGTTCAAATCATAGGAAGTGAGGGTGTCAGTCCTCTTTTACTTAAGTCGGCATTGTGCCTTTTGTATTAAATTCGGATGCAATTTCTGTGTTTAATCGTCAATAAGAAGGTCCAATGGTTACAGTAAACCTGAAGTGAAGCATCGGAATCTAAAACATGGCCTCACAGGAGAGGTTCAAATAATAGTAAGGTAGAGTGTCAGTTCTCTTGTACTTAAGTCGGCATTGTGCCTTTTGAATTTAATTCCGATGCAATTTCTGTGTTTCATCGTCAATAAGAAGGTCCAAGGTAAACAGTAAACCTGAAGTGAGACATCGGAATCTAAAACTGGACTCACAGGAGAGGTTCAAATCATAGATAGTGAGAGTGTCAGTCGTCTTGTACTTAAGTCGGCATTGTGCAGTATGTATTAAATTCGGATGCAATTTCTGTGTTTCATCGTCAATAAGAAGGTCCAAGGGATACAGTGAAACTGAAGTGACGCTTCGGAATCTAAAACTAGTCTCACAGGAGAGGTTCAAATCATAGAAAATTACAGTGTCAGTCCTCTTCTACTTAAGTCGGCATTGTGCCTTTTGTATTAAATTCGGATACAATTTCAGTGTTCCATCGTAAATAAGAAGGCTCAGGGGATACAGTAAACCTGAAGTGAAGCATCGGAATCTAAAACTGGACTCGCAGGAGAGGTTCAAATCATAGAAAGTTAGAGTGTCAGTCCTCTTGTACTTAAGTAGGCATTGTGCCTTTTGCATTTAATTCCGATGCAATTTCTGTGTTTCATCGTCAATAAGAAAGTCTAAGGTATACAGTAACCCAGAAGTGAACAATCGGAATCTAAAACTGGACCCACACTAGAAGTTCAAATCATAGAAAGTGAGAGGCTCAGTCCTCTTGTACTTAAGTCGGCATTGTGCCTTTTGTATTAAATTCGGATGCAATTTCTGTGTTTCATCGTCAATAAGGAGGTCCAAGGGATACAGTAAACCAGAAGTGAAGCATCTGAATCTAAAACTGGACTCACAGGAGCGGTTCAATTCATAGAAACTTAGAGTGTCAGTCCTCTTGTACTTAAGTCGGCATTGTGCCTTTTGTATTAAATTCGTATGCAATTTCTGTGTTTCATCGTCAGTAAGAAAGTCCAAGGGATACAGTAAATCTGAAGTGAGACATTGGATTCTAAAACTGGACTCGCAGGAGAGGTTCAAATCATAGAAAGTGAGAGTGTAAGTCCTCTTGTTCTTAAGTCGGCATTGTGCATTTTGTATTAAATTCGGATGCAATTTCTGTGTTTCATCGTCAATAAAAAGATGCAAGGGATACAGTAAACCTGAAGTGAAGCATCGGAATCTAAAACTGGACTCACAGGAGAGGTTCTAATCATAGAAAGTTAGAGGGTGTCAGTCCTCTAGTACTTAAGTCGGCATTGTGCCGTTTGAATTTAATTCCGATGCAATTCCTGTGTTTCATCGTCATTAAGAAGGTGCAAGGTATACAGTAAACCTGAAGTGAAGCATCGGATTCTAAAACTGGTCTCACAGGTGAGGTTCAAATCATAGAGAGGTAGAGTGTCAGTCCTTTTCTAACTATGTCGGCATTGTTTATTTTTAATTTAATTCCGATGCAATTTCTGTGTTTCATCGTCAATAAGACGGTGCAAGGGATACAGTAAACCTGAAGTGAAGCATCGGAATCTAAAACTGGAATCACGGGAGGGGTTCAAATCATAGAAAATTAGAGTGTCAGCCCTTTTGTACTTAAGTCGGCATTGTTCCTTTTGTATTAAATTAAGATGCAATTTCTGTGTTTCATCGTCAATAAGAAGGTCCAAGGGATACAGTAAACCTGAAGTTAAGCATCGGAATCTAAAACTGGACTCACAGGAGAGTTTCAAATCATTGAAATTTAGAGTGTCAGTCCTCTTGTACGTAAGTCGGCATTGTGCCTTTTGTATTAAATTCGTATGCAATTTCTGCGTTTCATCGTCAATAAGAAAGTCCAAGGGATACAGTAAACCTGAAGTGAAGCATCGGAATCAAAATCTGGACTCACAGGAGAGGTCCAAATCATAGAAAGTTAGAGTGTCAGGCCTCTAGTACTTAAGTCGGCATTGAGCCTTTTGTATTAATTTCGGATGCAATTTCTGTGTTTAATCGTCAATAAGAAGGTCCAAGGGATACAGTAAACCTGAAGTGATGCATCGGAATCAAAAACTGGACTCACAGGAGCGGTTCAACTCATAGGAAGTGGGGGTGTCAGTCCTCTTTTACTTAAGTCGGCATTGTGCCTTTTGTATTAAATTCGGATGCAATTTCTGTGTTTAATCGTCAATAATAAGGTCCAATGTTTACAGTAAACCTGAAGTGAAGCATCGGAATCTAAAACTGGACTCACAGGAGAGTTTCAAATCATTGAAAGTTAGAGTGTCAGTCCTCTTGTACGTAAGTCGGCATTGTGCCTTTTGTATTAAATTCGTATGCAATTTCTGTGTTTCATCGTCAATAAGAAAGTCCAAGGGATACAGTAAACCTGAAGTGAAGCATCGGAATCAAAAACTGGACTCACAGGAGAGGTTCAAATCATAGAAAGTTAGAGTGTCAGGCCTCTAGTACTTAAGTCGGCATTGAGCCTTTTGTATTAATTTCGGATGCAATTTCTGTGTTTAATCGTCAATAAGAAGGTCCAAGGGATACAGTAAACCTGAAGCGATGCATCGGAATCAAAAACTGGACTCACAGGAGCGGTTCAAATCATAGGAAGTGGGGGTGTCAGTCCTCTTTTACTTAAGTCGGCATTGTGCCTTTTGTATTAAATTCGGATGCAATTTCTGTGCTTCATCGTCAATAAGAAGGTCCAAGGGATACAGTAAAGCAGATGTGAAGGTTCGGAATCAAAAACTGGGCTCACAGGAGAGGTTCAAATCATAGAAGGTTAGAGTGTCAGTCCTCTTGTACTTAAGTCGGCATTGTGCCTTTTGTATTAAATTCGGATACAATTTCTGTGTTTCATCGTCAATATGAAGGTCCCGGAGATACAGTAAACCTGAAGTGAAGCATCGGAATCTAAAACTGGACTCGCAGGAGAGGTTAAAATCATAGAAAGTTAGAGTGTCAGTTCTCTTGTACTTAAGTCGGCATTGTGCCTTTTGAATTTAATTCCGATGCAATTTCTGTGTTTCATCGTCAATAAGAAGGTCCAAGGTAAACAGTAAACCTGAAGTGAGACATCGGAATCTAAAACTGGACTCACAGGAGAGGTTCAAATCATAGAAAGTGAGAGAGTCAGTCCTCTTGTACTTAAGTCGGCATTATGCCTTTTGAATTTAATTCCGATGCTATATCTGTGTCTCATCGTCAATAAGAAGGTGCAAGGTATACAGTAAACCTGAAGTGAAGCATTGGAATCTAAAACTGGACTCACAGGAGAGGTTCAAATCATAGATAGTTAGAGTGTCAGTCCTCTTGTACTTAAGTCGGCATTGTGCATTTTGTATTAAATTCGGATGCAATTTCTGTGTTTCATCGTCAATAATAAGATCCAAGGGATACAGTAAACCTGAAGTGAAACATCGGAATCTAAAACTGGACTCACAGGAGAGGTTCAAATCATAGAAAGTTAGAGGGTGTCAGTCCTCTAGTACTTAAGTCGGCATTGTGCCGTTTGAATTTAATTCCGATGCAATTCCTGTGTTTCATCGTCAATAAGAAGGTCCAGGGGATACAGTAAACCTGAAGCGAAGCATCGGAATCTAAAACTGGACTCGCAGGAGAGGTTCAAAACATGGAAAATGACAGCGTCAGTCCTCTTGTACTTAAGACGGCATTGTGCCTTTTGTAATAAATTCGGATCCAATTTCTGTGTTACATCGTCCGATAAGAAGGTCCAAGCGTTACAGTATACCTGAAGTGAAGCATCGGAATCTAAAACTGGACTCACAGGAGAGGTTCAAATCTTAGAAACTTATAGTGTCAGTCCTCTTGTACTTAACTCGGCTTTGTGCCTTTTGTATTAAATTCGGATACAATTTCAGTGTTTCATCGTGAATAAGAAGGCTCAGGGGATACAGTAAACCTGAAGTGAAGCATCGGAATCTAAAACTGGACTCGCAGGAGAGGTTCAAATCATAGAAAGTTAGAGTGTCAGTCCTCTTGTTCTTAAGTAGGCATTGTGCCTTTTGAATTTAATTCCGATGCAATTTCTGTGTTTCATAGTCAATAAGAAAGTCTAAGGTATACAGTAACCCAGAAGTGAACAATCGGAATCTAAAACTGGACCCATACGAGAGGTTGAAATCATAGAAAGTGAGAGGCTCAGTCCTCTTGTACTTAAGTCGGCATTATGCCTTTTGAATTTAATTCCGATGCTATATCTGTGTTTCATCGTCAATAAGAAGGTGCAAGGTATACAGTAAACCTGAAGTGAAGCATTGGAATCTAAAACTGGACTCACAGGAGAGGTTCAAATCTTAGAAAGGGAGAGGGTCAGTCCTCTTGTACTTAAGTCGGCAATGTGCTTTTTGTATTAAATTCGGATGCAATTTCTGTGTTTCATCGTCAATAAGGAAGTGCAAGGTATACTGTAAACCTGAAGAGAAGTATCGGAATCTAAAACTGGACTCACAGGAGAGGTTCAAATCATAGAAACTGAGAGTGTCAGTCATCTAGTGCTTAAGTCGGCATTGTGCCTTTTGTATTAAATTCGGATGCAATTTCTGTGCTTCATCGTCAATAAGAAGGTCCAAGGGATACAGTAAAACAGATGTGAAGGTTCGGAATCAAAAACTGGGCTCACAGGAGAGGTTCAAATCATAGAAGGTTAGAGTGTCAGTCCTCTTGAACTTAAGTCGGCATTGTGCCTTTTGTATTAATTTCGGATACAATTTCTGTGTTTCATCGTCAATAAGAAGGTCCAGGAGATACAGTAAACCTGAAGTGAAACATCGGAATCTAAAACTGGACTCGCAGGAGAGGTTAAAATCATAGAAAGTTAGAGTGTCAGTTCTCTTGTACTTAAGTCGGCATTGTGCCTTTTGAATTTAATTCCGATGCAATTTCTGTGTTTCATCGTCAATAAGAAGGTCCAATGTAAACAGTAAACCTTAAGTGGGACATCGGAATCTAAAACTGGACTCACAGGAGAGGTTCAAATCATAGAAAGTGAGAGTGTCAGTCGTCTTGTACTTAAATCGGCATTGTGCAGTTTGTATTAAATTCGGATGCAATTTCTGTGTTTCATCGTCAATAAGAATGTCCAAGGGATACAGTAAACCTGAAGTGAAGCATCGGAATCTAAAACTGGACTCACTGGAGCGGTTCAAATCATTGAAAGTGAGAGTGTCAGTCCTCTTTTACTTAAGTCGGAATTGTGCCTTTTGTATTAAATTCGGATCCAATTTCTGTGTTTCATCGTCAATAAGAAGGTCCAAGGGTTACAGTATACCTGAAGTGAAGCATCGGAATCCAAAACTGGACTCACAGGAGAAATTCAAATCATAGACCGTGAGAGTGTCAGACCTCTTGTACTTAAGTCGGCATTGTGCCTTGTGTATTAAATTCGGTTGCAATTTCTGTGTTTCATCGTCAATAAGAAGGTCCAAGGGATACAGTGAAACTGAAGTGAAGCTTCGGAATCTAAAACTGGTCTCACAGGAGAGGTTCAAATCATAGAAAGTTATAGTGTCAGTCCTCTTGTACTTAAGTCGGCATTGTGCCATTTGTATTAAATTCGGATACAATTTCAGTGTTTCATCGTAAATAAGAAGGCTCATGGGATACAGTAAACCTGAAGTGAAGCATCGGAATCTAAACCTGGACTCGCAGGAGAGGTTCAAATCATAGAAAGTTAGAGTGTCAGTTCTCTTGTACTTAAGTCGGCATTGTGCCTTTTGCATTTAATTCCGATGCAATTTCTGTGTTTCATCGTCAATAAGAAAGTCTAATGTATACAGTAACCCAGAAGTGAACAATCGGAATCTAAAACTGGACCCACACGAGAAGTTAAATTCATAGAAAGTGAGAGGCTCAGTCCTCTTGTACTTAAGTCGGCATTGTGCCTTTTGTATTAAATTCGGATGCAATATCTGTGTTTCATCGTCAATAAGGAGGTCCAAGGAATACAGTAAACCAGAAGTGAAGCATCGGAATCTAAAACTGGACTCACAGGAGAGGTTCAATTCATAGAAACTTAGAGTGTCAGTCCTATTGTACTTAAGTCGGCATTGTGCCTTTTGTATTAAATTCGTATGCAATTTCTGTGTTTCATCGTCAGTAAGATAGTCCAAGGGATACAGTAAACCTGAAGTGAGGCATTGGATTCTAAAACTGGACTCGCAGGAGAGGTTCAAATCATAGAAAGTGAGAGTGTCAGTCCTCTTGTACTTAAGTCGGCATTGTGCCTTTTGTATTAAATTCGGTTGCAATTTCTGTGTTTCATCGTCAACAGGAAGGTGCATGGTATACAGTAAACCTGAAGTGAAACATCGGAATCTAAAACTGGACTCAAAGGAGAGGTTCAAATCATAGAAAATGAGAGAGTCAGTCCTCTTGTACTTAAGTCGGCATTATGCCTTTTGAATTTAATTCCGATGCTATATCTGTGTTTCATCGTCAATAAGAATGTGCAAGGTATACAGTAAACCTGAAGTGAAGCATTGGAATCTAAAACTGGACTCACAGGAGAGGTTCAAATCATAGATAGATAGAGTGTCAGTCCTCTTGTACTTAAGTCGGCATTGTGCATTTTGTATTAAATTCGGATGCAATTTCTGTGTTTCATCGTCAATAATAAGATCCTAGGGATACAGTAAACCTGAAGCGAAGCATCGGAATCTAAAACTGGACTCACAGGAGAGGTTCTAATCATAGAAAGTTAGAGAGTGTCAGTCCTCTAGTACTTAAGTCGGCATTGTGCCGTTTGAATTTAATTCCGATGCAATTTCTGTGTTTCATCGTCAATAAGAATGTGCAAGGTATACAGTAAACCTGAAGTGAATCATCGGATTCTAAAACTGGTCTCACAGGTGAGGTTCAAATCATAGAGAGGGATGAGTGTCAGTCCTTTTCTAACTATGTCGGCATTGTTTTTTTTTTAATTTAATTCCGATGCAATTTCTGTGTTTCATCGTCAATAAGAAGGTGCAAGGGATACAGTAAACCTGAAGTGAAGCATCGGAATCTAAAACTGGAATCACAGGAGGGGATCAAATCATAGAAAATTAGAGTGTCAGTCCTCTTGTACTTAAGTCGGCAATGTGCCTTTTGTATTAAATTAAGATGCAATTTCTGTGTTTCATCGCCAATAAGATGGTCCAAGGGATACAGTAAATATGAAGTTAAGAATCGGAATCTAAAACTGGACTCACAGGAGAGTTTCAAATCATTGAAAGTTAGAGTGTCAGTCCTCTTGTACTTAAGTCGGCTTTGTGCCTTTTGTATTAAATTCGAATGCAATTTCTGTGTTTCATCGTCAATAAGAAAGTCCAAGGGATACAGTAAACCTGAAGTGAAGCATCGGAATCAAAAACTGGACTCACAGGAGAGGTTCAAATCATAGAAAGTTAGAGTGTCAGGCCTCTAGTACTTAAGTCGGCATTGAGCCTTTCGTATTAATTTCGGATGCAAATTCTGTGTTTAATCGTCAATAAGAAGGTCCAAGGGATACAGTAAACCTGAAGTGATGCATCGGAATCTAAAACTGGACTCACAGGAGCGGTTCAAATCATAGGAAGTGAGAGTGTCAGTCCACTTTTACTTAAGTCGGCATTGTGCCTTTTGTATTAAATTCGGATGCAATTTCTGTGTTTAATCGTCAATAAGAAGGTCCAATGGTTACAGTAAACCTGAAGTGAAGCATCGGAATCTAAAACTGGACTCATAGGAGAGGTTCAAATCATAGAAAGGTAGAGTGTCAGTCCTCTTGTACTTCAGTCGGCAATGTGTCTTTTGTATTAAATTCGGATGCAATTTCTGTGTTTCATCGTTAATAACAAGGTGTAAGGTATACTGTAAACCTGAAGTGAAGCATCGGATTCTAAAACTGGAATCACAGGAGAGGGTCAAATCGTAGAAAGTGAGAGTGTCAGTCCTCTTGTACTTAAGTCGGCATTGTGCCTTTTGTATTAAATTCGGATGCAATTACTGTGTTTCATCGTCAATAAGAAGGTCCAAGGGATACAGTAAACCTGAGGTGAAGCTTCGGAATCTAAAACTGGTCTCACAGCAGAGGTTCAAATCTTGGAAAGTGAGAGTGTCAGTCCTCTAGTACTTAAGTCGGCATTGTGCCTTTTGTGTTAAATTCGGATGCAATTTCTGTGTTTCGTCGTCAATAAGAAGGTCCAAGGGATACAGTAAACCTGAAGTGAAGCATCGGAATCGAAAACTGGACTTACAGGAGCGGTTCAATTCATAGAAGGTGAGAATGTCAGTCCTCTTGTACTTATGTCGGCATTGTGCCTTTTGTATTAAATTCGGTTGCAATTTCCATGTTTCATCGTCAACAAGAAGGTGCATGGTATACAGTAAACCTGAAGTGAAACATCGATATCTAAAATTGGACTCATAGGAGAGGTTCAAATCATAGAAAGTGAGAGTGTCAGTCCTCTTGTACTTAAGTCGGTATTATGCCTTTTGAATTTAATTCCGATGCTATTTCTGTGTTTCATCGTCAATAAGAAGGTGCAAGGTATACAGTAAACCGGAAGTGAAGCATTGGAATCTAAAACTGGACTCACAAGAGAGGTTCAAATCCTAGAAAGTTAGAGTGTCAGTCCTATTGTACTTAAGTCGGCATTGTGCATTTTGTATTAAATTCGGGTGCAATTTCTGTGTTTCATCGTCAATAAGAAGGTCCAAGGGATACAGTAAACCTGAAGTGAAGCATCGGATTCTAAAACTGGACTCACAGGTGAGGTTCAAATAATAGAGAGTTAGAGTGTCAGTCCGCTTGTAATTAAGTCGTTATTGTGCCTTTTGAATTTAATTCCGATGCAATTTCTGTGTTTCATCGTCAACAAGAAGTTTGTAAGGTGTACAGTAATCCTGAAGTGAAGCATCGGAATCTAAAACTGGACTCACAGGAGAGGTTCAAATTATAGAAAGTGGGAGTGTCAGTCCTCTTGTACTCAAGTCGGCTTTGTGCCTTTTGTGTTAAATTCGGATACAATTTCTGTGTTTCATCGTCAATAAGAAGGTCGAAGGGATACAGTAAACCTGAAGTGAAGCATCGGAACCTAAAAGTGGACTCGCAGGAGAGGTTCAAATCATAGAAATTTAGAGTGTCAGTCCTCTTGTACTTAAGTCGGCATTGCGCCTTTTGAATTTAATTCTGATGCAGTTTATGTGTTTCATCGTCAATAAGAAGGTAAAAGGTATACAGTAAACCTCAAATGAAATAGCGGAATCTAAAACTGGACTCACTGGAGGGATTCAAATCATAGAAAGTGAGAGCGTCAGTCCTCTTGTACTTAAGTCGCCATTGTGCCTTTTGTATTAAATTCGGATGCAATTTCCGTGCTTCATCGTCAATAAGAAGGTCCAAGGGATACAGTAAAGCTGATGTGAAGGTTCGGAATCTAAAACTGGGCTCACAGGAGAGGTTCAAATCATAGAAGGTTAGAGTGTCAGTCCTCTTGTACTTAAGTCGGCATTGTGCCTTTTGTATTAAATTCGGATGCAATTTCTGTGTTTCATCGTCAATAAGAAAGTGCAGGGTATACTGTAAACCTGAAGAGATGTATCGGAATCTAAAACTGGACTCACAGGAGAGGTTCAAATCATAGAAACTGAGAGTGTCAGTCATCTTCTGCTTAAGTCGGCATTGTGCCTTTTGTATTAAATTCGGATGCAATTTCTTTGCTTCATCGTCAATAAGAAGGTCCAAGGGATACAGTAAAGCTGATGTGAAGGTTCGGAATCTAAAACTGGGCTCACAGGAGAGGTTCAAATCATAGAAGGTTAGAATGTCAGTCCTCTTGTACTTAAGTCGGCATTGTGCGTTTTGTATTAAATTCGGATACAATATCTGTGTTTCATCGTCAATAAGAAGGTCCAGGAGATACAGTAAACCTGAAGTGAAGCATCGGAAACTAAAACTGGACACGCAGGAGAGGTTAAAATCATAGATAGTTAGAGTGTCAGTCCTCTTGTACTTAAGTCGGCATTGTGCTTTTTGAATTTAATTCCGATGCAATTTCTGTGTTTCATCGTCAATAAGAAGGTCCAAGGTAAACAGTAAACCTGAAGTGAGCCATCGGAATCTAAAACTGGACTCACAGGAGAGGTTCAAATCATAGAAAGTTAGAGTGTCAGTCGTCTTGTACTTAAGTCGGCATTGTGCAGTTTGTATTAAATTCGGATGCAATAACTGTGTTTCATCGTCAATAAGAAGGTCCAAGGGATACAGTAAACCTGAAGTGAAGCTTCGGAATCTAAAACTGGTCTCAAAGGAGAGGTTCAAATCATAGAAAGTTAGAGTGTCAGTTGTCTTGTAAGTAAGTCGGCATTGTGCCTTTTGTATTAATTTCGGATACAATTTCTGTGTTTCATCGTAAATAAGAAGGTCCAGGGGATACAGTAAACCTGAAGCGAAGCATCGGAATCTAAAACTGGACTCGCAGGAGAGGTTCAAAACATGGAAAATTACAGCGTCAGTCCTCTTGTACTTAAGACGGCATTGTGCCTTTTGAATTTAATTCCGATGCAATTTCTGTGATTCATCGTCAATACGAAAGTCCAAGGTAAGCAGTAAACCTGTAGTGAACCATCGGAATCTAAAACTGGACTCACACGAGAGGTTCAAATCATAGAAAGTGACAGTGTCAGTCCTCTTGTACTTAAGTCGGCATTGTGCCTTTTGTATTAAATTCGGATGCAATTTCTGTTTTTCGTCGTCAATAAGGAGGTCCAAGGGATACGGTAAACCTGAAGTGAAGCATCGGACTCTAAAACTGGACTCACAGGAGAGGTAAAATCATAGAAAATTAGAGTGTCAGTCCTCTTGTACTTAAGTCGGCATTGTGCCTTTTGTATTAAATTCGTATGCAATTTCTGTGTTTCATCGTCAATAAGAAGGTCCACGGTATACAGTAAACCTAAAGTGAAGCATTGGATTCTAAAACTGGACTCACAGGAGAGGTTCAAATCATTGAAAGTTGGAGTGTCACTCCTCTTGCACGTAAGTCGGCATTGTGCCTTTTGTATTAAATTCGGATGCAATTACTGTGTTTCATTGTCAATAAGAAAGTCCGAGGGTTACAGTAAACCTGAAGTGAAGCATCGGAATCTAAAACTGGACTCACAGGAGAGGTTCAAATCTTGGAAAGTGAGAGTGTCAGTCCTCTAGTACTTAAGTCGGCATTGTGCCTTTTGTATTAAATTCGGATGCAATTTCTGTGTTTCATCGTCAATAAGAAATTCCAAGGGATACAGTAAACCTGAAGTGAAGCATCGGAATCGAAAACTGGACTTACAGGAGCGGTTCAATTCATAGAAGGTGAGAATGTCAGTCCTCTTGTACTTATGTCGGCATTGTGCCTTTTGTATTAAATTCGGTTGCAATTTCTATGTTTCATCGTCAACAAGAAGGTGCATGGTATACAGTAAACCTGAAGTGAAACATCGAAATCTATAATTGGACTCATAGGAGAGGTTCAAATCATAGAAAGTGAGAGTGTCAGTCCTCTTGTACTTAAGTCGGCATTATGCTTTTTGAATTTAATTCCGATGCTATTTCTGTGTTTCATCGTCAATAAGAAGGTGCAATGTATACAGTAAACCGCAAGTGAAGCATTGGAATCTAAAACTGGACTCACAAGGGAGGTTCAAATCCTAGAAAGTTAGAGTGTCAGTCCTATTGTACTTAAGTCGTCATTGTGCATTTTGTATTAAATTCGGATGCAATTTCTGTGTTTCATCGTCAATAAGAAGGTCCAAGGGATACAGTAAACCTGAAGTGAAGCATCGAGTTCTAAAACTGGACTCACAGGAGAGGTTCTAATCATAGAAAGTTAATGAGTGTCAGTCCTCTTGTACTTAAGTCGGCATTGTGCCGTTTGAATTTAATTCCGATGCAATTTCTGTGTTTCATCGTCATCAAGAAGTTGCAAGGTGTACAGTAATCCTGAAGTGAAGCATCGGAATCTAAAACTGGACTCACAGGAGAGGTTCAAATTATAGAAAGTGGGAGTTTCAGTCCTCTTGTACTCAAGTCGGCTTTGTGCCTTTTGTATTAAATTCGGATACAATTTCTGTGTTTCATCGTCAATAAGAAGGTCGAAGGGATACAGTAAACCTGAAGTGAAGCATCGGAACCTAAAAGTGGACTCGCAGGAGAGGTTCAAATCATAGAAATTTAGAGTGTCAGTCCTCTTGTACTTAAGTCGGCATTGCGCCTTTTGAATTTAAATCTGATGCAGTTTATGTGTTTCATCGTCAATAAGAAGGTAAAAGGTATACACTAAACCTCAAATGAAAAATCGGAATCTAAAACTGGACTCACAGGAGAGCTTCAAATCATAGAAAGTGAGAGTGTCAGTCCTCTTGTACTTAAGTCGCCATTGTGCCTTTTGTATTAAATTCGGATGCAATTTCTGTGCTTCATCGTCAATAAGAAGGTCCAAGGGATACAGTAAAGCTGATGTGAAGGTTCGGAATCTAAAACTGGGCTCACAGGAGAGGTTCAAATCATAGAAGGTTAGAGTGTCAGTCCTCTTGTACTTAAGTCGGCATTGTGCCTTTTGTATTAAATTCGGATGCAATTTCTGTGTTTCATCGTCAATAAGAAAGTGCAAGGTATACTGTAAACCTGAAGAGATGTATCGGAATCTAAAACTGGACTCACAGGAGAGGTTCAAATCATAGAAACTGAGAGTGTCAGTCATCTTGTGCTTAAGTCGGCATTGTGCCTTTGGTATTAAATTCGGATGCAATTTCTGTGCTTCATCGTCTATAAGAAGGTCCAAGGGATACAGTAAAGCTGATGTGAAGGTTCGGAATCTAAAACTGGGCTCACAGGAGAGGTTCAAATCATAGAAGGTTAGAATGGCAGTCCTCTTGTACTTAAGTCGGCATTGTGCGTTTTGTATTAAATTCGGATACAATTTCTGTGTTTCATCGTCAATAAGAAGGTCCAGGAGATACAGTAAACCTGAAACGAAGCATCGGAATCTAAAACTGGACTCGCAGGAGAGGTTAAAATCATAGAAAGTTAGAGTGTCAGTCCTCTTGTACTTAAGTCGGCATTGTGATTTTTGAATTTAATTCCGATGCAATTTCTGTGTTTCATCGTCAATAAGAAGGTCCAAGGTAAACAGTAAACCTGAAGTGAGCCATCGGAATCTAAAACTGGACTCAAAGGAGAGGTTCAAATCATAGAAAGTTAGAGTGTCAGTCGTCTTGTACTTAAGTCGGCATTGTGCAATTTGTATTAAATTCGGATGCAATTTCTGTGTTTCATCGTCAATAAGAAGGTCCAAGGGATACAGTTAACCTGAAGTGAGGCATTGGATTCCAAAACTGGACTCGCAGGAGAGGTTCAAATCATAGAAAGTGAGAGTGTCAGTCCTCTTGTACTTAAGTCGGCATTGTGCCTTTTGTATTAAATTTGGTTGCAATTTCTGTGTTTCATCGTCAACAGGAAGGTGCATGGTATACAGTAAACCTGAAGTTAAACATCGGAATCTAAAACTGGACTCACAGGAGAGGTTCAAATCATAGAAAGTGAGAGAGTCAGTCCTCTTGTACTTAAGTCGGCATTATGCCTTTTGAATTTAATTCCGATGTTATATCTGTGTTTCATCATCAATAAGAAGGTGCAAGGTATACAGTAAACCTGAAGTGAAGCATTGGAATCTAAAACTGGACTCACAGGAGAGGTTCAAATCATAGGTAGTTAGAATGTCAGTCCTCTTGTACTTAAGTCAGCATTGTGCATTTTGTATTAAATTCGGATGCAATTTCTGTGTTTCATCGTCAATAATATGATCCAAGGGATACAGTAAACCTGAAGTGAAGCATCGGAATCTAAAACTGGAGTCACAGGAGAGATTCTAATCATAGAAAGTTAGAGAGTGTCAGTCCACTAGTACTTAAGTCGGCATTGTGCCGTTTGAACTTAATTTCGATGCAAAACTCTGTGTTTCATCGTCAATAAGAAGGTGCAAGGTAAACAGTAAACCTGAAGTGATGCATCGGAATCTAAAACTGGACTCACAGGAGCGGTTCAAATCATAGGAAGTGAGAGTGTCAGTCCTCTTTTACTTAAGTCGGCATTGTGCCTTTTGTATTAAATTCGGATGCAATTTCTGTGTTTAATCGTTAATAAGAAGGTCCAATGGTTACAGTAAACCTGAAGTGAAGCATCGGAATCTAAAACTGGACTCACAGGAGAGGTTCAAATCATAGAAAGGTAGAGTGTCAGTCCTCTTGTACTTCAGTCGGCAATGTGCCTTTTGTATTAAATTCGGATGCAATTTCTGTGTTTCATCGTTAAGAAGAAGGTGCAAGGTATACTGTAAACCTGAAGTGAAGCATCGGAATCTAAAACTGGACTCACAGGAGAGGGTCAAATCATAGAAAGTGAGAGTGTCAGTCCTCTTGTACTTAAGTCGGCATTGCGCCTTTTGTATTAAATTCAGATGCAATATCTGTGTTTCATCGTCAATAAGAAGGTCCAAGGGATACTGTAAACCTAAAGTGAAGCTTCGGAATCTAAAACTGGTCTCACACGAGAGGTTCAAATCACAGAAAGTTAGAGTGTCAGTCCTCTTGTACTTAAGTCGGCATTGTGCCTTTTGTATAAATTTCGGATACAGTTTCTGTGTTTCATCGTAAATAAGAAGGTCCAGGGGATACAGTAAACCTGAAGTGAAGCATCGGAATTTAAAACTGGACTCGCAGGAGAGGTTCAAAACATGGAAAATTACAGTGTCAGTCCTCTTGTACTTAAGACGGCATTGTGCCTTTTGAATTTAATTCCGATGCAATTTCTGTGTTTCATCGTCAATAAGAAAGTCCAAGGTATACAGTAAACCTGAAGTGAACTATCGGAATCTAAAACTGGACTCACACGAGAGGTTCAAATCATAGAAAGTGAGAGTGTCAGTCCTCTTGTACTTAAATCGGCATTGTGCCTTTAGTATTAAATTCGGATGCAATTTCTGTGTTTCGTCATCAATAAGGAGGTCCAAGGGATACAGTAAACCTGAAGTGAAGCATCGGCCTCTAAAACTGGACTCACAGGAGAGGTTCAAATCATAGAAAATTAGAGTGTCAGTCCTCTTGTACTTAAGTCGGCATTGTGGCTTTTGTATTAAATTCGTATGCAATTTCTGTGTTTCATCGT
This sequence comes from Schistocerca serialis cubense, assembly GCF_023864345.2. Classification (NCBI taxonomy): domain Eukaryota; kingdom Metazoa; phylum Arthropoda; class Insecta; order Orthoptera; family Acrididae; genus Schistocerca; species Schistocerca serialis. Next base: position 3,340,758 of record NW_026048462.1, read on the forward strand.
CAATACGAAGGTCCAAGGGATACAGTAAACCTAAAGTGAAGCATCGGATTCTAAAACTGGACTCACAGGTGAGGTTCAAATAATAGAGAGTTAGAGTGTCAGTCCTCTTGTACTTAAGTCGGCATTGCGATATTTGAATTAAATTCCGATGCAGTTTATGTGTTTCATCGTCAATAAGAAGGTAAAAGGTATACAGTAAACCTCAAATGAAATATCGGAATCTAAAACTGGACTCACAGGAGAGATTCAAATCATAGAAAGTGAGAGTGTCAGTCCTCTTGTACCTAAGTCGCCATTGTGCCTTTTGTATTAAATTCGGATGCAATTTCTGTGTTTCATCGTCAATTAGAAGGTCCAAGGGATACAGTAAACCTGAAGTGAAGCATCGGAATCTAAAATTGTTCTCACAGGATAGGTTCAAATCATTGAAAAATCGGTGTCAGTCCTCTGGTACTTAAGTCGGCATTGTGCCTTTTGTATTAACTTCGGATGCAATATCTGTGTTTCATCGTCAATAAGAAGGTCCAAGGGATACAGTAAACCTGAAGTGAAGCATCGGAATCTAAAACTGGACTCACAGGAGAGGTTCAAATCATTGAAAGTTAAAGTGTCAGTCCTCTTCTACTTAAGTCGGCATTGTGAGTTTTGTATTAAATTCGGATGCAATTTCTCAGTTTCATCGTCAACAAGAAAGTCCAGGGGATACAGTAAACCTGAAGTGAAGCATCGGAATCTAAAACTGGACTCACAGGAGAGGTTCAAATCATTGAAAGTTAAAGTGTCAGTCCTCTTGTAATTAAGTCGGCATTGTGCCTTATGAATTTAATTCCGATGCAATTTCTGTGTTTCATCGTCAATAACAAGGTGCAAAGTAAACAGTAAACCTGAAATGAAGCATCGGAATCTAAAACTGGACTCACAGAAGAGGGTCAAATCATAGAAAGTAAGAGTGTCAGTCGTCTTGTACTTAAGTCGGAATTGGGCCTTTTGTATTAAATTTGGATGCAATTTCTGTGTTTCATCGTCAATAAGACGGAGCACGGTATACAGTAAACCTGAACTGAAGCATCGGAATCTAAAACTGGACTCACAGGAGCGGTTCAAATCATAAAAAGTGAGAGTGTCAGTCCTCTTTTACCTAAGTCGGCATTGTGAATTTTGTATTAAATTCGGATGCAATTTCTGTGTTTCATCGTCAATAAGAAGGTCCAAGGCATACAGTAAACCTGAAGTGAAGCATCGGAATCTAAAACTGGACTCACAGGAGAGGGTCAAATAATAGAAAATGAAAGTGTCAGTCCTCTTGTACTTAAGTCGGCATTGTGCCTTTTGTATTAAATTCGGATGCAATTTCTGTGTTTCATCGTCAATAAGAAGGTCCTAGGGATACAGTAAACCTGAAGTGAAGCTTCGGTATCTAAAACTGGTCTCACAGGAGAGGTTCAAATCAAAGAAAGTTAGAGTGTCAGTCCTCTTGTACTTAAGTCGGCATTGTGCCTTTTGTATTAATTTCGTATACAATTTCTGTGTTTCATCGTAAATAAGAAGGTCCAGGGTATACAGTAAACCTGAAGTGAAGCATCGGAATCTAAAACTGGACTCGCAGGAGAGGTTCAAATCATGGAAAATTAGAGTGTCAGTCCTCTTGTACTTAAGACGGCATTGTGCCTTTTGAATTTAATTCCGATGCTATTTCTGTGATGCATCGTCAATAAGAAGGTGCAAGGTATACAGTAAACCTGAAGTGAGGCATTGGAATCTAAAACTGGACTCACAGGAGAGATTCAAATCCTAGAAAGTTAGAGTGTCAGTCCTCTTGTACTTAAGTCTCCATTGTGCATCTTGTATTAAATTCGGATGCAATTTCTGTGTTTCATCGTCAATAAGAAGGACCAAGGGATACAGTAAACCTGAAGTGAACCATCGAGTTCTAAAACTGGACTCACAGGAGAGGTACCAATCATAGAAAGTTAGAGACTGTCGGTCCTCTTGTACTTAAGTCGGCATTGTGCCGTTTGAATTTAATTCCGATGCAATTTCTGTGTTTCATCGACAATAAGAAGGTGCAAGGTATACAGTAAACCTGAAGTGAAGCATCGGATTCTAAAACTGGACTCACAGGTGAGGTTCAAATCATAGAGAGTTAGAGTGTCAGTCCGCTTGTAATTAAGTCGGCATTGTGCCTTTTGAATTTAATTCCGATGCAATTTCTGTGTTTCATCGTCAACAAGAAGGTGCAAGGTGTACAGTAAACCTCAAGTGAAGCATCGGAATCTAAAACTGGACTCACAGGAGAGGTTCAAATCATAGAAAGTGGGAGTGTCAGTCCTCTTGTACTCAAGTCGGCATTGTGCCTTTTGTATTAAATTTGGATACCATTTCCGTGTTTCATCGTCAATAAGAAGGTCCAAGGGATACAGTAAACCTGAAGTTAAGTATCGGAATCTAAAAGTGGACTCGCAGGAGAGGTTCAAATCAGAGAAAGTTTGAGTGTCAGTCCTCTTGTACTTAAGTCGATATTGTGCCTTTTGAATTTAATTCTGATACAGTTTCTGTGTTTCATCGTCAATAAGAAGTTAAAAGGTATACAGTAAACATGAAGTGAAACATCGGAATCTAAAACTGGACTCACAGGAGAGATTCAAATCATAGAAATTGAGAGTGTCAGTCCTCTTGTACTAAAGTCGGCATTGTGCCTTTTCTATTAAATTCGGATTCAATTTCTGTGTTTCATCGTCAATAAGAAGGTCCAAGGGATACATTATACCTGAAGTGAAGCATCGGAATCTTGAACTGGACCCACAGGAGAGGATCAAATCATTGAAAGTTAGAGTGTCAGTCCTCTTGTACTTATGTCGGTATTGTGCCTTTTGTATTAAATCCGGATGCAATTTCTGTGTTTCATCGTCAATAAGGAGGTCCAAGGGATACAGTAAACCTGAAATGAAGCATCGGAATCTAAAACTGGACTCACAGGAGAGGTTCAAATCATAGAGGGTTAGAGTGTCAATCCTCTTGTAATTAAGTCGGCATTGTGCCTTTTGAATTTAATTCCGATGCAATTTCTGTGTTTCATCGTCAATAAGAAAGTCCAAGGGTTACAGTAAACCTGAAGTGAAGCATCGGAATCTAAAACTGGACTCACAGGAGAGGTTCAAATCTTGGAAAGTGAGAGTGTCAGTCCTCTAGTACTTATGTCGGCATTGTGCCTTTTGTATTAAATTCGGATGCAATTTCTGTGTTTCGTCGTCAATACGAAGGTCCAAGGGATACAGTAAACCTGAAGTGAAGCATCGGAATCGAAAACTGGACTTACAGGAGCGGTTCAATTCATAGAAAGTGAGAATGTCAGTCCTCTTGTACTTATGTCGGCATTGTGCCTTTTGTATTAAATTCGGTTGCAATTTCTATGTTTCATCGTCAACAAGAAGGTGCATGGTATACAGTAAACCTGAAGTGAAACATCGGAATCTAAAATTGGACTCACAGGAGAGGTTCAAATCATAGAAAAGTGTCAGTCCTCTTGTACTTAAGTCGGCAGTATGCTTTTTGAATTTAATTCCGATGCTATTTCTGTGTTTCATCGTCAATAAGAAGGTGCAAGGTATACAGTAAACCTGAAGTGAAGCATTGGAATCTAAAACTGGACTCACAAGAGAGGTTCAAATCCTAGAAAGTTAGAGTGTCAGTCCTCTTGTACTTAAGTCGGCATTGTGCATTTTGTATTAAATTCGGATGCAATTTCTGTGTTTCATCGTCAATAAGAAGGCCCAAGGGAAACAGTAAACCTGACGTGAAGCATCGAGTTCTAAAACTGGACTCACAGGAGAGGTTCTACTCATAGAAAGTTACAGAGTGTCAGTCCTCTTGTACTTAAGTCGGCATTGTGCCATTTGAATTTAATTCCGATGCAATTTCTGTGTTTCATCGTCAATAAGAAGGTGCAAGGTATACAGTAAACCTCAAGTGAAGCATCGGATTCTAAAACTGCACTCACAGGTGAGGTTCAAATAATAGAGAGTTAGAGTGTCAGTCCTCTTGTACTTAAGTCGGCATTGCGATTTTTGAATTTAATTCCGATGCAGTTTATGTGTTTCATCGTCAATAAGAAGGTAAAAGGTATACAGTAAACCTCAAATGAAATATCGGAATCTAAAACTGGACTCACAGGAGAGGTTCAAATCATTGAAAGTTAAAGTGTCAGTCCTCTTCTACTTAAGTCGGCATTGTGAGTTTTGTATTAAATTCGGATGCAATTTCTCAGTTTCATCGTCAACAAGAAAGTCCAAGGGATACAGTAAACCTGAAGTGAAGCATCGGAATCTTAAGCTGGACTCACAGGGAGGTTCAGATCACAGAAAGTTAGAGTGTCAGTCTTCTAGTACTTAAGTCGGCATTGTGCATTTTGTATTAAATTCGGATGTAATTTCTGTGTTTCATCGTGAATAAGAAGTTCCAAGGGATACAGTAAACCTGAAGTGAAGCATCGGAATCTAAAACTGGACTCACAGGAGAGGTTCAAATCATAGAGAGTTAGAGTGTCAGTCCTCTTGTAATTAAGTCGGCATTGTGCCTTATGAATATAATTCCGATGCAATTTCTGTGTTTCATCGTCAATAACAAGGTGCAAAGTATACAGTAAACCTGAAATGAAGCATCGGAATCTAAAACTGGACTCACAGAAGAGGTTCAAATCATAGAAAGTAAGAGTGTCAGTCATCTTGTACTTAAGTCGGCATTCGGCCTTTTGTATTAAATTTGGATGCAATTTCTGTGTTTCATCAACAATAAGAAGGAGCACGGTATACAGTAAACCTGAACTGAAGCATCGGAATCTAAAACTGGACTCACAGGAGCGGTTCAAATCATTGAAAGTGAGAGTGTCAGTCCTCTTTTACCTAAGTCGGCATTGTGAATTTTGTATTAAATTCGGATGCAATTTCTGTGTTTCATCGTCAATAAGAAGGTCCAAGGTATACAGTAAACCTGAAGTGAAGCATCGGAATCTAAAACTGGACTCACAGGAGAGGGTCAAATAATAGAAAATGAGAGTGTCAGTCCTCTTGTACTTAAGTCGGCATTGTGCGTTTTGTGTTAAATTCGGATGCAATTTCTGTGTTTCATCGTCAATAAGAAGGTCCTAGGGATACAGTAAACCTGAAGTGAAGCTTCGGTATCTAAAACTGGTCTCACAGGAGAGGTTCAAATCAAAGAAAGTTAGAGTGTCAGTCCTCTTGTACTTAAGTCAGCATTGTGCCTTTTGTATTAATTTCGTATACAATTTCTGTGTTTCATCGTAAATAAGAAGGTCCAGGGGATACAGTAAACCTAAAGTGAAGCATCGGAATCCAAAACTGGACTCGCAGGAGAGGTTCAAATCATGGAAAATTAGAGTGTCAGTCCTCTTGTACTTAAGACGGCAGTGTGCCTTTTGAATTTAATTCCGATGCTATTTCTGTGATTCATCGTCAATAAGAAGGTGCAAGGTATACAGTAAACCTGAAGTGAAGCATTGGAATCTAAAAGCGGACTCACAGGAGAGATTCAAATCCTAGAAAGTTAGTGTCAGTCCTCTTGTACTTAAGTCTCCATTGTGCATCTTGTATTAAATTCGGATGCAATTTCTGTGTTTCATCGTCAATAAGTAGGACCAAGGGATACAGTAAACCTGAAGTGAAGCATCGAGTTCTAAAACTGGACTCACAGGAGAGGTTCCAATGATAGAAAGTTACAGACTGTCGGTCCTCTTGTACTTAAGTCGGCATTGTGCCGTTTGAATTTAATTCCGATGCAATTTCTGTGTTTCATCGACAATAAGAAGGTGCAAGGTATACAGTAAACCTGAAGTGTAGCATCGGATTCTAAAACTGGACTCACAGGTGAGGTTCAAATCATAGAGAGTTAGAGTGTCACTCCGCTTGTAATTAAGTCGGCATTGTGCCTTTTGAATTTAATTCCGATGCAATTTCTGTGTTTCATCTTCAACAAGAAGGTGCAAGGTGTACAGTAAACCTCAAGTGAAGCATCGGAATCTAAAACTGGACTCACAGGAGAGGTTCAAATGATAGAAAGTGGGAGTGTCAGTCCTCTTGTACTCAAGTCGGCATTGTGCCTTTTGTATTAAATTTGGATACAATTTCCGTGTTTCATCGTCAATAAGAAGGTCCAAGGGATACAGTAAACCTCAAGTGAAGTATCGGAATCTAAAAGTGGACTCGCAGGAGAGATTTAAATCAGAGAAAGTTAGAGTGTCAGTCCTCTTGTACTTAAGTCGGCATTGTGCCTTTTGAATTTAATTCTGACGGAGTTCCTGTGTTTCATCGTCAATATGAAGTTAAAAGGTATACAGTAAACATGAAGTGAAATATCGGAATCTAAAACTGGACTCACAGGAGAGATTCAAATCATAGAAATTGAGAGTGTCACTCCTCTTGTACTAAAGTCGGCATTGTGCCTTTTCTATTAAATTCGGATTCAATTTCTGTGTTTCATCGTCAATAAGAAGGTCCAAGGGATACATTATACCTGAAGTGAAGCATCGGAATCTTAAACTGGACCCACAGGAGAGGATCAAATCATTGAAAGTTAGAGTGTCAGTCCTCTTGTACTTATGTCGGTATTGTGCCTTTTGTATTAAATCCGGATGCAATTTCTGTGTTTCATCGTCAATAAGGAGGTCCAAGGGATACAGTAAACCTGAAATGAAGCATCGGAATCTAAAACTGGACTCACAGGAGAGGTTCAAATCATAGAGGGTTAGAGTGTCAATCCTCTTGTAATTAAGTCGGCATTGTGCCTTTTGAATTTAATTCCGATGCAATTTCTGTGTTTCATCGTCAATAACAAGGTGCAAAGTATACAGTAAACCTGAAGTGAATCATCGGAATCTAAAACTGGACACACAGGACAGGTTCAAATCTTAGAGAGTTAGAGTGCCAGTCCTCTTGTTATTAAGTTGGCATTGTGCCTTTTGAATTTAATTCCGATGCAATTTCTGTGTTTCATCGTCAATAAGAAGGTGCAAGGTATACAGTAAACGTGAAGTGAAGCATCGGAATCTAAAACTGGACTCACAGAAGAGGATCAAATCATAGAAAGTAAGAGTGTCAGGCGTCTTGTACTTATGTCGCCATTGGGCCTTTTGTATTAAATTCGGATCCAATTTCTGTGTTTCATCGTCAATAAGAAGGTCCAAGGGATACATTATACCTGAAGTGAAGCATCGGAATCAAAAACTGGACAAGCAGAAGAGGTTCAAATCATAGGGACTTAGAGCGTAAGTTCTCTTGTACTTAATTCGGCATTGTGCCTTTTGAATTAAATTCCGATGCAATTTCTGTGTTTCATCGTCAGTAAGAAGGTGCAAGTTATACAGTAAACCTGAAGTGAAGCATCGGATTTTAAAACTGGACACACAGGAGAGGATCAAATCATAGAAAGTGAGAGTGTCAGTCCACTTGTACTTAAGTCGGCATTGTGCTTTTTTATTAAATTCCGATGCAATTTCTGTGTTTCATCGTCAATAAGAAGGTGCAAGGTATACAGTAACCTTGAAGTGAAGCATCTAAATCTAAAACTGGACTCACAGGAGAGGTTCAAATCATAAAAAGTGAGAGTGTCAGTCCTCTTTTACTTAAGTCGGCATTGTGCCTTTTGTATTAAATTGGGATTCAATTTCTGTGTTTCATCGCCAATAAGAAGGTCCAAGGGATACAGTATACCTGTAGTGAAGGATCGTAATCTAAAACTGGACTCACAGGAGAGGTTCAAATCATAGAATGTGAGAGTGTCAGTCCACTTGTATTTAAGTCGGCATTGTCCCTTTTGTATTATATTCGGATGCAATTTCTGTGTTTCATCGTCAATAAGAAAGTCCAAGGGATACAGTAAACCTGGAGTAAAGCATCGGAATCTAAAACTGGACTCACAGGAGAGGTTCAAATCATAGAAAGTGAGAGTGTCAGTCCTCTTGTACTTAAAACGGCATTGTGCCTTTTGTATTAAATTCGGTAGCAATTTCTGTGTTTCATCATCAACAAGAAGGTGCATGGTATACAGTAAACCTGAAGTGAAACATCGGAATTTAAAACTGGACTCACAGGAGAGGTTCAAATCTAAGAAAGCGAGAGTGTCAGTCCTCTTGTACTTATGTCGGCATTGTGCCGTTTGTATTAAATTCGGATGCAATTTCTGTGTTTCATCGTCAATACGAAGGTCCAAGTGATACAGTAAACCTGAAGTGTAGCATCGGAATCTAAAACTGGACTCACAGGAGAGGTTCAAATCTTAGAAAGTTAGATTGTCAGTCCTCTTGTACTCAAGTCGGCATTGTGCCTTTCGAATTTAATTCCGATGCAATTTCTGTGTTTCATCGTCAACAAGAAGGTGCATGGTATATAGTTAACCTGAAGTGAAACATCGGAATTTAAAGCCTGACTCACAGGAGAGGTTCAAATCATAGAAAGTGAGAGTGTCAGTCCTCTTGTACTTAAGTCGGCATTGTGCCTTTTGTATTAAATTCGGATTCAATTTCTGTGTTTCATCGTCAATAAGAAGGTCCAAGGGATACAGTAAACCTGAAGTGAAGCATCGGAATCTAAAACTGTACTCACAGGAGAGGTTCGAATCATAGAAATTTAGAGTGTCAGTCGTCTTGTACTTAAGTCGGCATTATGCCTTTTGAATTTAATTCCGATGCAATTTCTGTGTTTCATCGTCAATAAGAAGGTGCAAGGTATACAGTAAACCTGAAGTGAAGCGTTGGAAACTAAAACTGGACTCTCAGGAGAGGTTCAAATCATAGAAAGTTAGAGTGTCAGTCCTCTAGTACTTAAGTCGGCATTGTGCATTTTGTATTAAATTCGGATGCAATTTCTGAGTTTCATCGTCAATAAGAAGGTGCAAGGTATACTGTAAACCTGAGGTGAAGCATCGGAATCTAAAACTGGACTCACAGGAGAGGTTCAAATCATAGAAAATGAGAGTGTCAGTCCTCTTGTATTTAAGTCGGCATTGTGCCTTTTGTATTAATTTCGGATGTAATTTCTGTGTTTCATCGTCAATAAGAAGGTCCAAGGGACACAGTAAACCTGAAGTGAAGCATCGGAATCTAAAACTGGACTCACAGCAGAGGTTCAAATCATAGAAAGTTAGATTGTCAGTCCTCTTGTACTTAAGTCGGCATTGTGCCATCTGAATTTAATGCCGATGCAATTTCTGTGTTTCATCGTCAATAAGTAGGTGCAAGGTATACAATAAACCCGAAGTGAAGCATCGGAATCTAAAACTGGACTCACAGGAGAGGTTCAAATCATAGGGACTTATAGTGTAAGTTCTCTTGTACTTAAGTCGGCATTGTGCCTTTTGAATTGAATTCCGATACAATTTCTGTGTTTCATCGTCAGTAAGAAGGTGCAAGGTATACAGTAAACCTGAAGTGAAGCATCGGATTTTAAAACTGGACACACAGGAGAGGATCATATCATAGAAAGTGATAGTGTCAGTCCACTTATACTTAAGTCGGCATTGTGCCTTTTTTATTAAATTCCGATGCAATTTCTGTGTTTCATCGTCAATAAGAAGGTGCAAGGTATACAGTAACCTTGAAGTGAAGCATCAAAATCTAGAACTGGAATCACAGGAGAGGTTCAAATCATAGAAAGTGAGAGTGTCAGTCCTCTTTTACTTAAGTCGGCATTGTGCCTTTTGTATTAAATTCGGATTCAATTTCTGTGTTTCATCGCCAATAAGAAGGTCCAAGGGATACAGTATATCTGTAGTGAAGGATCGTAATTTAAAACTGGACTCACAGGAGAGGTTCAAATCATAGAATGTGAGAGTGTCAGTCCACTTGTATTTAAGTCGGCATTCTCCCTTTTGTATTAAATTCGGATGCAATTTCTGTGTTTCATCGTCAATAAGAAAGTCCAAGGGATACAGTAAAACTGGAGTAAAGCATCGGAATCTAAAACTGGACTCACAGGAGAGGTTCAAATCATAGAAAGTGAGAGTGTCAGTCCTCTTCTACTTAAAACGGCATTGTGCCATTTGTATTAAATTCGGTAGATATTTCTGTGTTTCATCGTCAACAAGAAGGTGCATGGTATACAGTAAACCTGAAGTGAAACATCGGAATTTAAAACTGGACTCACAGGAGAGGTTCAAATCATAGAAAGCGAGAGTGTCAGTCCTCTTGTACTTATGTCGGCATTGTGCCGTTTGTATTAAATTCGGATTCAATTTCTGTGTTTCATTGTCAATTGGAAGGTCCAAGTGATACAGTAAACCTGAAGTGAAGCATCGGAATCTAAAACTGGACTCACAGGAGAGGTTCAAATCATAGAAATTTAGAGTGTCATTCGTCTTGTACTTAAGTCGGCATTATGCCTTTTGAATTTAATTCCGATGCAATTTCTGTGTTTCATCGTCAATAAGAAGGTGCAAGGTATACAGTAAACCTGAAGTGAAGCTTTGGAATCTAAAACTGGACTCACAGGAGAGGTTCAAATCATAGAATGTGAGAGTGTCAGTCCACTTGTATTTAAGTCGGCATTCTCCCTTTTGTATTAAATTCGGATGCAATTTTGTGTTTCGTCGTCCATAAGAAGGTCCAAGGGATACAGTAAACCTGTAGTGAAGCATCGGAATCTAGAACTGGACTTACAGGAGAGGTTCTAATCATAGAAAGTTAGAGAGTGTCAGTCCTCTTGTAGTTATGTCGGCATTGTGCCGTTGGAATTTAATTCCAATGCAATTTCTGTGTTTTATCGTCAATAAGATGGTCCAAGGAATACAGTAAACCTGAAGTGAAGCATCGGAAACTAAAACTGGACTCACAGATGAGGTTCAATTCATAGAGAGTTAGAGTGTCTGTCCTCTTGTAATTAAGTCGGCATTGTACCTATTGAATTTAATGCCGATGCAATTTCTGTGTTTCATCGTCAATAAGAAGGTGCAAGGAATACAGTAAACTTGAAGTGAAGCATCGGAATCTAACACTGGACTCACAGGAGAGGTTCAAATCATAGGGACTTAGAGTGTAAGTTCTCTCGTACTTAAGTCGGCATTGTGCCTTTTGAATTTAATTCCGATGCAATTTCGGTTTTCCATCGTCAGTAAGAAGGTGCAAGGTATACAGTAAACCTGAAGTGAAGCATCTGATTTTAAAACTGGACACACAGGAGAGGTTCAAATCATAGAAAGTGAGAGTGTCAGTCCACTTGTACTTAAGTCGGCATTGTGCATTTTTTATTAAATTCCGATGCAATTTCTGTGTTTCATCGTCAATAAGATAGTGCAAGGTATAAAGTAACCTTGCAGTAAAGCATCACAATCTATAACTGGCTTCACAGGAGAGGTTCAAATCATAGAAAGTGAGAGTGTCAGTCCTCTTTTACTTAAGTTGGCATTGTGCCTTTTGTATTAAATTCGGATTCAATTTCTGTGTTTCATCGTCAATAAGAAGGTCCAAGGGATACAGTATACCTGTAGTGAAGGATCATAATCCAAAATTGGACTCACAGGAGAGGTTCAAATCATAGAAAGTGAGAGTGTCAGTCCACTTGTATTTAAGTCGGCTTTGTGCCTTTTGTATTAAATTCGGATGCAATTTCAGTGTTTCATCGTCAATAAGAAGGTCCAAGGGATACAGTAAACCTGGAGTAAAGCATCGGAATCTAAAACTGGACTCACAGGAGAGGTTCGAATAATACAAAATGAGAGTGTCAGTCCTCTTGTACTTAAGTCGGCATTGTGCCTTTTATATTAAATTCGGTTGCAATTTCTGTGTTTCATCGTCAACAAGAAGGTGCATGGTATATAGTCAACCTGAAGTGAAACATCGGAATTTAAAGCTGGACTCACAGGAGAGGTTCAAATCATAGAAAGTGAGAGTGTCAGTCCTCTTGTACTTAAGTAAGCATTGTGCCTTTTGTATTAAATTCGGATTCAATTTCTGTGTTTCATCGTCAATAAGAAGGTCCAAGGGATACAGTAAACCTGAAGTGAAGCATCGGAAGCTAAAACTGGACTCACAGGAGACGTTCGAATCATAGAAATTTAGAGTGTCAGTCGTCTTGTACTTAAGTCGGCATTATGCCTTTTGAATTTAATTCCGATGCAATTTCTGTGTTTCATCGTCAATAAGAAGGTGCAAGGTATACAGTAAACCTGAAGTGAAGCGTTGGAAACTAAAACTGGACTCTCAGGAGAGGTTCATATCATAGAAAGTTAGAGTGTCAGTCCTCTAGTACTTAAGTCGGCATTGTGCATTTTGTATTAAATTCGGATGTAATTTCTGTGTTTCATCGTCAATAAGAAGGTCCAAGGGATACAGTAAACATGAAGTGAAGCATCTGAATCTAAAACTGGACTCACAGGAGAGGTTCAAATCATAGAAAGTTAGATTGTCAGTCCTCTTGTACTTAAGTCGGCATTGTGCCTTTTGAATTTAATGCCGATGCAATTTCTGTGTTTCATCGTCAATAAGAATGTGCAAGGTATACAGTAAACCTGAAATGAAGCATCGGAATCTAAAACTGGACTCACAGGAGAGGTTCAAATCATAGGGACTTAGAGTGTAAGTTCTCTTGTACTTAAGTCGGCATTGTGCCTTTTGAATTTAATTCCGATGCAATTTCTGTGTTCCATCGTCAGTAAGAAGGTGCAAGGTATACAGTAAACCTGAAGTGAAGCATCGGATTTTAAAACTGGACACACAGGAGCGGATCAAATCATAGAAAGTGAGAGTGTCAGGCCACTTGTACTTAAGTCGGCATTGTGCCTTTTTTATTAAATTCCGATGCAATTTCTGTGTTTCATCGCCAATAAGAAGGTCCAAGGGATACAGTATACCTGTAGTGAAGGATCGTAATCTAAAACTGGGCTCACAGGAGAGGTTCAAATCATAGAATGTGAGAGTGTCAGTCCACTTGTATTTAAGTCGGCATTGTCCCCTTTGTATTAAATTCGGATGCAATTTCTGTGTTTCATCGTCAATAAGAAAGTCCAAGGGATACAGTAGACCTGGAGTAAAGCATCGGAATCTAAAACTGGACTCACAGGAGAGGTTCTAATCATAGAAAGTGAGAGTGTCAGTCCTCTTGTACTTAAAACGGCATTGTGCCTTTTGTATTAAATTCGGTAGCAATTTCTGTGTTTCATCATCAACAAGAAGGTGCATGGTATACAGTAAACCTGAAGTAAAAGATCGGAATTTAAAACTGGACTCACAGGAGAGGTTCAAATCATAGAAAGCGAGAGTGTCAGTCCTCTTGTACTTATGTCGGCATTGTGCCGTTTGTATTAAATTCGGTTGCAATTTCTGTGTTTCATCGTCAATACGAAGGTCCAAGTGATACAGTAAACCTGAAGTGAAGCATCGGAATCTAAAACTGGACTCACAGGAGAGGTTCAAATCATAGAAAGTTAGATTGTCAGTCCTCTTGTACTTAAGTCGGCATTGTGCCTTTTTAATTTAATTCCGATGCAATTTCTGTGTTTCATCGTCAATAAGAAGGTGCAAGGTATACAGTAAACCTGAAGTGAAGCATCGGAATCTAAAACTGGACTCACAGAAGAGGCTCAAATCATAGAAAGTAAGAGTGTCAATCGTCTTGTACTTAAGTCGCCATTGGGCCTTTTGTATTAAATTTGGATGCTATTTCTGTGTTTCATCGTCAATAAGAAGGAGCAAGGTATACAGTAAACCTGAACTAAAGCATCGGAATCTAAAACTGGACTCACAGGAGTGGTTCAAATCATAGAAAGTGAGAGTGTCAGTCCTCTTTTACCTAAGTCAGCATTGTGAATTTTGTATTAAATTCGGATGCAATTTCTGTGTTTCGTCGTCAATAAGAAGGTCCAAGGGATACAGTAAACCTGAAGTGAAGCATCGAAATCTAAAACTGGACTCACAGGAGAGGTTCAAATCATAGAAAGAAAGAGTGTCTGTCCTCTTGTACTTAAGTCGGCAATGTGCCTTTTGTATTAAATTTGGATCCAATTTCTGAGTTTCATCGTCAATAAGAAGGTGCAAGGTATTCTGTAAACCTGAGGTGAAGCATCGGAATCTAAAACTGGACTCACAGGAGAGGTTCAAATCATAGGGACTTAGAGTGTAAGTTCTCTTGTACTTAAGTCGGCATTGTGCCTTTTGAATTGAATTCCGATGCAATTTCTGTGTTTCATCGTCAGTAAGAAGGTGCAAGGTATACAGTAAACCTGAAGTGAAGCATCGGATTTTAAAACTGGACACACAGGAGAGGATCAAATCATAGAAAGTGAGGGTGTCAGTCCACTTGTACTTAAGTCGGCATTGTGCCTTTTTTATTAAATTCCGATGCAATTTCTGTGTTTCATCGTCAATAAGAAGGTCCAAGGGATACAGTATACCTGTAGTGAAGGATCGTAATCTAAAACTGGACTCACAGGAGAGGTTCAAATCATAGAAAGTGAGAGTGTCAGTCCACTTGTATTTAAGTCGGCATTGTCCATTTTGTATTAAATTCGGATGCAATTTCTGTGTTTCATCGTCAACAAGAAGGTGCATGGTATATAGTCAACCTGAAGTGAAACATCGGAATTTAAAGCTGGACTCACAGGAGAGGTTCAAATCATAGAAAGCGAGAGTGTCAGTCCTCTTGTACTTATGTCGGCATTGTGCCGTTTGTATTAAATTCGGATGCAATTTCTGTGTTTCATCGTCAATACGAAGGTCCAAGTGATACAGTAAACCTGAAGTGAAGCATCGGAATCTAAAACTGGGCTCACAGGAGAGGTTCAAATCATAGAAAGTGAGAGTGTCAGTCCTCCTTTACTTAAGTCGGCATTGTGCTTTTGAATTTAATTACGATGCAATTTCTGTGTTTCATCGTCAATAAGAAGGAGGAAGGTATACAGTAAACCTGAAGTGAAGCATCGAAATCTAAAACTGGACTCACAGGAGAGGTTCAAATCATAGAAACTGAGAGTGTCAGTCCTCTTGTACATAAGTCGGCATTGCGCCTTTTGAATTTAATTGCGATGCAATTTCTGTGTTTCATCGTCAATAAGAAGGTCCAAGGGATACAGTAAATCTGAAGTGAAGCATCGGAATCTAAAACTGGACTCACAGGAGAGGTTCAAATCGTAGAAAGTGAGAGTGTCAGTCCTTTTGTACTCAAGTAGGCATTGTGCATTTTGTATTAAATTCGGATGCAAGCTCTGTGTTTCATCGTCAATAAGATGGTCCCAGGGTTACACTAAACCTGAAGTGAAGCATCGGAATCTAAAACTGGACTCACAGGAGAGGCTCAAATCATAGAAAGTCAGAGTGGCAGTCCTCTTGTACTTAAGTCGGCATTGTGCCTGTCGTATTAAATTCGGATGAAATTTCTGTGTTTCATCGTCAATAAGACGGTGCAAGGTATACAGTAGTCTTCAAGTGAAGCATCGGAATCTAAAACTGGATACACAGGAGAGGTTCAAATCGTAGAAAGTGGGAGTGCCAGTCCTCTTGTACTTAAGTCGGCATGGGTGCCTTTTGTATTAATTTCGGATGCAATTTCTGTGTTTCATCGTCAATAAGATGGTGCAAGGTATACAGTAAACCTAAAGTGAAGCATCGGAATCTAAAACTGGACTCACAGGAGAGGTACAAATCATAGAAAGTGAGAGTGTCAGTCCTCTTTTAGTTAAGTCGGCATTGTGCCTTTTGTATTAAATTCGGATGCAATTTCTGTGTTTCATCGTCAATAAGAAAGTCCAAGGGATACAGTAAATATGAAGTGAAGCATCGGAACTAAAAACTGGACTCACAGGAGTGGTTCAAATAATAGAAAGTGAGAGTGTCAGTCGTCTTGTACTTATGTCGGCATTCTGCCTTTTGTATTAAATTCGGATGCAATTTCAGTGATTCATCTTCAATACGAAGGTCCAAGGTATACAGTAAACCTGAAGTGAAGTATCGGGATCTAAAACTGGACACACAGGAGAGGTTCAAATCATAGCAAGTGAGAGTGTCAGTCATCTTGTACTTATGTCGGCATTGTGCCTTTCGTATTAAATTCGGATGATATTTCTGTGTTTCATCGTCAATAAGAAGGTCCGAGGGATACTGTAAATCTGAAGTGAAGCATCGGAATCTTAAACTAGACTCACAGGAGAGGTTCAAATCATAGAAAGTTAGAGTGTCAGTCCTCTTGTACTTAAGTCGCCATTGTACCTTTTGTATTAAATTCGGATCCCATTTCTGTGTTTCATCGTCAATAAGAAGGGGCAAGATATACAGTAAACCTGAAGTGAAGCATCAGAATCTAAAAGTGGACTCACAGGAGAGGTTCAAATCATAGAGAGTTAGTGTGTCTTTCCTCTTGTACTTAAGTCGGCATTGTGCCTTTTGTATTTTATTCGGATGCAAACTCTGTGTTTCATCGTCAATAAGAAGGTCCAAGGGATTCAGTAAACCTGAAGTGAAGCATCGGAATCTAAAACTGGACTCACAGTAGAGGTTCAAATCAGAGAAAGTGAGAGTGTCAGTCCACTTGTACTTAAGTCGGCATTGTGCCTTTTGTATTAAAGTCGGATGCCATTTCTGTGTTTCATCGTCAATAAGATGGTGCAAGGTATACAGTAAACCTGAAGTGAAGCATCAGAATCTAAAACTGGACCCACAGGAGAGGTAAAAATCATAGAGAGTTAGAGTGTCACTCCTCTTGTACATATGTCGGTATTGTGCCTTTTGTATTAAATTCGGATGCAATTTCTGTGTTTCATCGTCAATTTGAAGGTCCAAGGGATACAGTAAACCTGAAGTGAAGCATCGGAATCTAAAACTGGACTCACAGGATAGGCTCAAATAATAGAAAGTGAGAGTGGCAGTCCTCTTGTACTTAAATCGGCATTCTGCCTGTTGTATTAAATTCGGAGGCAATTTCTGTGTTTCATCGTCAATAAGAAGTTGCAAGGTATACAGTAGTCTTCCAGTGAAGCATCGGATTCTAAAACTGGACTCACAGGAGAGGTTCAAATCGAAGAAAGTGAGAGTGCCAGTCCTCTTGTACTGATGTCGGCATTGTGCCTTTTGTATTAAATTTGGATGCAATTTCTGTGTTTCATCGTTAATAAGATGGTGCAAGGTATACAGTAAACCTGAAGTGAAGCATTGGAATCTAAAACTGGACTCATAGGAGAGGTTCAAATCATAGAAAATTAGAGTGTCAATCCTCTTGTACTAAAGTCCGGCGCTGTGCATTTTGTATCAAATTCGGATGGAATTTCTGTGATTCAACGTCAATAAGAAGGTGCAAGGTATACAGTAAACCTGAAGTGAAGCATCGGGTTCTAAAACTGGGCACACAGGAGAGGTTCATATCATAGAAAGTGAGAGTGTCAGTCCTCTTGTACTTAAGTCGGCATTGTACCTTTTGTATTAAATTTGGATGCCATTTCTTTGTTTCATCGTCAATAAGAAGGTGCAAGGTATACAGTAAACCTGAAGTGAAGCATCGGGTTCTAAAACTGGGCACACAGGAGAGGTTCAAATCATAGAAAGTGAGAGTGTCAGTCCTCTTGTACTTAAGTCGGCATTGTACCTTTTGAATTAAATTTGGATGCCATTTCTTTGTTTCATCGTCAATAAGAAGGTGGAAGGTATACAGTAAACCTGATGTGAAGCATCACAATCTAAAAGTGGACTCACAGGAGAGGTTCAAATCATAGAGAGTAAGTGTGTCATTCCTCTTGTACTTAAGTCGGCATTGTGCCTTTTGTGTATTATTCGGATGCAAACTCTGTGTTTCATCGTCAATAAGAAGGTCCAAGGGATACAGTAAACCTGAAGTGAAGCATCGGAATCTAAAACTGGACTCACAATAGAGGTTCAAATGAGAGAAAGTGAGAGTGTCAGTCCTCTTGTACTTAAGTCAGCATTGTGCCTTTTGTGTTTTATTCGGATGCCATTTCTGTGTTTCATCGTCAATAAAAAGGTGCAAGGTATACAGTAAACCTGAAGTGAAGCATCAGGATCAAAACTGGACCCACAGGAGAGGTAAAAATCATAGAGTGTTAGAGTGTTACACGTCTTGTACATAAGTCGGCATTGTGCCTTTTGTATGAAATTCGGATGCAATTTCTGTGTTTCATCGTCAATAAGAAGGTGCAAGGTACACAGTAAACCTGAAGTGAAGCATCGGAATCTAAAACTGGACTCACAGGGGAGGTTCAAACCATAGATAGTGAGAGTGTCAGTCCTCTTTTATTTAAGTCGGCATTGTGCCTTTTGTGTTTTATTCGGATTCCATTTCTGTGTTTCATCGTCAATAAGAAGGTGCAAGGTATACTGTAAACCTGAAGTGAAGCATCGGAATCTAAAACTGGACTCGCAGGACATGTTCAAATCATAGAAAATTAGAGTGTCAGACCTCTTGTACTTATGTCGGTATTGTGACTTTTGTATTAAATTCAGAAGTAATTTCTGTGTTTCATCGTCAATAAGAAGGTCCACGGGATACAGTAAACCTGAAGTGAAGCATCGGAATCTAAAACTGGACTCACAGGAGAGGTTCAAATCGTAGAAATTGAGTGCGTCGGTCCTCTTGTACTTAAGTCGGCATTGTGCCATTTGTATTTATTTCATATGCAATCTCTGTGTTTCATCGTCAATAAAAAGGTCCAAGGGATACAGTAAACCTGAAGTGAAGCATCGGAATCTATAACTGGACTCAGAGGAGAAGTTCAAATCGTAGAAAGTGAGAGCGTCAGTCCTCTTGTACTTAAGTCGGCATTATGCCTTTTGTAATAAATTCGAATGCGATTTCTGTGCTTCATCGACAATAAGAAGGTGCAAGGTATACAGTAAACCTGAAGTGAAGCATCGGAATCTAAAACTGGACTCACAGGAGAGGTTCAATTCAAAGAAAGTTAGAGTGTCAGACGTCTTGTACTTAAGTCGGCATTGTGCCTTTTGTATTAAATTCGGATGCAAGCTCTGTGATTCATCGTCAATACGAAGGTCCAAGGTATATAGTAAACCTGAAGTGAAGCATCGGAACCTAAAACTGGACTCACTGGTGAGGTTCAAATCATAGAAAGTGAGAGTGTCAGTCGCCATCTACTAAAGTCCGGCATTGTGCCTTTTGTATCAAATTCGGATGAAATTTCTGTGATTCATCGTCAATAAGAAGGTGCAAGGTATACAGTAAACCTGAAGAGAAGCATCGGGATCTAAAACTGGACACACAGGAGAGGTTCAAATCATAGAAAGTGAGAGTGTCTGTCCTCTTGTACTTATGTCGGCATTGTGCCTTTTGTATTAAATTCGGATGCAATTTCTGTGTTTCAACGTCAATAAGAAGGTCCAAGGGACTCAGTAAACCTGAAGTGAAGCATCGGAATCTAAAACTGAACTCACAGGAGAGGTTCAAATCATAGAAAGTGAGAGTGTCAGTCCTCTTGACCTTAAGTCGGCATTGTGCCTTTTGTATTAAATTCGGATGCAATTTCTGTGTGTCATCGTCAATAAGAAGGTCCAAGGGATACAGTAAACCTGAAGTGAAGCATCGGAATCTAAAACTGGACTCACAGTAGAGGTTCAAATCAGAGAAATTGATAGTGTCAGTCCTCTTGTACTTAAGTCGGCATTGTGCCTGTTGTATTAAATTCGGATGCAATTTCTGTGTTTCATCGTCAATAAGAAGGTTCAAGGTATACAGTAAAACTGAAGTGAAGCGTTGGAATGTAAAACTGGTCACACAGGAGAGGTTTTAATCATAGAAAGTGAGAGTGTCAGTCCTCTTGTACTTAAGTCGGCATTGTGACTTTTGTATTTTATTCGGATGCCATTTCTGTGTTTCATCGTCAATAAGAAGGTGCAAGTTATACAGTAAACCTGAAGTGAAGCATCAGAATCTAAAACTGGACCCACCGGAGAGGTAAAAATCATAGAGAGTTAGAGTGTTACTCCTCTTGTACTTAAGTCGGTATTGTGCCTTTTGTATTAGATTCGGATGCAATTTCTGTGTTTCATCGTGAATTTCAAGGTCCAAGGGATACAGTAAACCTGAAGTGAAGCATCGGAATCTAAAACTGGACTCACAGGAGAGGTTCAAATCATAGATAGTGAGAGTGTCAGTCCTCTTTTACTTAAGTCGGCATTGTGCCTTTTGTATTAAATTCGGATGCAATTTCTGTGTTTCATCGTCAATAAGAAGGTGCAAGGTATACAGTAAACCTGTAGTGAAGCATCGGAATCTAAAATTGGACTCACAGGAGAGGTTAAAATCGTAGAAAGTGAGAGTGTCAGTCCTCTTGTACTAGAGTTGGCATTGTGCCCTTTGTATAAATTCGGATGCAATTTCCTTGTTTCATCGTCCATAAGAAGGTCCAAGGGATACAGTAAACCTGAAGTGAAGCATCGAAATCTAAACCTGACTCACAGGAGAGGTTCAAATCGTAGAAAGTGAGAGTGTCAGTCCTCTTGTACTCAAGTGGGCATTTTGCCTTTTGTATTAAATTCGGATGCAATTTCTGTGTTTCATCGTCAATAAGAAGGTGCAAGGTATACAGTAAACCTGAAGTAAAGCATCGGAATCTAAAACTGGACTTGCAGGACATGTTCAAATCATAGAAAGTTAGAGTGTAAGTCCTCTTGTACTTATGTCGGTATTGTGACTTTTGTATTAAATTCAGATGTAATATCTGTGTTTCATCGTCAATAAGAAGGTCCACAGGATACAGTAAACCTGAAGTGAAGCATCGGAATCTAAAACTAAACCCACAGGAGAGGCTCAAATCGTAGAAAGTGAGAGTGGCAGTCCTCTTGTACTTAAGACGGCATTAACCCTGTTGTATTAAATTAGGATGCAATTTCTGTCTTTCATCGTCAATAAGAAGGTGCAAGGTATACAGTAGGCTTCAAGTGAAGCATCGGAATCTAAAACTGGACTCACAGGAGAGGTTCAAATCGTAGACAGTGAGAGTGTCAGTCGTCTTCAACTTAATACGGCATTGTGGCTTTTGTATCAAATTCGGATGAAATTTCTGTGATTCATCGTCAATAAGAAGGTGCAAGGTATACAGTAAACCTGAAGAGAAGCATCGGGATCTAAAACTGGACACACAGGAGAGGTTCAAATCATAGAAAGTGAGAGTGTCTGTCCTCTTGTACTTATGTCGGCATTGTGCCTTTTGTATTAAATTCGGATGCAATTTCTGTGTTTCAACGTCAATAACAAGGTCCAAGGGACTCAGTAAACCTGAAGTGAAGCATCGGAATCTAAAACTGAACTCACAGGAGAGGTTCAAATCATAGAAAGTGAGAGTGTCAGTCCTCTTGACCTTAAGTCGGCATTGTGCCTTTTGTATTAAATTCGGATGCAATTTCTGTGTGTCATCGTCAATAAGAAGGTCCAAGGGATACAATAAACCTGAAGTGAAGCATCGGAATCTAAAACTGGACTCACAGTAGAGGTTCAAATCAGAGAAATTGATAGTGTCAGTCCTCTTGTACTTAAGTCGGCATTGTGCCTTTTGTATTAAATTCGGATGCAATTTCTGTGTTTCATCGTCAATAAGAAGGTTCAAGGTATACAGTAAAACTGAAGTGAAGCATTGGAATGTAAAACTGGTCACACAGGAGAGGTTTTAATCATAGAAAGTGAGAGTGTCAGTCCTCTTGTACTTAAGTCGGCATTGTGCCTTTTGTATTTTATTCGGATGCCATTTCTGTGTTTCATCGTCAATAAGAAGGTGCAAGTTATACAGTATACCTGAAGTGAAGCATCAGAATCTAAAACTGGACCCACAGGAGAGGTAAAAATCATAGAGAGTTAGAGTGTTACTCCTCTTGTACTTAAGTCGGTATTGTGCCTTTTGTATTACATTCGGATGCAATTTCTGTGTTTCATCGTGAATTTCAAGGTCCAAGGGATACAGTAAACCTGAAGTGAAGCATCGGAATCTAAAACTGGACTCAGAGGAGAGGTTCAAATCATAGATAGTGAGAGTGTCAGTCCTCTTTTACTTAAGTCGGCATTGTGCCTTTTGTATTAAATTCGGATGCAATTTCTGTGTTTCATCGTCAATAAGAAGGTGCAAGGTATACAGTAAACCTGTAGTGAAGCATCGGAATCTAAAATTGGACTCACAGGAGAGGTTAAAATCGTAGAAAGTGAGAGTGTCAGTCCTCTTGTACTAGAGTTGGCATTGTGCCCTTTGTATAAATTCGGATGCAATTTCCTTGTTTCATCGTCCATAAGAAGGTCCTAGGGATACAGTAAACCTGAAGTGAAGCATCGAAATCTAAACCTGACTCACAGGAGAGGTTCAAATCGTAGAAAGTGAGAGTGTCAGTCCTCTTGTACTCAAGTAGGCATTTTGCCTTTTGTATTGAATTCGGATGCAATTTCTGTGTTTCATCGTCAATAAGAAGGTGCAAGGTATACAGTAAACCTGAAGTAAAGCATCGGAATCTAAAATTGGACTCGCAGGACATGTTCAAATCATAGAAAGTTAGAGTGTAAGTCCTCTTGTACATATGTCGGTATTGTGACTTTTGTATTAAATTCAGATGTAATATCTGTGTTTCATCGTCAATAAGAAGGTCCACAGGATACAGTAAACCTGAAGTGAAGCATCGGAATCTAAAACTAAACCCACAGGAGAGGCTCAAATCGTAGAAAGTGAGAGTGGCAGTCCTCTTGTACTTAAGACGGCATTAACCCAGTTGTATTAAATTAGGATGCAATTTCTGTGTTTCATCGTCAATAAGAAGGTGCAAGGTATACAGTAGGCTTCAAGTGAAGCATCGGAATCTAAAACTGGACTCACAGGAGAGGTTCAAATCGTAGACAGTGAGAGTGTCAGTCGTCTTCAACTTAATACGGCATTGTGGCTTTTGTATCAAATTCGGATGAAATTTCTGTGATTCATCGTCAATAAGAAGGTGCAAGGTATACAGTAAACCTGAAGAGAAGCATCGGGATCTAAAACTGGACACACAGGAGAGGTTCAAATAATAGAAAGTGAGAGTGTCAGTCCTCTTGTACTTATGTCGGCATTGTGCCTTTTGTATTAAATTCGGATGCAATTTCTGTGTTTCATCGTCAATAAGAAGGTCCAAGGGATACAGTAAACCTGAAGTGAAACATCGGAATCTAAAACTGAACTCACAGGAGTGGTTCAAATCATAGAAAATGAGAGTGTCAGTCCTCTTGAACTTAAGTCGGCATTGTGCCTTTTGTTTTAAATTCGGATGCAGACTCTGTGTTTCATCGACAACAAGGAGGTCCAAGGGATACAGTAAACCTGAAGTGAAGCATCGGAATCTAAAACTGGACTCACAGTAGAGGTTCAAATCATAGAAAGTGAGAGTGTCAGTCCACTTGTACTTAAGATGGCATTGTGCCTTTTGTATTAAATTCGGATGCAATTTCTGTGTTATTTCGTCAATAAGAAGGTCCAAGGGATACAGTAAACCTGAAGTGAAGCATTGGAATCTAAAACTGGACTCACAGGAGAGGTTCAAATCAGAGAAAGTGAGAGTGTCAGTCCTCTTGTACTTAAGTCGCCATTGTGCCTTTTGTATTAAATTCGGATGCAATTTCTGTGTTTCATCGTCAATAAGAAGGTGCAAGTTATACAGTAAACCAGAAGTGAAGCATTAGAATGTAAAACTGGTCACACAGGAGAGGTTTTAATCATAGAAAGTGAGAGTGTCAGTCCACTTGTACTTAAGTTGGCATTGTGCCTTTTGTATTTTATTCGGATGCCATTTCTGTGTTTCATCGTCAATAAGAAGGTGCAAGGTATACAGTAAACCTGAAGTGAAGCATCAGAATCTAAAACTGGACCCACAGGAGAGGTAAAAATCATAGAGAGTTAGAGAGTTACTCCTCTTGTACTTAAGTCGGTATTGTGCCTTTGTGTTAAATTCGGGTGCAATTTCTGTGTTTCATCGTCAATTTGAAGGTCCAAGAAATACAATAAACCTGAAGTGAAGCATCGGAATCTAAAACTAGACCCACAAGGGAGGTTCAAATTATAGAAAGTGAGAGTGTCAGTCCTTTTCTACTAAAGTCAGGCATTGTGCCTTTTGTATCAAATCCAGATGTAATTTCTGTGATTCATCGTCAATAAGATGGTGCAAGGTATACAGTAAACCTGAAGTGAAGCATCGGCATCTAAAATGGACTCACAGGAGAGGTTCAAATCATAGATAGTGAGAGTGTCAGTCCTCTTTTACTTAAGCCGGCATTGTGCCTTTTGTATTAAATTCGGATGCAATTTCTGTGTTTCATCGTCAAAAAGAAGGTGCAAGGTATACAGTAAACCTGTAGTGAAGCATCGGAACCTAAAACTGGACTCACAGGAGAGGTTAAAATCGTAGAAAGTGAGAGTGTCAGTCCTCTTGTACTTGAGTTGGCATTGTGCCCTTTGTATTAAATTTGGATGCAATTTCCTTGTTTCATCGTCAATAAGAAGGTCCAAGGGATACAGTAAACCTGATGTGAAGCATCGGAATCTAAACCTGACTCACAGGAGAGGTTTAAATCGTAGGAAGTGAGAGTGTCAGTCCTCTTGTACTTAAGTCGGCATTGTGCCTTTTGTTTTAAATTCGGATGCAAGCTCTGTGTTTCATCGTCAATAAGAAGGTCCAAGGGTTACAGTAAACCTGAAGTGAGGCATCGGAATCTAAAACTGGACTCACAGGAGAGTCTCAAATCATAGAAAGTGAGAGTGGCAGTCCTCTTGTAGTTAGGTCGGCATTGTGCCTTTTGTATTTAATTCGGGTGCAATTTCTGTGTTTCATCGACAATGAGAAAGTCCAAGGGATACAGTAAACCTGAAGTGAAGCATCGGAACTAAAAACTGAACTCACAGGAGAGGTTCAAATAATAGAAAGTGAGAGTGTCAGTCGTCTTCTACTTAAGTCGGCATTGTGCCTTTTGTATTAAATTCGGATGCAATTTCTGTGATTCATCGTCAATACGAAGGTCCAAGGTATATAGTAAACCTGAAGTGAAGCATCAGAACCTAAAACTCCACTCACTGGAGAGGTTCAAATCATAGAAAGTGAGAGTGTCAGTCCTTTTCTACTAAAGTCCGGCATTGTGCCTTTTGTATCAAATCCAGATGTAATTTCTGTGATTCATCGTCAATAAGAAGGTGCAAGGTATACAGTAAACCTGAAGAGAAGCATCGGGATCTAAAACTGGACACACAGGAGAGGTTCAAATCATAGAAACTGAGAGTGTCAGTCCTCTTGTACTTATGTCGGCATTGTGCCTTTTGTATTAAATTCGGATGCAATTTCTGTGTTTCATCGTCAATAGGAAGGTCCCAGGGATACAGTAAACCTGAAGTGAAGCATCGGAATCAAAAACTGATCTCACAGGAGAGGTTCAAATCACAGAAAGTGAGAGCGTCAGTTTTCTAGAACTTAAGTCGGCATTGTGCCATTTGTATTAAATTTGGATGCAATTTCTGTGTTTCATCGTCAATAAGAAGGTCCAAGGGATATTGTAAACCTGAAGTGAAGCATCGGAATCTTAAACTAGACTCACAGGAGAGGTTCAAATCATAGAAAGTTAGAGTGTCAGTCCTCTTGTACTTAAGTCGGCATTGTGCCTTTTGTATTTTATTCGGATGCAAACTCTGTGTTTCATTGTCAACAAGAAGGTGCAAGGTATACAGTAAACCTGAAGTGAATCATCGGAATCTAAAACTGGACTCACAGTAGAGGTTCAAATCAGAGAAAGTGAGAGTGTCAGTCCTCTTGTACTTAAGTCGGCATTGTGCCTTTCGTATTAAATTCGGATGCAATATCTGTGTTTCATAGTCAATAAGAAGGTGCAAGGTATACAGTAAACCTGAAGTGAAGCATGCATCGGTATGTAAAACTGGACACACAGGAGAGGTTTTAATCATAGAAAGTGAGAGTGTCAGTCCTCTTCTACTTAAGTCGGCATTGTACCTTTTGTATTAAATTCGGATGCAATCTCTGTGTTTCATCGTCAATATGAAGGTGCAAGGTATACAGTAATCTTGAAGTGAAGCATCGGAATCTAAAACTGGACTCACAGGAGAGGTACAGTTCGTAGAAAGTGAGAGTGTCAGTCCTCTTACACTTAAGTCGAAATTGTGCCTTTTGTATTTAATTCGGATGCAATTTCTGTGTTTCATCGTAAATAAAAAGGTCCAAGGGATACAGTAAAGCTGAAGTAAGGCATCGGAATCTAAAACTAAACTCACAGGAGCGGTTCAAATCATAGAAAGTTAGATTGTCAGTCCTCTTGTACTCAAGTCGGCATTGTGCTTTTTGAATTTAATTCCGGAGCAATTTCTGTGTTTCTTCGACAATAAGAAGGTGCAAGGTATACAGTAAACCTGAAGTGAAGCATCGGAATCTAAAACTGGACTCACACTAGAGGTTAAAATCATAGATAGTAAGAGTGTCAGTCCTCTTGTACTTAAGTCGCCATTTTGCCTGTTGTATTAAATTCGGATGCAATTTCTGTGATGCATCGTCAATAAGAAGGTGCAAGGTATACAGTAAACTTTAAGTGAAGCATCGGAATCTAAAACTGGACTCACAGGAGAAGTTCAAATCGTAGAAAGTGAGAGTGTCAGTCCTCTTGTACTTAAGTCGGCATTGTGACTTTTGTATTAAATTCGGATGCAATTTCTGTGTTTCATCGTCATTACGAAGGTGCAAGGTATACAGTAAACCTGAAGTGAAGCATCGGAATCTGAAACTGGACTACAGGAGAGGTACAAATCATAGAAAGTGAGAGTCTCAGTCCACTTTTAATGAAGTCGGCATTGTGCCTTTTGTATTAAATTCGTATGCCAGCTCTGTGTTTTATCGTCAATAAGAAGGTCCATAGGATACAGTAAACCTGAAGTGAAGCATTGGATCTAAAAACTGGACTACAGGAGAGGTTCAAATCATAGAAAGTGAGAGTGTCAGTCCCCATGTACCTAAGTCGGCATTGTGCCTTTTTTATTACGTTCGGATGCAACTTCTGTTTATCATCGTCAATAAGAAGGTGCAAGGTATACAGTAAACCTGAAGTGAAGCATCGGAATGTAAAACTGGACTCACAGGAGAGGTTCAATGCATAGACAGTTAGAGTGTCAGTCCACTT
Organism: Schistocerca serialis cubense; assembly: GCF_023864345.2. NCBI lineage: Eukaryota > Metazoa > Arthropoda > Insecta > Orthoptera > Acrididae > Schistocerca > Schistocerca serialis. Next base: position 3,367,880 of record NW_026048462.1, read on the forward strand.
GTACTTAAGTCGCCATTGTGCCTTTTGTATTAAATTCGGATGCAATTTCTGTGTTTCACCGTCAATAAGAAGGTCCAAGGGATACAGTAAACCTGAAGTGAAGCATCGGAATCTAAAACTGGACTCACAGGAGAGGTACAGTTCGTAGAAAGTGAGAGTGTCAGGCCTCTTGTACTTAAGTCGGCATTGTGCCTTTTCTATTAAAATCGGATGCAATTTCTGTTCTTCATCGTCAATAAGAAGGTGCAAGGTATACAGTAATCTTGAAGTGAAGCATCGGAATCTAAAACTGGACTCACAGGAGAGGTTCAAATCGTAGAAACTGAGGGAGTCAGTCCTCTTCGACTTAAGTCGGCATTGCGCCTTTTGTATTAAATTCGGATGCAATTTCTGTGTTTCATCATCAATAATAAGGTGCAATGTATAAAGTAATCTTGAAAGTGAAGCATCGGAATCTAAAACTGGACTCGCAGGAGAGGTTCAAATCATAGAAAGTGAGAGTGTCAGTCCTCTTGTACTTAAGACGGCATTGTGCTTTTGTATTAAATTCGGATGCAATTTCTGTGTTTCATCGTCCATAAGAAGGTGCAAGGTATACAGTAAACCTGAAGAGAAGCATCGGAATCTAAAACTGGACTCTCAGGAGAGGTTCAAATCGTAGATAGTGAGAGTGTCAGTCCTCTTGTACTTAAGTCAGCATTGTGCCTTTTGTATTAAATTTGGATGCAATTTCTGTATTTCGTCGTCATTAAGAAGGCCCAAGGTTTACAGTAAACCTGAAGTGAAGCATCGGAATCTAAAACTAGACTCACAGGAGAGGTTCAAATCGTAGAAAGTGAGAGTGTCACTCCTCTTTTACTTAAGTCGGCATTGTGACTTTTGTAATATATTCTGATGCAATTTCTGTGTTTCATCGTCAATAAGAAAGTCCAAGGGATACAGTATACCTGAAGTGAATCATCGGAATCTAAAACTGGACTCACAGTAGAGGTTCAAATCATGGAAAGTGAGAGTGTCAGTCATCTTGTACTTAAGTCGGCATTGTGCCTTTTGTATTAAATTCGGATTCAATTTCTGTGTTTCATCGTCAATACGAAGATCCAAGGGATATAGTAAACCTGAAGTGAAGCATCGGAATCTAAAAATGGACTCACTGGAGAGGTTCAAATCATAGAAAGTTAGAGTGTCAGGCCTCTTGTACTAAAGTCGGCATTGTGATTTTTCTATTAAATTCGGTTGCAAACTCTGTGTTTCATCGTCAATAAGAAGGTGCAAGGTATACAGTAAACCTGAAGTGAAGCATCGGAATCTGAAACTGGACTACAGGAGAGGTACAAATCATAGAAAGTGAGAGTGTCAGTCCACTTTTAATGAAGTCGGCATTGTGCCTTTTGTATTAAATTCGGATGCCAGCTCTGTGTTTTATCGTCAATAAGAAGGTCCAAGGGATATAGTAAACCTGAAGTGAAGCATTGGATCTAAAAACTGCACTACAGGAGAGGTTCAAATCATAGAAAGTGAGAGTGTCAGTCCCCATGTACCTAAGTCGGCATTGTGCCTTTTTTATTACGTTCGGATGCAACTTCTGTTTATCATCGTCAATAAGAAGGTGCAAGGTATACAGTAAACCTGAAGTGAAGCATCGGAATCTAAAACTGGACTCACAGGAGACGTTCAATGCTTAGACAGTTAGAATGTCAGTCCTCTTGTACTTAAGTCGGCATTGTGCCTTTTGTATTAAATTCGGATGCAATTTCTGTGTTTCATCGTCGATAAGAAGGTCCAAGGAACACAGTAAACCTGAAATGAAGCATCGGAATCTAAAACTGGACTCACAGGAGAGGTTCAAATCGTAGAACCTGAGAGTGTGAGTCCTCTTGGACTTAAGTCGGCATTGTGCATTTTGTATTAAATTTGGATGCAATTTCTGTGTTTCGTCGTCAATAAGAAGGTCCAAGGTATACAGTAAACCTGAAGTGAAGCATCGGAATCTAAAACTGGACTAACAGGAGAGCTTCACATTCATAGAAAGTGAGAGTGTCAGTTCTCTTTTACTTAAGTCTGCATTGTGACTTTTGTAATAAATTCTGATGCAATTTCTGTGTTTGATCGTCAATAAGAAGGTCCATGGGATTCGGTATACCTGAAGTGAAGCATCGGAATCGAAACCTGGACTCACAGGAGAGGTTCAAATCATAGAAAGTGAGAGTGTCAGTCATCTTGTACTTAAGTCGGCATTGTGCCTTTTGTATTAAATTCGGATGCAATTTCTGTGTTTCATCGCAAAACGAAGATCTAAGGGATATAGTAAACCTGAAGTGAAGCATCGGAATCTAAAACTGGACTCACTGCAGAGGTTCAAATCATAGAAAGTGAGAGTGTCAGTCCTCTTGTACTGAAGTCGGCATTGTGCCTTTTGTATTAAATTCGGATGCAAACTCTGTGTTTCATCGTCAATAAGAAGGTGCAAGTTATATAGTAAACCTGAAGTGAAGCATCGGAATCTAAAACTGGACTCACAGGAGAGGGTCAAGTCATAGAAAGTGAGAGTGTCAGTCCCCTTGTACTTAAGTCGGCATTGTGCCTTTTGTATTACGTTCGGATGAAATTTCTGTGTATCATCGTCAATAAGAAGGTGCAAGATATACAGTAAATCTGAAGTGAAACATCGGAATACAAAATTGGACTCACAGGAGAGGTACAAAGGATAGACAGTTGGAGTGTCAGTCCTCTTGTACTTAAGTCGGCATTGTGGCTTTTGTATTAAATTCGGATGCAATTTCAGTGTTTCATAGTCAATAAGATGGTCCAAGGGATACAGTAAACCTGAAGTCATGCATCGGAATCTAAAACTGGACTCTCAGGAGAGGTTCAAATCGTAGAAAGTGAGAGTGTGAGCCCTCTTGTCCTTAAGTCGGCATTGTGCCCTTTGTATTAATTTCGGATGCAATTTCTGTGATTCATCGTCAATAAGAAGGTGCAAGGTATACAGTAAACCTGAAGTGAAGCATCGGAATCTAAAACTGGACTCACTGAAGAGGTTCAAAACATAGAAAGTGAGAGTGTCAGTCCTCTTTTACTTAAGTCGGTATTGTGCCTTTTGTATTAAATTCGGATGCAATTACTGTGATTCATCGTCAATAAGAAGGTCCAAGGTATACAGTAAACCTGAAGTGAAGCATCGAAATCTAAAACTGGACTCACAGGAGAGGTTCAAATCGTAGAAAGTGAGAGTGTCAGTCCTCTTGTACTAAGGTCGGCATTATGCTTTTTGTATTAATTTCAGATGCAATTTCTGTTATTCATCGTCAACAAGAAGGTGCAAAGTATACAGTAAACCTGAAGTGAAGCATCGGAATCTATAACTTCACTCACAGGAGAGGTTCAAATCGTAGAAAGTGTGAAAGTCAGTCCTCTTGTATTTAAGTCGGCTTTGTGCCTTTCGTATTAAATTCGGATGCTATTTCTGTTTTTCATCGTCAATAAGAAGGTGCAATGCTTAAAGTAATCTTGAAAGTGAAGCCTCGGAATCTAAAACTGGACTCACAGGAGAGGTTCAAATCATAGAAAGTGAGAGTGTCAGTCCTCCTGTACTTAAGTCGGCATTGTGCCTTTTGTATTAAATTCGGATGCAATTTCTGTGTTTCATCGTCAATAAGAAGATGCAAGGTATACAGTATACCTGAAGTGAAGCATCGGAATCTAAAACTGGACTCAAAAGAGAAGTTCAAATCGTAGAAAGTTAGAGTGTCAGTCCTCTTGTACTTATGTCGGCATTGTAACTTTTGTAATAAATTCGGATGCAATATCTGTGATTCATCGTCGATAAGAAGGTCCAAGGGATACAGTATACCTGAAGTGAAGCATCGGAATCTAAAACTGGACACACAGGAGAGGTTGAAATCATAGAAAGTTAGAGTGTCAGTCCTCTTGTACTTAAGTCGGCATTGTGCCTTTTGTATTACGTTCGGATGTAATTTCTGTGTATCATCGTCAATAAGAAGGTGCAAGATATACAGTAAATCTGAAGTGAAACATCGGAATACAAAATTGGATTCACAGGAGAGGTACAAAGGATAGACAGTTGGAGTGTCAGTCCTCTTGTACTTATGACGACATTGTGCCTTTTATATTAAATTCGGATTCAATATCTGTGTTTCATCGTCAATAAGAAGGTCCATGGCATACAGTAAACCTGTAGTGAAGCATCGGAATCTGAAACTGGACACACAGGAGAGGTTCAAATCATAGAAAGTGAGAGTGTCAGTCCTCTTGTACTTAAGTCGGCATTGTGCCTTTTGTATTAAACTCGGATGCAATTTCTGTGTTTCATCGTCAATAAGAAGGTGCAAGGTACACAGTAAATCTGAAGTGAAGCATCGGAATCTGATACTGGACTCACACGAGAGGTTCAAATCACAGAAAGTTTGAGTGTCAGTCCTCTAGTACTTAACTCAGCATTGTGACTTTTGTATCAAATTCGGATGCAATTTCTATATTTCAACGTCAATAAAAAGGTCCAAGGGATACAGTAAACCTGAAGTGAAGCATGTTAATCTAAAACTGGACTCACAGGAGAGGTTCAATTCACATAAAGTTAGAGTGTCAGCCCTCTTGTACTTAAGTCGGCATTGTGTCTTTTGTATTACATTCGGATGCAAACTCTGTGTTTCTTCGTTAATAAGAAGGTCCAAGGGATACAGTAAACCTGAAGCGAAGCATCGGAATCTAAAACTGGATTCACAGGATAGGTTCATATCATAGAAAGTGAGAGTGTCAGTCCTCTCGTACTTAAGTCGTCATTGTGCCTGTTGTATTAAATTCGGATGCAATTTCTGTGTTTCATCGTCAATAAGAAGGTGCAAGGTCTACAGTAATCTTGAAGTGAAGCATCGGAATCTAAAACTGGACTCACAGGAGAGGTTCAAATCGTTGATACTGAGAGTGTCAGTCCTCTTGCTCTTAAGTCGGCATTGTGCCTTTTGTATTATATTCGGAATAAATTTCTGTTATTCATCGTCAACAAGAAGGTGCAAGGTATACAGTTAACCTGAAGTGTAGCATCGGAATCAAAAACTGGACTCTCAGGAGAGGTTCAAATCATATAAAGTGAGAGTGTCAGTCCTCTTGTACTTGAGTCGGCATTGTGCCTTTTGTATTAAATTCAAATGCAATTTCTGTGTTTCATCGTCAATATGAAGGTCCAAGGGATACAGTAAACCTGAAGTGAAGCATTGGAATCTAAAACTGAATTAACAGGAGAGGTTCAAATCATAGAAGGTGGTAGTGTCAGTCCTCCTGTACTTAAGTCGGCATTGTGCCATTTTTATTAAATTCGGATGAAATTTCTGTGTTTCATCGTCAATTTGAAGGTCCAAGGGATACTGTAAACCTGAAGTGAAGCATCGCAATCTAAAACTAGACTCACAGGAGAGGTTCAAATCATAGAAAGTTAGAGTGTCAGTCCTCCTGTACTTAAGTCGGCATTGTGCACTTTGTATTAAATTCGGATGCAAACTCTGTGTTTCATAGTCAATAAGAAGGTCCAAGGGATACAGTATACCTGAAGTGAAGCATCGGAATCTGAAACTGGACTCACAGGAGAGTTTCAAATCATAGAAAGTGAGAGTGTCATTCCTCTTGTACTTAAGTCGGCATTGTGCCTTTTGTATTAAATTCGGATGCAATTTCTGTGTTTCATCGTCAATAAGAAGGTGCAAGGTATACAGTAAATCTGAAATGAAGCCTCGGAATCTAAAACTGGACTAACAGGAAAGGTTCAAATCATAGAAAGTTAGAGTGTCAGTCCTCTAGTACTTAAGTCGGCATTGTGACTTTTGTACCAAATTCGGATGCAATTTCTGTATTTCATCGTCAATAAGAAGGTCCAAGGGATACAGAAAACCTGAAGTGAAGCATCGGAATCTAAAACTGGACTCACAGGAGAGGTACAATTCATAGAAAGTGAGATTGTCAGTCCTCTTGTACTTAAGTCGGCATTGTGCCTTTTGTATTAAAATCGGATGCAATTTCTCTGTATCATCGTCAATAAGAAGGTGTAAGGTATACAATAATCTTGAAGTGAAGCTTCGGAATCTAAAACTGGACTCACAGGAGAGGTTCAAATCGTAGAAACTGAGAGTGTCAGTCCTCTTGTACTTCAGTCGGCATCGTGCCTTTTGTATTATATTCCGATGCCATTTCTGTGTTTCATCGTCAATAGGAAGGTCCAAGGGATACAGTAAACCTGAAGTGAAGCATCAGAATCTAAAACTGGACTCACAGGAGTGGTTCAAATCATAGAGATTTAGAGTATCACTCCTCTTGTACTTAAGTCGCTATTTTGCCTTTTGTGTTAAATTTGGATGCAATTTCTGTGTTTCATCGTCAATAAGAAGATCCAAGGGATACAGTAAACCTGAAGTGAAGCATCGGAATCTAAAACTGGACTCACAGGAGAGGTTCAAAGCATAGACAGTTAGAGTGTCTGTCCTCTTGTACTTAAGTCGGCATTGTGATTTTTAATTTAATTCCGAAGCAATTTTTGTGTTGCATCGTCAATAAGAAAGAGCAAGGTATACAGTAAACCTGAAGTTAATCTACGGAATCTAAAACAGGACTCACAGGAGAGGTTCAAATCATAGAAAGGGAGAGTGTCAGTCCTCTTGTACTTAAGTCGCCATTGTGCCTTTTGTATTAAATTCGAATGCAATTACTGTGTTTCATCGTCAATAAGAATGTCCAAGGGATACAGCAAACCTGAAGTGAAGCATCGGAATCTAAAACTGGACTCACAGGAGAGGTTCAAATCATAGAAAGTTAGAGTGACAGTCCTCTTGTACTTAAGTCGGCATTGTGCCTTTTGAATTTAATTCCGATGCAATTTCTGTGTTTCATCGTCAATAAGAATGTCCAGGGGATACAGTAAACCTGAAGTGAAGCATCGGAATCTAAAAGTGGACTCACAGGAGAGGTTCAAATCATAGAAAGTGAGAGTGTCAGGCCACTTGTACTAAAGTCGGCATTGTGCCTTTTTTATTAAATTCGGATTCAATTTCTGTGTTTCATCGTCAATAAGAAGGTGCAAGGTATACAGTAAACCTGAAGTGAAGCATCGGAATCTAAAACTAGACTCACAGGAGAAGTTCAAATCATAGAAAGTGAGAGTGTCAGTCCTCTTGTACTTCAGTCGGCATTGTCCCATTTGTATTAAATTCGGATGCAATTTCGGTGTTTCATCGTCAATAAGAAGGTCCAAGGGCAACTGTAAACCTGAAGTGAAGCATCGGAATCAAAAACTAGACTCATAGGAGAGGTTCAAATCATAGAAAGTTAGAGTGCCAGTCCTCTTGTACTTAAGTCGGCAGTGTGCCTTTTGTTTTAAATTCGGATGCAGACTCTGTGTTTCATCGACAACAAGAAGGTCCAAGGGATACAGTAAACCTGAAGTGAAGCATCGGAATCCAAAACTGGACTCACAGTAGAGGTTCAAATCATAGAAAGTGAGAGTGTCAGTCCACTTGTACTTAAGATGGCATTGTGCCTTTTGTATTAAATTCGGAAGCAATATCTGTGTTTCATCGTCAATAAGATGGTGCAAGGTATACAGTAAACCTCAAGTGAAGAATCGGAATGTAAAACTGGACTCACAGGAGAGGTTCAAATCATAGAAAGTTAGAGTGTCAGTCCTCTTGTTCTTAAGTCGGCATTGTGCCTTTTGAATTTAATTCCGATGCAATTTCTGTGTTTTATCGTCAATAAGAAGATCCAAGGGATACAGTAAATCTGAAGTGAAGCATCGGAATCGAAAACTGGACTCACAGGAGAGGTTCATATCATAGAAAGTGTGATTGTCAGTCCTCTTTTACTTAAGTAGGCATTGTGCCTTTGGAATTTAATTCCGATGCAATTTCTGTGTTTCATCGTCAATAAGAAGGTCCAAGGGATACAGTGAATCTGAAGTGAAGCATCGGAATCTAAAACTGGACTCACAGGAGAGGTTCAAATCATAGAAAGTTAGAGTGTCATTCATTTGTACTAAGGTCGGCATTGTGCCTTTTGTATTAAATTCCGATGCAATTTCTGTGTTTCATCGTCAATAAGAAGATCCAAGGGATACAGTAAACCTGAAGTGCAGCATCGGAATCTAAAACTGGACTCACAGGAGAGGTTCAATTCATTGAAAGTTAGAGTGTCAGTCCTCTTGTACTTAAGTCGGCATTGTGCCTTTTGTATTAAATTCGGATCCAAACTCTGTGTTTCATCGTCAATAAGAAGGTCCAAGGGAAACAGTAAACCTGAAGTGAAACATCAGAATCTAAAACTGGACTCACAGGAGAGGTTCTAACAATAGAAAGTTAGGGAGTGTCAGTCCTCTTGTACTTAAGTCGGCATTGTGCCTGTTGTATTAAATTCGCATGCAATATCTGTGTTTCATCGTCAATAAGAAGGTGCAAGGTATACAGTAATCTTGAAGTGAAGCATCGGAATCTAAAACTGGACTCACAGGAGAGGTTCAAATCGTAGAAAGTGAGAATGTCAGACCTCTTGTACCTAAGTCGGCATTGTGCCTTTTGTATTAAATTCGGATGCATTTTCTGTCTTTCATCGTCAATAAGAAGGTGCAAGGTATACAGTAAACCTGAAGTGAAGCATCGGAAACGAAAACTGGACTCAGAGGTGAGGTACAAATCATAGAAATAGAGAGTGTCAATCCTCTTGTACTTAAGCCGGCATTGTGCTTTTTGTATTAAATTCGGAAGCAATTTCTGTGTTTCATCGTCAATAAGAAGGTCCAAACTATACAGTAAACCTGAAGTGAAGCATCGGAACTAAAAATTGGACTCACAGGAGAGGTTCAAATAATAGAAAGTGAAAGTGTCAGTCCTCTTGTACTTAAGTCGGCATTGTGCCTTTTGTATTAAATTTGGATGCAATTTCTGTGTTTCATCGTCAATACGAGGATCCAAGGGATATAGTAAACCTGAAGTGAAGCATCGGTATCTAAAACTGGACTCACAGGAGAGGTTCAAATCATAGAAAGTGAGAGTGTCGGTCCCCTTGTACTTGAGTCGGCATTGTGGCTTTTGTATTAAATTCGGATGCAATTTCTGTGTTTCAACGTCAATAAGAATGTCCATGGGATGCAGTAAACCTGAAGTGAAGCATCGGAATCTAAAACTCAACTCATAGGAGACGTTCAAATCATAAAAAGTGAGAGTGTCAGTCCTCTTGTACTTGAGTCGGCATTGTGCCTTTTGTATTAAATTCAAATGCAATTTCTGTGTTTCATCGTCAATATGAAGGTCCAAGGGATACAGTAAACCTGAAGTGAAGCATTGGAATCTAAAACTGAATAAACAGGAGAGGTTCAAATCATAGAAGGTGGTAGTGTCAGTCCTCCTGTACTTAAGTCGGCATTGTGCCATTTTTATTAAATTCGGATGAAATTTCTGTGTTTCATCGTCAATTTGAAGGTCCAAGGGATACTGTAAACCTGAAGTGAAGCATCGCAATCTAAAACTAGACTCACAGGAGAGGTTCAAATCATAGAAAGTTAGAGTGTCAGTCCTCCTGTACTTAAGTCGGCATTGTGCACTTTGTATTAAATTCGGATGCAAACTCTGTGTTTCATAGTCAATAAGAAGGTCCAAGGGATACAGTATACCTGAAGTGAAGCATCGGAATCTGAAACTGGACTCACAGGAGAGTTTCAAATCATAGAAAGTGAGAGTGTCATTCCTCTTGTACTTAAGTCGGCATTGTGCCTTTTGTATTAAATTCGGATGCAATTTCTGTGTTTCATCGTCAATAAGAAGGTGCAAGGTATACAGTAAATCTGAAATGAAGCCTCGGAATCTAAAACTGGACTAACAGGAAAGGTTCAAATCATAGAAAGTTAGAGTGTCAGTCCTCTAGTACTTAAGTCGGCATTGTGACTTTTGTACCAAATTCGGATGCAATTTCTGTATTTCATCGTCAATAAGAAGGTCCAAGGGATACAGAAAACCTGAAGTGAAGCATCGGAATCTAAAACTGGACTCACAGGAGAGGTACAATTCATAGAAAGTGAGATTGTCAGTCCTCTTGTACTTAAGTCGGCATTGTGCCTTTTGTATTAAAATCGGATGCAATTTCTCTGTATCATCGTCAATAAGAAGGTGTAAGGTATACAATAATCTTGAAGTGAAGCTTCGGAATCTAAAACTGGACTCACAGGAGAGGTTCAAATCGTAGAAACTGAGAGTGTCAGTCCTCTTGTACTTCAGTCGGCATTGTGCCTTTTGTATTATATTCCGATGCCATTTCTGTGTTTCATCGTCAATAGGAAGGTCCAAGGGATACAGTAAACCTGAAGTGAAGCATCAGAATCTAAAACTGGACTCACAGGAGTGGTTCAAATCATAGAGATTTAGAGTATCACTCCTCTTGTACTTAAGTCGCTATTTTGCCTTTTGTGTTAAATTTGGATGCAATTTCTGTGTTTCATCGTCAATAAGAAGATCCAAGGGATACAGTAAACCTGAAGTGAAGCATCGGAATCTAAAACTGGACTCACAGGAGAGGTTCAAAGCATAGACAGTTAGAGTGTCTGTCCTCTTGTACTTAAGTCGGCATTGTGATTTTTAATTTAATTCCGAAGCAATTTTTGTGTTGCATCGTCAATAAGAAAGAGCAAGGTATACAGTAAACCTGAAGTTAATCTACGGAATCTAAAACAGGACTCACAGGAGAGGTTCAAATCATAGAAAGGGAGAGTGTCAGTCCTCTTGTACTTAAGTCGCCATTGTGCCTTTTGTATTAAATTCGAATGCAATTACTGTGTTTCATCGTCAATAAGAATGTCCAAGGGATACAGCAAACCTGAAGTGAAGCATCGGAATCTAAAACTGGACTCACAGGAGAGGTTCAAATCATAGAAAGTTAGAGTGACAGTCCTCTTGTACTTAAGTCGGCATTGTGCCTTTTGAATTTAATTCCGATGCAATTTCTGTGTTTCATCGTCAATAAGAATGTCCAGGGGATACAGTAAACCTGAAGTGAAGCATCGGAATCTAAAAGTGGACTCACAGGAGAGGTTCAAATCATAGAAAGTGAGAGTGTCAGGCCACTTGTACTAAAGTCGGCATTGTGCCTTTCTTATTAAATTCGGATTCAATTTCTGTGTTTCATCGTCAATAAGAAGGTGCAAGGTATACAGTAAACCTGAAGTGAAGCATCGGAATCTAAAACTAGACTCACAGGAGAAGTTCAAATCATAGAAAGTGAGAGTGTCAGTCCTCTTGTACTTCAGTCGGCATTGTCCCATTTGTATTAAATTCGGATGCAATTTCGGTGTTTCATCGTCAATAAGAAGGTCCAAGGGCAACTGTAAACCTGAAGTGAAGCATCGGAATCAAAAACTAGACTCATAGGAGAGGTTCAAATCATAGAAAGTTAGAGTGCCAGTCCTCTTGTACTTAAGTCGGCAGTGTGCCTTTTGTTTTAAATTCGGATGCAGACTCTGTGTTTCATCGACAACAAGAAGGTCCAAGGGATACAGTAAACCTGAAGTGAAGCATCGGAATCCAAAACTGGACTCACAGTAGAGGTTCAAATCATAGAAAGTGAGAGTGTCAGTCCACTTGTACTTAAGATGGCATTGTGCCTTTTGTATTAAATTCGGAAGCAATATCTGTGTTTCATCGTCAATAAGATGGTGCAAGGTATACAGTAAACCTCAAGTGAAGAATCGGAATGTAAAACTGGACTCACAGGAGAGGTTCAAATCATAGAAAGTTAGAGTGTCAGTCCTCTTGTTCTTAAGTCGGCATTGTGCCTTTTGAATTTAATTCCGATGCAATTTCTGTGTTTTATCGTCAATAAGAAGATCCAAGGGATACAGTAAATCTGAAGTGAAGCATCGGAATCGAAAACTGGACTCACAGGAGAGGTTCATATCATAGAAAGTGTGATTGTCAGTCCTCTTTTACTTAAGTAGGCATTGTGCCTTTGGAATTTAATTCCGATGCAATTTCTGTGTTTCATCGTCAATAAGAAGGTCCAAGGGATACAGTGAATCTGAAGTGAAGCATCGGAATCTAAAACTGGACTCACAGGAGAGGTTCAAATCATAGAAAGTTAGAGTGTCATTCATTTGTACTAAGGTCGGCATTGTGCCTTTTGTATTAAATTCCGATGCAATTTCTGTGTTTCATCGTCAATAAGAAGATCCAAGGGATACAGTAAACCTGAAGTGCAGCATCGGAATCTAAAACTGGACTCACAGGAGAGGTTCAATTCATTGAAAGTTAGAGTGTCAGTCCTCTTGTACTTAAGTCGGCATTGTGCCTTTTGTATTAAATTCGGATCCAAACTCTGTGTTTCATCGTCAATAAGAAGGTCCAAGGGAAACAGTAAACCTGAAGTGAAACATCAGAATCTAAAACTGGACTCACAGGAGAGGTTCTAACAATAGAAAGTTAGGGAGTGTCAGTCCTCTTGTACTTAAGTCGGCATTGTGCCTGTTGTATTAAATTCGCATGCAATATCTGTGTTTCATCGTCAATAAGAAGGTGCAAGGTATACAGTAATTTTGAAGTGAAGCATCGGAATCTAAAACTGGACTCACAGGAGAGGTTCAAATCGTAGAAAGTGAGAATGTCAGACCTCTTGTACCTAAGTCGGCATTGTGCCTTTTGTATTAAATTCGGATGCATTTTCTGTCTTTCATCGTCAATAAGAAGGTCCAAACTATACAGTAAACCTGAAGTGAAGCATCGGAACTAAAAATTGGACTCACAGGAGAGGTTCAAATAATAGAAAGTGAAAGTGTCAGTCCTCTTGTACTTAAGTCGGCATTGTGCCTTTTGTATTAAATTTGGATGCAATTTCTGTGTTTCATCGTCAATACGAGGATCCAAGGGATATAGTAAACCTGAAGTGAAGCATCGGTATCTAAAACTGGACTCACAGGAGAGGTTCAAATCATAGAAAGTGAGAGTGTCGGTCCCCTTGTACTTGAGTCGGCATTGTGGCTTTTGTATTAAATTCGGATGCAATTTCTGTGTTTCAACGTCAATAAGAATGTCCATGGGATGCAGTAAACCTGAAGTGAAGCATCGGAATCTAAAACTCAACTCATAGGAGACGTTCAAATCATAAAAAGTGAGAGTGTCAGTCCTCTTGTACTTAGGTCGGCATTGTGCCATTTGTATTAAATTCGGATGCAATATCTGTGTTTCATCGTCAATAAGAAGGTCCAAGGGGCACTCTAAACCTGAAGAGAAGCATCGGAATCAAAATCTAGACTCACAGGAGAGGTTCAAATCATAGAAAGTTAGAGTGTCAGTCCTCTTGTACTTAAGTCGGCATTGTGCCTTTTGTTTTAAATTCGGATGCAAACTCTGTGTTTCATCGTCAATAAGAAGGTCCAAGAGATACAGTTAACCTGAAGTGAAGCATCGGAATCTAAAACTGGACTCACAGTAGAGGTTCAATTCATACAATGTTGGAGTGTCAGTCCTCTTGTACTTAAGTCGACATTGTGTCTTTTATATTATTTTCGGGTGCAAACTCTGTGTTTCTTCGACAATAAGACGGTCCAAGGGATACAGTAAACCTGAAGAGAAGCACCGGATTCTAAAACTGGACTCACAGGATAGGTTCATATCATAGAAAGAGAGGGTGTCAGTCCTCTTGTACGTAAGTCGGCATTGTGCCTGTTGTATTAAATTCGGATGCAATTTCTGTGTTTCATCGTCAATAAGAAGGTGCAAGGTATACAGTAATCTTGAAGTGAAGCATCGGAATCTAAAACTGGACTCACAGGAGAGGTCCAAATCGTTGATAGTGAGAGTGTCAGTCCTCTTGTACTTATGTCGGCATTGTGCCTTTTGTTTTAAATTCGGATGCATTTTCTGTGTTTCATCGTCAATAAGAAGGTCCAAGGTATACAGTAATCCGGAAGTGAAGCATCGGAACTAAAAACTGGACTCACAGGGGTGGTTCAAATAATAATAAGTGAGAGTGTCAGTCCTCTTGTATTTAAGTCGGCTTTGTGCATTTTGAATTAAATTCGGATGCAATTTCTGCGTTTCATCGTCAATAAGAATGTCCAAGGGATACAGTAAACCTGAAGTGAAGCATCGGAATCTAAAACTGGACTCACAGGAGAGGTTCAAACCATAGAAAGTTAGAGTGTTAGACCTTTGTACTAAGGTCGGCATTGTGCCTTTTGTATTAAATACGGATGCAATTTCTGTATTTCATCGTCAATAAGGAGGTGCAAGGGATACAGTAAACCTGAAGTGAAGCATCGGAATCTAAAACTGGACTCACAGGAGAGGTTCAAGTCATAGAAAGTGAGAGTGTCAGTCCTCTTGTACATACGTCGGCATTGTGCCTGTTGTATTAAATTCGGATGCAATTTCTGTGTTTCATCGTCAATGAGAAGGTGCAAGGTATTCAGTAATCTTGAAGTGAGCATCGGAATCTAAAACTGGACTCACAGGAATGGTTCAAATCGTAGAAAGTGAGAGTGTCAGTCCTCTTGTACTTAAGTCGGCATTGGGCCTTTTGTATTAAGTTCGGATGCAATTTCTGTGTTTCATCCTCAATAAGAAGGAGCAAGGGATACAGTAAACCGGAATTGAAGCATGAGAACTAAAAACTGGACTCACAGTAGAGGTTCAAATAATAGAAAGTGAAAGTGTCAGTCCTCTTGTACTTAAGTCGGCATTGTGCCTTTTGTATTAAATTTGGATGCAATTTCTGTGTTTCATCGTCAATACGAAAATCCAAGGGATATAGTAAACCTGAAGTGAAGCATCGGTATCTAAAACTGAACAAACTCGAGAGGTTCAAATCATAGAAAGTGAGAGTGTCAGTCCTCTTGTACTAAAGTCAGCATTGTGCCTTTTGTATTAAATTCGGATACAATATCTGTGTTTCATCGTCAATAAGAAGGTGCATGGTATACAGTAAACCTGAAGTGAAGCATCGGAATCTAAAACTGGACTCACAGGAGAAGTTCAAATCATAGAATGTGAGAGTGTTAGACCTCTTGTACTTGAGTCGGCATTGTGTCTTTTGTATTAAATTCGGATGCAATTTCTGTGTTTCATCGTCAATAAGAAGGTCCATGGGATGCTGTAAACGTGAAGTGAAGCATCGGATTCTAAAACTCAACTCATAGGAGAGGTTCAAATCATAGAAAGTGCGAGTGTCAGTCCTCTTGTACTTCAGTCGGCATTGTGCCATTTGTATTAAATTCGGATGCAATTTCTGTGTTTCATCGTCAATAAGAAGGTCCAAGGGATACTGTAAACCTGAAGTGAAGCATCGGAATCAAAAACTAGACTCACAGGAGAGGTTCAAATCATAGAAATTTAGAGTGTCAGTCCTCTTGTATTTAAGTCGGCATTGTGCCGTTTGTTTTAAATTCGGATGCAAACGCTGTGTTTCATCGTCAATAAGAAGGTCCAAGGTATACAGTAAACCTGAAGTGAAGCATCGAAATCTAAAACTGGACTCACAGGAGAGGTTCAAATCGTAGAAAGTGAGAGTGTCAGTCCTCTTGTACTTATGTCGGCATTGTAACTTTTGTAATAAATTCGGATGCAATATCTGTGATTCATCGTCGATAAGAAGGTCCAAGGGATACAGTATACCTGAAGTGAAGCATCGGAATCTAAAACTGGACACACAGGAGAGGTTGAAATCATAGAAAGTTAGAGTGTCAGTCCTCTTGTACTTAAGTCGGCATTGTGCCTTTTGTATTACGTTCGGATGTAATTTCTGTGTATCATCGTCAATAAGAAGGTGCAAGATATACAGTAAATCTGAAGTGAAACATCGGAATACAAAATTGGATTCACAGGAGAGGTACAAAGGATAGACAGTTGGAGTGTCAGTCCTCTTGTACTTATGACGACATTGTGCCTTTTATATTAAATTCGGATTCAATATCTGTGTTTCATCGTCAATAAGAAGGTCCATGGCATACAGTAAACCTGTAGTGAAGCATCGGAATCTGAAACTGGACACACAGGAGAGGTTCAAATCATAGAAAGTGAGAGTGTCAGTCCTCTTGTACTTAAGTCGGTATTGTGCCTTTTGTATTAAACTCGGATGCAATTTCTGTGTTTCATCGTCAATAAGAAGGTGCAAGGTACACAGTAAATCTGAAGTGAAGCATCGGAATCTGATACTGGACTCACAGGAGAGGTTCAAATCACAGAAAGTTTGAGTGTCAGTCCTCTAGTACTTAACTCAGCATTGTGACTTTTGTATCAAATTCGGATGCAATTTCTATATTTCAACGTCAATAAAAAGGTCCAAGGGATACAGTAAACCTGAAGTGAAGCATGTTAATCTAAAACTGGACTCACAGGAGAGGTTCAATTCACATAAAGTTAGAGTGTCAGTCCTCTTGTACTTAAGTCGGCATTGTGTCTTTTGTATTACATTCGGATGCAAACTCTGTGTTTCTTCGTTAATAAGAAGGTCCAAGGGATACAGTAAACCTGAAGCGAAGCATCGGAATCTAAAACTGGATTCACAGGATAGGTTCATATCATAGAAAGTGAGAGTGTCAGTCCTCTCGTACTTAAGTCGTCATTGTGCCTGTTGTATTAAATTCGGATGCAATTTCTGTGTTTCATCGTCAATAAGAAGGTGCAAGGTCTACAGTAATCTTGAAGTGAAGCATCGGAATCTAAAACTGGACTCACAGGAGAGGTTCAAATCGTTGATACTGAGAGTGTCAGTCCTCTTGCTCTTAAGTCGGCATTGTGCCTTTTGTATTATATTCGGAATAAATTTCTGTTATTCATCGTCAACAAGAAGGTGCAAGGTATACAGTTAACCTGAAGTGTAGCATCGGAATCGAAAACTGGACTCTCAGGAGAGGTTCAAATCATATAAAGTGAGAGTGTCAGTCCTCTTGTACTTGAGTCGGCATTGTGCCTTTTGTATTAAATTCAGATGCAATTTCTGTGTTTCATCGTCAATATGAAGGTCCAAGGGATACAGTAAACCTGAAGTGAAGCATTGGAATCTAAAACTGAATAAACAGGAGAGGTTCAAATCATAGAAGGTGGTAGTGTCAGTCCTCCTGTACTTAAGTCGGCATTGTGCCATTTTTATTAAATTCGGATGAAATTTCTGTGTTTCATCGTCAATTTGAAGGTCCAAGGGATACTGTAAACCTGAAGTGAAGCATCGCAATCTAAAACTAGACTCACAGGAGAGGTTCAAATCATAGAAAGTTAGAGTGTCAGTCCTCCTGTACTTAAGTCGGCATTGTGCACTTTGTATTAAATTCGGATGCAAACTCTGTGTTTCATAGTCAATAAGAAGGTCCAAGGGATACAGTATACCTGAAGTGAAGCATCGGAATCTGAAACTGGACTCACAGGAGAGTTTCAAATCATAGAAAGTGAGAGTGTCATTCCTCTTGTACTTAAGTCGGCATTGTGCCTTTTGTATTAAATTCGGATGCAATTTCTGTGTTTCATCGTCAATAAGAAGGTGCAAGGTATACAGTAAATCTGAAATGAAGCCTCGGAATCTAAAACTGGACTAACAGGAAAGGTTCAAATCATAGAAAGTTAGAGTGTCAGTCCTCTAGTACTTAAGTCGGCATTGTGACTTTTGTACCAAATTCGGATGCAATTTCTGTATTTCATCGTCAATAAGAAGGTCCAAGGGATACAGAAAACCTGAAGTGAAGCATCGGAATCTAAAACTGGACTCACAGGAGAGGTACAATTCATAGAAAGTGAGATTGTCAGTCCTCTTGTACTTAAGTCGGCATTGTGCCTTTTGTATTAAAATCGGATGCAATTTCTCTGTATCATCGTCAATAAGAAGGTGTAAGGTATACAATAATCTTGAAGTGAAGCTTCGGAATCTAAAACTGGACTCACAGGAGAGGTTCAAATCGTAGAAACTGAGAGTGTCAGTCCTCTTGTACTTCAGTCGGCATTGTGCCTTTTGTATTATATTCCGATGCCATTTCTGTGTTTCATCGTCAATAGGAAGGTCCAAGGGATACAGTAAACCTGAAGTGAAGCATCAGAATCTAAAACTGGACTCACAGGAGTGGTTCAAATCATAGAGATTTAGAGTATCACTCCTCTTGTACTTAAGTCGCTATTTTGCCTTTTGTGTTAAATTTGGATGCAATTTCTGTGTTTCATCGTCAATAAGAAGATCCAAGGGATACAGTAAACCTGAAGTGAAGCATCGGAATCTAAAACTGGACTCACAGGAGAGGTTCAAAGCATAGACAGTTAGAGTGTCTGTCCTCTTGTACTTAAGTCGGCATTGTGATTTTTGAATTTAATTCCGAAGCAATTTTTGTGTTGCATCGTCAATAAGAAAGAGCAAGGTATACAGTAAACCTGAAGTTAATCTACGGAATCTAAAACAGGACTCACAGGAGAGGTTCAAATCATAGAAAGGGAGAGTGTCAGTCCTCTTGTACTTAAGTCGCCATTGTGCCTTTTGTATTAAATTCGAATGCAATTACTGTGTTTCATCGTCAATAAGAATGTCCAAGGGATACAGCAAACCTGAAGTGAAGCATCGGAATCTAAAACTGGACTCACAGGAGAGGTTCAAATCATAGAAAGTTAGAGTGACAGTCCTCTTGTACTTAAGTCGGCATTGTGCCTTTTGAATTTAATTCCGATGCAATTTCTGTGTTTCATCGTCAATAAGAATGTCCAGGGGATACAGTAAACCTGAAGTGAAGCATCGGAATCTAAAAGTGGACTCACAGGAGAGGTTCAAATCATAGAAAGTGAGAGTGTCAGGCCACTTGTACTAAAGTCGGCATTGTGCCTTTTTTATTAAATTCGGATTCAATTTCTGTGTTTCATCGTCAATAAGAAGGTGCAAGGTATACAGTAAACCTGAAGTGAAGCATCGGAATCTAAAACTAGACTCACAGGAGAAGTTCAAATCATAGAAAGTGAGAGTGTCAGTCCTCTTGTACTTCAGTCGGCATTGTCCCATTTGTATTAAATTCGGATGCAATTTCGGTGTTTCATCGTCAATAAGAAGGTCCAAGGGCAACTGTAAACCTGAAGTGAAGCATCGGAATCAAAAACTAGACTCATAGGAGAGGTTCAAATCATAGAAAGTTAGAGTGCCAGTCCTCTTGTACTTAAGTCGGCAGTGTGCCTTTTGTTTTAAATTCGGATGCAGACTCTGTGTTTCATCGACAACAAGAAGGTCCAAGGGATACAGTAAACCTGAAGTGAAGCATCGGAATCCAAAACTGGACTCACAGTAGAGGTTCAAATCATAGAAAGTGAGAGTGTCAGTCCACTTGTACTTAAGATGGCATTGTGCCTTTTGTATTAAATTCGGAAGCAATATCTGTGTTTCATCGTCAATAAGATGGTGCAAGGTATACAGTAAACCTCAAGTGAAGAATCGGAATGTAAAACTGGACTCACAGGAGAGGTTCAAATCATAGAAAGTTAGAGTGTCAGTCCTCTTGTTCTTAAGTCGGCATTGTGCCTTTTGAATTTAATTCCGATGCAATTTCTGTGTTTTATCGTCAATAAGAAGATCCAAGGGATACAGTAAATCTGAAGTGAAGCATCGGAATCGAAAACTGGACTCACAGGAGAGGTTCATATCATAGAAAGTGTGATTGTCAGTCCTCTTTTACTTAAGTAGGCATTGTGCCTTTGGAATTTAATTCCGATGCAATTTCTGTGTTTCATCGTCAATAAGAAGGTCCAAGGGATACAGTGAATCTGAAGTGAAGCATCGGAATCTAAAACTGGACTCACAGGAGAGGTTCAAATCATAGAAAGTTAGAGTGTCATTCATTTGTACTAAGGTCGGCATTGTGCCTTTTGTATTAAATTCCGATGCAATTTCTGTGTTTCATCGTCAATAAGAAGATCCAAGGGATACAGTAAACCTGAAGTGCAGCATCGGAATCTAAAACTGGACTCACAGGAGAGGTTCAATTCATTGAAAGTTAGAGTGTCAGTCCTCTTGTACTTAAGTCGGCATTGTGCCTTTTGTATTAAATTCGGATCCAAACTCTGTGTTTCATCGTCAATAAGAAGGTCCAAGGGAAACAGTAAACCTGAAGTGAAACATCAGAATCTAAAACTGGACTCACAGGAGAGGTTCTAACAATAGAAAGTTAGGGAGTGTCAGTCCTCTTGTACTTAAGTCGGCATTGTGCCTGTTGTATTAAATTCGCATGCAATATCTGTGTTTCATCGTCAATAAGAAGGTGCAAGGTATACAGTAATCTTGAAGTGAAGCATCGGAATCTAAAACTGGACTCACAGGAGAGGTTCAAATCGTAGAAAGTGAGAATGTCAGACCTCTTGTACCTAAGTCGGCATTGTGCCTTTTGTATTAAATTCGGATGCATTTTCTGTCTTTCATCGTCAATAAGAAGGTGCAAGGTATACAGTAAACCTGAAGTGAAGCATCGGAAACGAAAACTGGACTCAGAGGTGAGGTACAAATCATAGAAATAGAGAGTGTCAATCCTCTTGTACTTAAGCCGGCATTGTGCTTTTTGTATTAAATTCGGAAGCAATTTCTGTGTTTCATCGTCAATAAGAAGGTCCAAACTATACAGTAAACCTGAAGTGAAGCATCGGAACTAAAAATTGGACTCACAGGAGAGGTTCAAATAATAGAAAGTGAAAGTGTCAGTCCTCTTGTACTTAAGTCGGCATTGTGCCTTTTGTATTAAATTTGGATGCAATTTCTGTGTTTCATCGTCAATACGAGGATCCAAGGGATATAGTAAACCTGAAGTGAAGCATCGGTATCTAAAACTGGACTCACAGGAGAGGTTCAAATCATAGAAAGTGAGAGTGTCGGTCCCCTTGTACTTGAGTCGGCATTGTGGCTTTTGTATTAAATTCGGATGCAATTTCTGTGTTTCAACGTCAATAAGAATGTCCATGGGATGCAGTAAACCTGAAGTGAAGCATCGGAATCTAAAACTCAACTCATAGGAGACGTTCAAATCATAAAAAGTGAGAGTGTCAGTCCTCTTGTACTTAGGTCGGCATTGTGCCATTTGTATTAAATTCGGATGCAATATCTGTGTTTCATCGTCAATAAGAAGGTCCAAGGGGCACTCTAAACCTGAAGAGAAGCATCGGAATCAAAATCTAGACTCACAGGAGAGGTTCAAATCATAGAAAGTTAGAGTGTCAGTCCTCTTGTACTTAAGTCGGCATTGTGCCTTTTGTTTTAAATTCGGATGCAAACTCTGTGTTTCATCGTCAATAAGAAGGTCCAAGAGATACAGTTAACCTGAAGTGAAGCATCGGAATCTAAAACTGGACTCACAGTAGAGGTTCAATTCATACAATGTTGGAGTGTCAGTCCTCTTGTACTTAAGTCGACATTGTGTCTTTTATATTATTTTCGGGTGCAAACTCTGTGTTTCTTCGACAATAAGACGGTCCAAGGGATACAGTAAACCTGAAGAGAAGCACCGGATTCTAAAACTGGACTCACAGGATAGGTTCATATCATAGAAAGAGAGGGTGTCAGTCCTCTTGTACGTAAGTCGGCATTGTGCCTGTTGTATTAAATTCGGATGCAATTTCTGTGTTTCATCGTCAATAAGAAGGTGCAAGGTATACAGTAATCTTGAAGTGAAGCATCGGAATCTAAAACTGGACTCACAGGAGAGGTCCAAATCGTTGATAGTGAGAGTGTCAGTCCTCTTGTACTTATGTCGGCATTGTGCCTTTTGTTTTAAATTCGGATGCATTTTCTGTGTTTCATCGTCAATAAGAAGGTCCAAGGTATACAGTAATCCGGAAGTGAAGCATCGGAACTAAAAACTGGACTCACAGGGGTGGTTCAAATAATAATAAGTGAGAGTGTCAGTCCTCTTGTATTTAAGTCGGCTTTGTGCATTTTGAATTAAATTCGGATGCAATTTCTGCGTTTCATCGTCAATAAGAATGTCCAAGGGATACAGTAAACCTGAAGTGAAGCATCGGAATCTAAAACTGGACTCACAGGAGAGGTTCAAACCATAGAAAGTTAGAGTGTTAGACCTTTGTACTAAGGTCGGCATTGTGCCTTTTGTATTAAATACGGATGCAATTTCTGTATTTCATCGTCAATAAGGAGGTGCAAGGGATACAGTAAACCTGAAGTGAAGCATCGGAATCTAAAACTGGACTCACAGGAGAGGTTCAAGTCATAGAAAGTGAGAGTGTCAGTCCTCTTGTACATACGTCGGCATTGTGCCTGTTGTATTAAATTCGGATGCAATTTCTGTGTTTCATCGTCAATGAGAAGGTGCAAGGTATTCAGTAATCTTGAAGTGAGCATCGGAATCTAAAACTGGACTCACAGGAATGGTTCAAATCGTAGAAAGTGAGAGTGTCAGTCCTCTTGTACTTAAGTCGGCATTGGGCCTTTTGTATTAAGTTCGGATGCAATTTCTGTGTTTCATCCTCAATAAGAAGGAGCAAGGGATACAGTAAACCGGAATTGAAGCATGAGAACTAAAAACTGGACTCACAGTAGAGGTTCAAATAATAGAAAGTGAAAGTGTCAGTCCTCTTGTACTTAAGTCGGCATTGTGCCTTTTGTATTAAATTTGGATGCAATTTCTGTGTTTCATCGTCAATACGAAAATCCAAGGGATATAGTAAACCTGAAGTGAAGCATCGGTATCTAAAACTGAACAAACTCGAGAGGTTCAAATCATAGAAAGTGAGAGTGTCAGTCCTCTTGTACTAAAGTCAGCATTGTGCCTTTTGTATTAAATTCGGATACAATATCTGTGTTTCATCGTCAATAAGAAGGTGCATGGTATACAGTAAACCTGAAGTGAAGCATCGGAATCTAAAACTGGACTCACAGGAGAAGTTCAAATCATAGAATGTGAGAGTGTTAGACCTCTTGTACTTGAGTCGGCATTGTGTCTTTTGTATTAAATTCGGATGCAATTTCTGTGTTTCATCGTCAATAAGAAGGTCCATGGGATGCTGTAAACGTGAAGTGAAGCATCGGATTCTAAAACTCAACTCATAGGAGAGGTTCAAATCATAGAAAGTGCGAGTGTCAGTCCTCTTGTACTTCAGTCGGCATTGTGCCATTTGTATTAAATTCGGATGCAATTTCTGTGTTTCATCGTCAATAAGAAGGTCCAAGGGATACTGTAAACCTGAAGTGAAGCATCGGAATCAAAAACTAGACTCACAGGAGAGGTTCAAATCATAGAAATTTAGAGTGTCAGTCCTCTTGTATTTAAGTCGGCATTGTGCCGTTTGTTTTAAATTCGGATGCAAACGCTGTGTTTCATCGTCAATAAGAAGGTCCAAGGGATACAGTAAACCTGAAGTGAAGCATCGGAATCTAAAACTGGACACACAGTAGAGGTTCAAATCATAGAAAGTGAGAGTGTCAGTCAACTTATACTTAAGTCGGCATTGTGCCTTTTGTATTAACTTCGGATGCAATTTCTGTGATTCATCGTCAATAAGATGGTGCAAGGTATACAGTAAACCTCAAGTGAAGCATCGGAATCTAAGACTGGACTCACAGGAGAGGTTCAAATCATAGGAAGTGAGAGTGTTAATGTTCTTGTACTTAAGTCGGCATTGTGCCTTTTATACTAAATTCGGATGCCATTTCTGTGTTTCATCGTCAATAAGAAGGTCCAAGGGATACAGTAAACCTGAAGTGAAGCATCGGAATCTAAAACTGGACTCACAGGAGAGGTTCAAATCATAGAAAGTTAGAGTGTCAGTCCTCTTGTACTTAAGTCGGCATTGTGCCATTTGTATTAAATTCCGATGCAATTTCAGTGTTTCATCGCCAATAAGAAGGTCCAAGGGATATGGTAAACCTGAAGTGAAGCATCGGAATCTAAAACCGGTCTCACAGGAGATGTTCAAATCATAGAAAGTGAGAGTGTCAGTCCACTTGTACTTAAGTCGGCATTGTGCCTTTTGTATTAAATTCGGATGCAATTTCTGTGTTTCATCGTCAATAAGAAGGTGCAAGGTATACAGTAAACCTGAAGTGAAGCGTCGGAATTTATGACTGGACTCACAGGTTAGGTTCAAATCATAGAAAGTGAGAGTGTAAGTCCTCTTGTACTTAAGTCGGCATTGTGCCTTTTGTATTAAATTCGGATGCCATTTATGTGTTTCATCGTCAATAAGAAGGTCCAAGGGATACAGTAAACCTGAAGTGAAGCATCGGACTCTAAAACTGGACTCACAGGAGAGGTTCAAATCACAGAAAGTTAGAGTGTCAGTCCTCTTGTACTTAAGTCGGCATTCTGCCTTTTGAATTTAATTCCGATGAAATTTTTGTGTTTCATCGTCAATAAGAAGGTCCAAGGGATACAGTAAACCTGAAGTGAAGCAACGGAACCTGAAACTGGACTCACAGGAGAGGTTCGAATCATAGAAAGTGAGAGTGTCAGTCCTCTTTTACTTAAGTTGGCATTCTGCATTTTGTATTAAATTCCGATCCAATTTCTGTGTTTCATCGTCAATAAGAAGGTCTAAGGGATACAGTAAACCTGAAGCGAAGCATCGGAATCTAAAACTGGACTTACAGGAGAGGTTCAAATCATAGAAAGTTAGAGTGTCAGTCCTCTTTTACTTAAGTCGGCATTGTGCCTTTTGTATTAAATTCCGATGCAATTTCTGTGTTTCATCGTCAATGAGAAGGTCAAGGGATACAGTAAACCTGAAGTGAAGCATCGGAATCCAAAACTGGACTCACAGGAGAGGTTCAAATCATAGAAAGTTAGAGTGTCAGTCCTCTTGTACTTCAGTCGGCATTGTGCCATTTGTATTAAATTCGGATGCAATTTCTGTGTTTCATCGTCAATAAGGAGGTCCAAGGGATACAGTAAACCTGAAGTGATGCATCGGAATCTAAAACCGGAATCACAGGAGATGTTCAAATCATAGGAAGTTAGAATGTCAGTCCTCTTGTACTTAGGTCGGCATTGTGCCTTTTGTATTAAATTCGGATGCTATTTCTGTGTTTCATCGTCAATAAGAATGTCAAGGGATACAGTGAACCTGAAGTGAAGCATCGGAATCTAAAACTGGGCTCACAGGAGAGGTTCAAATCATAGAAACTTAGAGTGTCACTCCACTTGTACTTAAGTCGGTATTGTGCCTTTTGTATTAAATTCGGATGCAATTTCTGTGTTTCATTGTCAATAAGATGGTCCAAGGGATACAGTAAACCTGAAGAGAAGCATCGGAATCTAAAACTAGACTCACAGGAGAGGTTCAAATCATAGAAAGTTAGAATGTCAGTCCTCTTGTACTTTAGTCGGCATTGTGCTTTTTGTATTAAATTCGGATGCAATATCTGTGTTTCATCGTCAATTGGAAGGCCCAAGGGATACAGTAAACCTGAAGTGAAGCATGAGAACTAAAGACTGGACTCACAGGAGAGGTTCAAATGATAGAAAGTGAAAGTGTCAATCCTCTTGTACTTAAGTCGGCATTGTGCCTTTTGTATTAAATTTGGATGCAATTTCTGTGTTTCATCGTCAATACGAAAATCCAAGGGATATAGTAAACCTGAAGTGAGGCATCGGTATCTAAAACTGGACACACTGGAGAGGTTCAAATCATAGAAAGTGAGAGTGTCAGTCCTCTTGTACTAAAGTCGGCATTGTGCCTTTTGTATTAAATTCTAATGCAATATCTGTGTTTCATCGTCAATAAGAAGGTGCATGGAATACAGTAAACCTGAAGTGAAGCATCGGAATCTAAAACTGGACTCACAGGAGAAGTTCAAATCATAGAAAGTGAGAGTGTCAGTCCTCTTGTACTTGAGTCGGCATTGTGCCTTTTGTATTAAATTCGGATGCAATTTCTGTGTTTCATCGTCAATAAGAAGGTCCATGGGATGCAGTAAACCTGAAGTGAAGCATCGGAATCTAAAACTCAACTCATAGGAGAGGTTCAAATCATAGAAAGTGCGAGTGTCAGTCCTCTTGTACTTCAGTCGGCATTGTGCCATTTGTATTAAATTCGGATGCAATTTCTGTGTTTCATCGTCAATAAGAAGGTCCAAGGGATACTGTAAACCTGAAGTGAAGCATCGGAATCAAAAACTAGACTCACAGGACAGGTTCAAATCATAGAAAGTTAGAGTGTCAGTCCTCTTGTACTTAAGTCGGCATTGTGCCGTTTGTTTTAAATTCGGATGCAAACGCTGTGTTTCATCGTCAATAAGAAGGTCCAAAGGATACAGTAAACCTGAAGTGAAGCATCGGAATCTAAAACTGGACTCACAGTAGAGGTTCAAATCATAGAAAGTGAGAGTGTCAGTCCTCTTTTACTTAAGTCGGCGTTGTGCCTTTTGAATTTAATTCCGATGCAATTTTTGTGTGTCATCGTCAATAAGAAAGTCCAAGGGATACAGTAAACCTGAAGCGAAGCATCGGAATAAAAAATTGGACTCACAGGAGAGATTCAAATCATAGATACATAGAGTGTCACTCCTCTTGTACTTATGTCGTTATTGTGCCTTTTGTATTAATTTCCGATGCAATTTCTGTGTTTCATCGTCAATAAGAAGGTCCGAGGGATACAGTAAACCTTAAGTGTAGCATCGGAATCTAAAACTGGACTCACAGGAGAGGTTCAAATCATAGAATGTTAGAGTGTCAGTACTCTTTTACTTAAGACGGCATTGTGCCTTTTCTATTACATTCGGATGCAATTTCTGTGTTTCATCGTCAATAAGAAGGTCCAAGGGATACAGTAAACCTGAAGTGCAGCATCGGAATCTAAAACTGGACTCACAGGAGAGGTTCAAATCATAGAATGTGAGAGTGTCAGTCCTCTTGTACTTAAGTCGGCATTGTGCCTTTTATATTAAATTCGGATGCCATTACTGTGTTTCATCGTCAATAAGAAGGTCCAAGGGATACAGTTAACCTGAAGTGAAGCATCGGACTCTAAAACTGGAGTCACAGGAGAGGTTCAAATCACAGAAAGTTAGAGTGTCAGTCCTCTTGTACTTAAGTCGGCATTCTGCCTTTTGAATTTAATTCCGATGAAATTTTTGTGTTTCATCGTCAATAAGAAGGTCCAAGGGATACAGTAAACCTGAAGTGAAGCAACGGAACCTGAAACTGGACTCACAGGAGAGGTTCGAATCATAGAAAGTGAGAGTGTCAGTCCTCTTTTACTTAAGTTGGCATTGTGCATTTTGTATTAAATTCCGATCCAATTTCTGTGTTTCATCGTCAATAAGAAGGTCTAAGGGATACAGTTAACCTGAAGCGAAGCATCGGAATCTTAAACTGGACTCACAGGAGAGGTTCAAATCATAGAAAGTTAGAGTGTCAGTCCTCTTTTACTTAAGTCGACATTGTGCCTTTTGTATTATATTCCGATGCAATTTCTGTGTTTCATCGTCAATAAGGAGGTCCAAGGGATACAGTAAACCTGAAGTGAAGCATCGGAATCTAAAACCGGACTCACAGGAGATGTTCAAATCATAGGAAGTTAGT
This sequence comes from Schistocerca serialis cubense, assembly GCF_023864345.2. Classification (NCBI taxonomy): domain Eukaryota; kingdom Metazoa; phylum Arthropoda; class Insecta; order Orthoptera; family Acrididae; genus Schistocerca; species Schistocerca serialis. The sequence continues at coordinate 3,395,391 of NW_026048462.1, forward strand.
ATGTCAGTCCTCTTGTACTTAGGTCGGCATTGTGCCTTTTGTATTAAATTCGGATGCTATTTCTGTGTTTCATCGTCAATAAGAAGATCAAGGGATACAGTAAACCTGAAGTGAAGCATCGGAATCTAAAACTGGACTCACAGGAGAGATTCAAATCATAGATAGATTGAGTGTCAGTCCTCTTTTACTTAAGTTGGCATTGTGCATCTTGTATTAAATTCCGATCCAATTTCTGTGTTTCATCGTCAATAAGAAGGTCTAAGGGATACAGTAAACCTGAAGCGAAGCATCGGAATCTAAAACTGGACTCACAGGAGAGGTTCAAATCATAGAAAGTTAGAGTGTCAGTCCTCTTTTACTTAAGTCGGCATTGTGCCTTTTCTATTAAATTCCGATGCAATTTCTGTGTTTCATCGTCAATAAGAAGGTGCAAGGTATACAGTAAATCAGAAGGGAAGCATCGGAATCCAAAACTGGACTCACAGGAGAGGTTCAAATCATAGAAAGTGCGAGGGCCAATCCTCTTGTACTTAAGTCGTCATTGTGACATTTGCATTAAATTCGGATGCAATATCTGTGTTTCATCGTCAATAAGAAGGCCCAAGGGATACAGTAAACCTGAAGTGAAGCATCGGTATCTAAAACTGAACAAACTCGAGAGGTTCAAATCATAGAAAGTGAGAGTGTCAGTCCTCTTGTACTAAAGTCAGCATTGTGCCTTTTGTATTAAATTCGGATACAATATCTGTGTTTCATCGTCAATAAGAAGGTGCATGGTATACAGTAAACCTGAAGTGAAGCATCGGAATCTAAAACTGGACTCACAGGAGAAGTTCAAATCATAGAATGTGAGAGTGTTAGACCTCTTGTACTTGAGTCGGCATTGTGTCTTTTGTATTAAATTCGGATGCAATTTCTGTGTTTCATCGTCAATAAGAAGGTCCATGGGATGCTGTAAACGTGAAGTGAAGCATCGGATTCTAAAACTCAACTCATAGGAGAGGTTCAAATCATAGAAAGTGCGAGTGTCAGTCCTCTTGTACTTCAGTCGGCATTGTGCCATTTGTATTAAATTCGGATGCAATTTCTGTGTTTCATCGTCAATAAGAAGGTCCAAGGGATACTGTAAACCTGAAGTGAAGCATCGGAATCAAAAACTAGACTCACAGGAGAGGTTCAAATCATAGAAATTTAGAGTGTCAGTCCTCTTGTATTTAAGTCGGCATTGTGCCGTTTGTTTTAAATTCGGATGCAAACGCTGTGTTTCATCGTCAATAAGAAGGTCCAAGGGATACAGTAAACCTGAAGTGAAGCATCGGAATCTAAAACTGGACACACAGTAGAGGTTCAAATCATAGAAAGTGAGAGTGTCAGTCAACTTATACTTAAGTCGGCATTGTGCCTTTTGTATTAACTTCGGATGCAATTTCTGTGATTCATCGTCAATAAGATGGTGCAAGGTATACAGTAAACCTCAAGTGAAGCATCGGAATCTAAGACTGGACTCACAGGAGAGGTTCAAATCATAGGAAGTGAGAGTGTTAATGTTCTTGTACTTAAGTCGGCATTGTGCCTTTTATACTAAATTCGGATGCCATTTCTGTGTTTCATCGTCAATAAGAAGGTCCAAGGGATACAGTAAACCTGAAGTGAAGCATCGGAATCTAAAACTGGACTCACAGGAGAGGTTCAAATCATAGAAAGTTAGAGTGTCAGTCCTCTTGTACTTAAGTCGGCATTGTGCCATTTGTATTAAATTCCGATGCAATTTCAGTGTTTCATCGCCAATAAGAAGGTCCAAGGGATATGGTAAACCTGAAGTGAAGCATCGGAATCTAAAACCGGTCTCACAGGAGATGTTCAAATCATAGAAAGTGAGAGTGTCAGTCCACTTGTACTTAAGTCGGCATTGTGCCTTTTGTATTAAATTCGGATGCAATTTCTGTGTTTCATCGTCAATAAGAAGGTGCAAGGTATACAGTAAACCTGAAGTGAAGCGTCGGAATTTATGACTGGACTCACAGGTTAGGTTCAAATCATAGAAAGTGAGAGTGTAAGTCCTCTTGTACTTAAGTCGGCATTGTGCCTTTTGTATTAAATTCGGATGCCATTTATGTGTTTCATCGTCAATAAGAAGGTCCAAGGGATACAGTAAACCTGAAGTGAAGCATCGGACTCTAAAACTGGACTCACAGGAGAGGTTCAAATCACAGAAAGTTAGAGTGTCAGTCCTCTTGTACTTAAGTCGGCATTCTGCCTTTTGAATTTAATTCCGATGAAATTTTTGTGTTTCATCGTCAATAAGAAGGTCCAAGGGATACAGTAAACCTGAAGTGAAGCAACGGAACCTGAAACTGGACTCACAGGAGAGGTTCGAATCATAGAAAGTGAGAGTGTCAGTCCTCTTTTACTTAAGTTGGCATTCTGCATTTTGTATTAAATTCCGATCCAATTTCTGTGTTTCATCGTCAATAAGAAGGTCTAAGGGATACAGTAAACCTGAAGCGAAGCATCGGAATCTAAAACTGGACTTACAGGAGAGGTTCAAATCATAGAAAGTTAGAGTGTCAGTCCTCTTTTACTTAAGTCGGCATTGTGCCTTTTGTATTAAATTCCGATGCAATTTCTGTGTTTCATCGTCAATGAGAAGGTCAAGGGATACAGTAAACCTGAAGTGAAGCATCGGAATCCAAAACTGGACTCACAGGAGAGGTTCAAATCATAGAAAGTTAGAGTGTCAGTCCTCTTGTACTTCAGTCGGCATTGTGCCATTTGTATTAAATTCGGATGCAATTTCTGTGTTTCATCGTCAATAAGGAGGTCCAAGGGATACAGTAAACCTGAAGTGATGCATCGGAATCTAAAACCGGACTCACAGGAGATGTTCAAATCATAGGAAGTTAGAATGTCAGTCCTCTTGTACTTAGGTCGGCATTGTGCCTTTTGTATTAAATTCGGATGCTATTTCTGTCTTTCATCGTCAATAAGAATGTCAAGGGATACAGTGAACCTGAAGTGAAGCATCGGAATCTAAAACTGGGCTCACAGGAGAGGTTCAAATCATAGAAACTTAGAGTGTCACTCCACTTGTACTTCAGTCGGTATTGTGCTTTTGTATTAAATTCGGATGCAATTTCTGTGTTTCATTGTCAATAAGATGGTCCAAGGGATACAGTAAACCTGAAGAGAAGCATCGGAATCTAAAACTAGACTCACAGGAGAGGTTCAAATCATAGAAAGTTAGAATGTCAGTCCTCTTGTACTTTAGTCGGCATTGTGCTTTTTGTATTAAATTCGGATGCAATATCTGTGTTTCATCGTCAATTGGAAGGCCCAAGGGATACAGTAAACCTGAAGTGAAGCATGAGAACTAAAGACTGGACTCACAGGAGAGGTTCAAATGATAGAAAGTGAAAGTGTCAATCCTCTTGTACTTAAGTCGGCATTGTGCCTTTTGTATTAAATTTGGATGCAATTTCTGTGTTTCATCGTCAATACGAAAATCCAAGGGATATAGTAAACCTGAAGTGAGGCATCGGTATCTAAAACTGGACACACTGGAGAGGTTCAAATCATAGAAAGTGAGAGTGTCAGTCCTCTTGTACTAAAGTCGGCATTGTGCCTTTTGTATTAAATTCTAATGCAATATCTGTGTTTCATCGTCAATAAGAAGGTGCATGGAATACAGTAAACCTGAAGTGAAGCATCGGAATCTAAAACTGGACTCACAGGAGAAGTTCAAATCATAGAAAGTGAGAGTGTCAGTCCTCTTGTACTTGAGTCGGCATTGTGCCTTTTGTATTAAATTCGGATGCAATTTCTGTGTTTCATCGTCAATAAGAAGGTCCATGGGATGCAGTAAACCTGAAGTGAAGCATCGGAATCTAAAACTCAACTCATAGGAGAGGTTCAAATCATAGAAAGTGCGAGTGTCAGTCCTCTTGTACTTCAGTCGGCATTGTGCCATTTGTATTAAATTCGGATGCAATTTCTGTGTTTCATCGTCAATAAGAAGGTCCAAGGGATACTGTAAACCTGAAGTGAAGCATCGGAATCAAAAACTAGACTCACAGGACAGGTTCAAATCATAGAAAGTTAGAGTGTCAGTCCTCTTGTACTTAAGTCGGCATTGTGCCGTTTGTTTTAAATTCGGATGCAAACGCTGTGTTTCATCGTCAATAAGAAGGTCCAAAGGATACAGTAAACCTGAAGTGAAGCATCGGAATCTAAAACTGGACTCACAGTAGAGGTTCAAATCATAGAAAGTGAGAGTGTCAGTCCTCTTTTACTTAAGTCGGCGTTGTGCCTTTTGAATTTAATTCCGATGCAATTTTTGTGTGTCATCGTCAATAAGAAAGTCCAAGGGATACAGTAAACCTGAAGCGAAGCATCGGAATAAAAAATTGGACTCACAGGAGAGATTCAAATCATAGATACATAGAGTGTCACTCCTCTTGTACTTATGTCGTTATTGTGCCTTTTGTATTAATTTCCGATGCAATTTCTGTGTTTCATCGTCAATAAGAAGGTCCGAGGGATACAGTAAACCTTAAGTGTAGCATCGGAATCTAAAACTGGACTCACAGGAGAGGTTCAAATCATAGAATGTTAGAGTGTCAGTACTCTTTTACTTAAGACGGCATTGTGCCTTTTCTATTACATTCGGATGCAATTTCTGTGTTTCATCGTCAATAAGAAGGTCCAAGGGATACAGTAAACCTGAAGTGCAGCATCGGAATCTAAAACTGGACTCACAGGAGAGGTTCAAATCATAGAATGTGAGAGTGTCAGTCCTCTTGTACTTAAGTCGGCATTGTGCCTTTTATATTAAATTCGGATGCCATTACTGTGTTTCATCGTCAATAAGAAGGTCCAAGGGATACAGTAAACCTGAAGTGAAGCATCGGACTCTAAAACTGGAGTCACAGGAGAGGTTCAAATCACAGAAAGTTAGAGTGTCAGTCCTCTTGTACTTAAGTCGGCATTCTGCCTTTTGAATTTAATTCCGATGAAATTTTTGTGTTTCATCGTCAATAAGAAGGTCCAAGGGATACAGTAAACCTGAAGGGAAGCATCGGAATCCAAAACTGGACTCACAGGAGAGGTTCAAATCATAGAAAGTGCGAGGGCCAATCCTCTTGTACTTAAGTCGTCATTGTGACATTTGCATTAAATTCGGATGCAATATCTGTGTTTCATCGTCAATAAGAAGGTCCAAGGGATACAGTAAACCTGAAGTGAAACATCGGAATCTAAAACTGGACTCACAGGAGAGGTTCAAATCATAGAAAGTTAGAGTGTCACTCCACTTGTACTTAAGTCGGTATTGTGCCTTTTGTATTAAATTCGGATGCAATTTCTGTGTTTCATTGTCAATCAGATGGTCCAAGGGATACAGTAAACCTGAAGTGAAGCATCGGAATCTAAAACTAGACTCACAGGAGAGGTTCAAATCATAGAAAGTTAGAATGTCAGTCCTCTTGTACTTAAGTCAGCATTGTGCCTTTTCTATTAAATTCGGATGCAATATCTGTGTTTCATCGTCAAGAAGTAGGTGCAAGGTATACAGTAAACCTGAAGTGAAGCATCGGATTTTAAAACTGGACTCACAGGAGAGGTTCAAATCATAGAAAGTGAGAGTGTCAGTCCTATAGTACCTAAGTCGGCATTGTGCCATTTGTATTAAATTCGGATGCAATTTCTGTGTATCATCGTCAATAAGAAGGTCCAAGGGATACAGTAAACCCGAAGTGAAGCATTGGAATCTAAAACTGGACTCACAGGAGAGGTTCAAATCATAGTAAGAGAGAGTGCCAGTCCTCTTGTACTTAAGTCGGCATTGTGCCTTTTGTATTATATTCGAATGCAATTTCTGTGTTTCATCATCAATTTGAAGGTCCAAGGGATACAGTAAACCTGAAGTGAAGCATCGGAATCTAAAACTGGACTCACAGGAGAGGTTCAAATCATAGAAACTTAGAGTGTCAGTCCTCTTTTACTTAAGTCGGCATTGTGAATTTTGTATTAAATTTGGATGCAATTTCTGTGTTTCATCGTCAATACGAAAATCCAAGGGATATAGTAAACCTGAAGTGAAGCATCGGTATCTAAAACTGAACAAACTCGAGAGGTTCAAATCATAGAAAGTGAGAGTGTCAGTCCTCTTGTACTAAAGTCAGCATTGTGCCTTTTGTATTAAATTCGGATACAATATCTGTGTTTCATCGTCAATAAGAAGGTGCATGGTATACAGTAAACCTGAAGTGAAGCATCGGAATCTAAAACTGGACTCACAGGAGAAGTTCAAATGATAGAATGTGAGAGTGTTAGACCTCTTGTACTTGAGTCGGCATTGTGTCTTTTGTATTAAATTCGGATGCAATTTCTGTGTTTCATCGTCAATAAGAAGGTCCATGGGATGCTGTAAACGTGAAGTGAAGCATCGGATTCTAAAACTCAACTCATAGGAGAGGTTCAAATCATAGAAAGTGCGAGTGTCAGTCCTCTTGTACTTCAGTCGGCATTGTGCCATTTGTATTAAATTCGGATGCAATTTCTGTGTTTCATCGTCAATAAGAAGGTCCAAGGGATACTGTAAACCTGAAGTGAAGCATCGGAATCAAAAACTAGACTCACAGGAGAGGTTCAAATCATAGAAATTTAGAGTGTCAGTCCTCTTGTATTTAAGTCGGCATTGTGCCGTTTGTTTTAAATTCGGATGCAAACGCTGTGTTTCATCGTCAATAAGAAGGTCCAAGGGATACAGTAAACCTGAAGTGAAGCATCGGAATCTAAAACTGGACACACAGTAGAGGTTCAAATCATAGAAAGTGAGAGTGTCAGTCAACTTATACTTAAGTCGGCATTGTGCCTTTTGTATTAACTTCGGATGCAATTTCTGTGATTCATCGTCAATAAGATGGTGCAAGGTATACAGTAAACCTCAAGTGAAGCATCGGAATCTAAGACTGGACTCACAGGAGAGGTTCAAATCATAGGAAGTGAGAGTGTTAATGTTCTTGTACTTAAGTCGGCATTGTGCCTTTTATACTAAATTCGGATGCCATTTCTGTGTTTCATCGTCAATAAGAAGGTCCAAGGGATACAGTAAACCTGAAGTGAAGCATCGGAATCTAAAACTGGACTCACAGGAGAGGTTCAAATCATAGAAAGTTAGAGTGTCAGTCCTCTTGTACTTAAGTCGGCATTGTGCCATTTGTATTAAATTCCGATGCAATTTCAGTGTTTCATCGCCAATAAGAAGGTCCAAGGGGTATGGTAAACCTGAAGTGAAGCATCGGAATCTAAAACCGGTCTCACAGGAGATGTTCAAATCATAGAAAGTGAGAGTGTCAGTCCACTTGTACTTAAGTCGGCATTGTGCCTTTTGTATTAAATTCGGATGCAATTTCTGTGTTTCATCGTCAATAAGAAGGTGCAAGGTATACAGTAAACCTGAAGTGAAGCGTCGGAATTTATGACTGGACTCACAGGTTAGGTTCAAATCATAGAAAGTGAGAGTGTAAGTCCTCTTGTACTTAAGTCGGCAATGTGCCTTTGGTATTAAATTCGGATGCCATTTATGTGTTTCATCGTCAATAAGAAGGTCCAAGGGATACAGTAAACCTGAAGTGAAGCATCGGACTCTAAAACTGGACTCACAGGAGAGGTTCAAATCACAGAAAGTTAGAGTGTCAGTCCTCTTGTACTTAAGTCGGCATTCTGCCTTTTGAATTTAATTCCGATGAAATTTTTGTGTTTCATCGTCAATAAGAAGGTCCAAGGGATACAGTAAACCTGAAGTGAAGCAACGGAACCTGAAACTGGACTCACAGGAGAGGTTCGAATCATAGAAAGTGAGAGTGTCAGTCCTCTTTTACTTAAGTTGGCATTCTGCATTTTGTATTAAATTCCGATCCAATTTCTGTGTTTCATCGTCAATAAGAAGGTCTAAGGGATACAGTAAACCTGAAGCGAAGCATCGGAATCTAAAACTGGACTTACAGGAGAGGTTCAAATCATAGAAAGTTAGAGTGTCAGTCCTCTTTTACTTAAGTCGGCATTGTGCCTTTTGTATTAAATTCCGATGCAATTTCTGTGTTTCATCGTCAATGAGAAGGTCAAGGGATACAGTAAACCTGAAGTGAAGCATCGGAATCCAAAACTGGACTCACAGGAGAGGTTCAAATCATAGAAAGTTAGAGTGTCAGTCCTCTTGTACTTCAGTCGGCATTGTGCCATTTGTATTAAATTCGGATGCAATTTCTGTGTTTCATCGTCAATAAGGAGGTCCAAGGGATACAGTAAACCTGAAGTGATGCATCGGAATCTAAAACCGGACTCACAGGAGATGTTCAAATCATAGGAAGTTAGAATGTCAGTCCTCTTGTACTTAGGTCGGCATTGTGCCTTTTGTATTAAATTCGGATGCTATTTCTGTGTTTCATCGTCAATAAGAATGTCAAGGGATACAGTGAACCTGAAGTGAAGCATCGGAATCTAAAACTGGGCTCACAGGAGAGGTTCAAATCATAGAAACTTAGAGTGTCACTCCACTTGTACTTAAGTCGGTATTGTGCCTTTTGTATTAAATTCGGATGCAATTTCTGTGTTTCATTGTCAATAAGATGGTCCAAGGGATACAGTAAACCTGAAGAGAAGCATCGGAATCTAAAACTAGACTCACAGGAGAGGTTCAAATCATAGAAAGTTAGAATGTCAGTCCTCTTATACTTTAGTCGGCATTGTGCTTTTTGTATTAAATTCGGATGCAATATCTGTGTTTCATCGTCAATTGGAAGGCCCAAGGGATACAGTAAACCTGAAGTGAAGCATGAGAACTAAAGACTGGACTCACAGGAGAGGTTCAAATGATAGAAAGTGAAAGTGTCAATCCTCTTGTACTTAAGTCGGCATTGTGCCTTTTGTATTAAATTTGGATGCAATTTCTGTGTTTCATCGTCAATACGAAAATCCAAGGGATATAGTAAACCTGAAGTGAGGCATCGGTATCTAAAACTGGACACACTGGAGAGGTTCAAATCATAGAAAGTGAGAGTGTCAGTCCTCTTGTACTAAAGTCGGCATTGTGCCTTTTGTATTAAATTCTAATGCAATATCTGTGTTTCATCGTCAATAAGAAGGTGCATGGAATACAGTAAACCTGAAGTGAAGCATCGGAATCTAAAACTGGACTCACAGGAGAAGTTCAAATCATAGAAAGTGAGAGTGTCAGTCCTCTTGTACTTGAGTCGGCATTGTGCCTTTTGTATTAAATTCGGATGCAATTTCTGTGTTTCATCGTCAATAAGAAGGTCCATGGGATGCAGTAAACCTGAAGTGAAGCATCGGAATCTAAAACTCAACTCATAGGAGAGGTTCAAATCATAGAAAGTGCGAGTGTCAGTCCTCTTGTACTTCAGTCGGCATTGTGCCATTTGTATTAAATTCGGATGCAATTTCTGTGTTTCATCGTCAATAAGAAGGTCCAAGGGATACTGTAAACCTGAAGCGAAGCATCGGAATCAAAAACTAGACTCACAGGACAGGTTCAAATCATAGAAAGTTAGAGTGTCAGTCCTCTTGTACTTAAGTCGGCATTGTGCCGTTTGTTTTAAATTCGGATGCAAACGCTGTGTTTCATCGTCAATAAGAAGGTCCAAAGGATACAGTAAACCTGAAGTGAAGCATCGGAATCTAAAACTGGACTCACAGTAGAGGTTCAAATCATAGAAAGTGAGAGTGTCAGTCCTCTTTTACTTAAGTCGGCGTTGTGCCTTTTGAATTTAATTCCGATGCAATTTTTGTGTGTCATCGTCAATAAGAAAGTCCAAGGGATACAGTAAACCTGAAGCGAAGCATCGGAATAAAAAATTGGACTCACAGGAGAGATTCAAATCATAGATACATAGAGTGTCACTCCTCTTGTACTTATGTCGTTATTGTGCCTTTTGTATTAATTTCCGATGCAATTTCTGTGTTTCATCGTCAATAAGAAGGTCCGAGGGATACAGTAAACCTTAAGTGTAGCATCGGAATCTAAAACTGGACTCACAGGAGAGGTTCAAATCATAGACAATTTCTGTGTTTCATCGTCAATAAGAAGGTCCAAGGGATACAGTAAACCTGAAGTGCAGCATCGGAATCTAAAACTGGACTCACAGGAGAGGTTCAAATCATAGAATGTGAGAGTGTCAGTCCTCTTGTACTTAAGTCGGCATTGTGCCTTTTATATTAAATTCGGATGCCATTACTGTGTTTCATCGTCAATAAGAAGGTCCAAGGGATACAGTAAACCTGAAGTGAAGCATCGGACTCTAAAACTGGAGTCACAGGAGAGGTTCAAATCACAGAAAGTTAGAGTGTCAGTCCTCTTGTACTTAAGTCGGCATTCTGCCTTTTGAATTTAATTCCGATGAAATTTTTGTGTTTCATCGTCAATAAGAAGGTCCAAGGGATACAGTAAACCTGAAGAGAAGCAACGGAACCTGAAACTGGACTCACAGGAGAGGTTCGAATCATAGAAAGTGAGAGTGTCAGTCCTCTTTTACTTAAGTTGGCATTGTGCATTTTGTATTAAATTCCGATCCAATTTCTGTGTTTCATCGTCAATAAGAAGGTCTAAGGGATACAGTTAACCTGAAGCGAAGCATCGGAATCTAAAACTGGACTCACAGGAGAGGTTCAAATCATAGAAAGTTAGAGTGTCAGTCCTCTTTTACTTAAGTCGACATTGTGCCTTTTGTATTATATTCCGATGCAATTTCTGTGTTTCATCGTCAATAAGGAGGTCCAAGGGATACAGTAAACCTGAAGTGAAGCATCGGAATCTAAAACCGGACTCACAGGAGATGTTCAAATCATAGGAAGTTAGTATGTCAGTCCTCTTGTACTTAGGTCGGCATTGTGCCTTTTGTATTAAATTCGGATGCTATTTCTGTGTTTCATCGTCAATAAGAAGATCAAGGGATACAGTAAACCTGAAGTGAAGCATCGGAATCTAAAACTGGACTCACAGGAGAGATTCAAATCATAGATAGATTGAGTGTCAGTCCTCTTTTACTTAAGTTGGCATTGTGCATCTTGTATTAAATTCCGATCCAATTTCTGTGTTTCATCGTCAATAAGAAGGTCTAAGGGATACAGTAAACCTGAAGCGAAGCATCGGAATCTAAAACTGGACTCACAGGAGAGGTTCAAATCATAGAAAGTTAGAGTGTCAGTCCTCTTTTACTTAAGTCGGCATTGTGCCTTTTCTATTAAATTCCGATGCAATTTCTGTGTTTCATCGTCAATAAGAAGGTGCAAGGTATACAGTAAATCAGAAGGGAAGCATCGGAATCCAAAACTGGACTCACAGGAGAGGTTCAAATCATAGAAAGTGCGAGGGCCAATCCTCTTGTACTTAAGTCGTCATTGTGACATTTGCATTAAATTCGGATGCAATATCTGTGTTTCATCGTCAATAAGAAGGTCCAAGGGATACAGTAAACCTGAAGTGAAACATCGGAATCTAAAACTGGACTCACAGGAGAGGTTCAAATCATAGAAAGTTAGAGTGTCACTCCACTTGTACTTAAGTCGGTATTGTGCCTTTTGTATTAAATTCGGATGCAATTTCTGTGTTTCATTGTCAATCAGATGGTCCAAGGGATACAGTAAACCTGAAGTGAAGCATCGGAATCTAAAACTAGACTCACAGGAGAGGTTCAAATCATAGAAAGTTAGAATGTCAGTCCTCTTGTACTTAAGTCAGCATTGTGCCTTTTCTATTAAATTCGGATGCAATATCTGTGTTTCATCGTCAAGAAGTAGGTGCAAGGTATACAGTAAACCTGAAGTGAAGCATCGGATTTTAAAACTGGACTCACAGGAGAGGTTCAAATCATAGAAAGTGAGAGTGTCAGTCCTATAGTACCTAAGTCGGCATTGTGCCATTTGTATTAAATTCGGATGCAATTTCTGTGTATCATCGTCAATAAGAAGGTCCAAGGGATACAGTAAACCCGAAGTGAAGCATTGGAATCTAAAACTGGACTCACAGGAGAGGTTCAAATCATAGTAAGAGAGAGTGCCAGTCCTCTTGTACTTAAGTCGGCATTGTGCCTTTTGTATTATATTCGAATGCAATTTCTGTGTTTCATCATCAATTTGAAGGTCCAAGGGATACAGTAAACCTGAAGTGAAGCATCGGAATCTAAAACTGGACTCACAGGAGAGGTTCAAATCATAGAAACTTAGAGTGTCAGTCCTCTTTTACTTAAGTCGGCATTGTGAATTTTGTATTAAATTCGGATGCAAACTCTGTGGTTCATCGTCAATAAGAAGGTCCAAGGGATACAGTAAACCTGAAGTGAAGCATCGGAATTTAAAACTGGACTCACAGGAGAGGTTCAAATCATAGTAAGTGAGAGTGTCAGACCTCTAGTACTTAGGTCGGCATTGTGCCTTTTGTATTACATTCGGCTGCTAACTCTGTGTCTCATCGTCAATAAGAAGATATAAGGTATACAGTAAACCTGAAGTGATGCATCGGAATATAAAACTCGACTCACAGGAGAGGTTCAAAGCATAGCAAGTTAGAGTGTCAGTCCTCTTTTACTTAAGTCGGCATTGTGCCTTTTGTATTAAATTCGGATGCAATATCTGTGTTTCATCGTAAATAAGAAGGTACAAGGAATACAGTAAACCTGCAGTGAAGCATCGAAATCTAAAATTGGACTCACAGGAGAGGTTAAAATCGTAGAAAGTGAGAGTGTCAGTCCTCTTGTATTTAAGTCTGCGTTGTGCCTTTTGTATAGATTCCGGATGCAATTACAGTAATTCATCGTCATTAAGAAGGTGCAAGGTATACAGTAATCTGAAGTGAAGCATCGGAATCTAATGCTGGACTCACAGGAGAGGTTCAAATTATAGAAAGTGAGAGTGTCAGTACTCTTTTACTTAAGTCGGCATTCTGCCTTTTGTATTAAATTCGGATTGCCATTTCTGTGTTTCACCGTCAATAAGAAGGGGCAAGGTATACTGTAAACCTGAAGTGAAGCATCGTAATCTAATACTGGACTCACTGGAAAGGTTCAAAACAAAGAAAGTTAGAGTGTCAGTCCTCTTTCACCTAACTTGGCATTGTGCCATTTGTATTACATTCCGATGCAATTTCTGTGTCTCATCGTCAATAAGAAGGTCCAAGGGATACAGTAAACCTGAAGAGAAGCATCGGAATTATAAAACTGGACTCACAGGAGAGGTTCAAATCATAGAAAGTGAGAGTGTCAGTCCTCTTGTACCTAAGTCGGTATTGTGCCTTTTGTATTAAATTCCGAAGCACTTTCTGTGTTTCATTGTCAACAAGAAGGTCTAAGGGATACAGTAAACCTGAAGTCAAGCATCGAAATCTAAAACTGGACTCACAGGAGAAGTTCAAATGATAGAAAGTTAGAATGTTAGTCCTCTTGTACTTAGGTCGGCATTGTGCCTTTTGTAATAAATTGGGATGCAATTTCGGTGTTTCATTTTCAATAAGAAGGTGCAAGGTATACAGTAAACTTGAAGTGAAGCATTGGAATCTAAAACTGGACTCACAGGAGAGGTTCAAATCATAAAAAATGAGAGTGTCAGTCCTCTTGTACTTAAGTCGGCATTGTGCCATTTGTATTAAATTGTGATGCAATTTCTGTGATTCATCGTCAATAAGAAGGTCCAAGGGATACAGTAAACCTGAAGTGAACATCGGAATCTAAAACTGGACTCATTGGAGAGGTTCAAATCATAGAAAGATTGTCAGTCCTCTTGTACTTAAGTCGGCATTGTGCCTTTTGTATTAGTTTCGGATGCTATTTCTGTGTTTCATCGTCAATAAGAAGGTCCAAGGGATACAGTACACCTGAAGTGAAGCATCGGAATCTAAAACTGGACTCACAGGAGAGATTCAAATCATAGAAAGTTAGAGTGTCACTCCTCTAGTACTAAAGTCGGTATTGTGCCTTTTGTATTAAATTCGGATGCAATTACTGTGTTTCATCGTCAATAAGAAGGTCCAAGGGATACAGTAAACATTTAGGGAAGCATCGGAATCTAATACTGGACTCACAGGAGAGGTTCAAATCATAGAATGTTAGAGTGCCAGTACTCTTTTACTTAAGTCGGTATTGTGCTATTTGTATTAAATTCGGATGCAATTTCTGTGTTTAATTGTCAATAAGATGGTCAAAGGGATACAGTAAACCTGAAGTGAAACATCGGAATCTAAAACTGGACTCACAGGAGAGGTTAAAATCATAGAAAGATAGAGTGTCACTTCTATTTTACTTAAGTCGGCGTTGTGCCATTTGTATTAAATTCCGATGCAATTTCTGTACTCATCGTCAATAAGACGGTGCAAGGTATACAGTAAACCTGAAGTGAAGCATCGGAATCTAAAACTGGCCTCACAGGAGAGGTTCCAATCATAAAAAGTGTGAGTGTCAGTCCTCTTGTAATTAAGTCGGCATTATGCCATTTGTATTAAATTCGGATGCAATTTCTGTGTTTCATCGTCAATATGAAGGTCCAAGGGATACAGTAAACCTGAAGTGAAGCATCGGAATGTAAAACTGGACTCACAGGAGAAGTTCAAATCATAGAAAGTTTGAGACTCACTCCGCTTGTACTTAAGTCGGTATTGTGACTTTTGTATTAAATTCGGATGCAATTTCCGTGTTTCATCGTCAATAAGAAGGTCCAAGGGATACAGTAAACCTGAAGTGAAGCATCGGAATCTAAAACTGTACTCACAGGAGAGGTTCTAACCATAGAAAGTTAGAATGTCAGTCCTCTTGTACTGAAGTCGGCATAGTGCCTTTTCTATTAAATTCGGATGCAATTTCTGTGTTTCATCGTCGATAAGATGGTGCAAGGTATACAGTAATCCTGAAGTGAAGCATCGGAATCTAAAACTGGACACACAGGAGAGGTTCAAATCATAGAATGTTAGAGTGTCACTCCTCTCGTACTTAAGTCGGTATTGTTCCTTTTGTATTAAATTCGGATGCAATTTCTGTGTTTCATTGTTAGTAAGATGGTCCAAGAATTACAGTAAGCCTAATGTGAAGCATTGGAATCTAAAATGGACTTACAGGAGAAGTTCAATCCATATAAAATTAGAGACTCACTGCTCTTTTACTTAAGTCGGTATTGTGCCTATTGTATTAAATTCGGATGCAATTTCTGTATTTCACCGCCAATAAGAAGGTGCAAGGTATACAGTAAACCTGAAGTGAAGCATCGGAATCTAAATCTGGACTCACAGGAGACGTTCAAATCACAGAAAGTGAGAGTGTCAGTCCTCTTTTACTTAAGTCGGCATTGTGCCTTTTGTATTAATTTCGGATGCAATTTCTGTGATTCATCGTCAATAAGAAGGTGCAAGGTATACAGTAAACCTGAAGTGATACATCGGAATCTAAAACTCGACTCACAGGAGAGGATAATATCATAGAAAGTGAGAGTGTCAGTCCTCTTTTACTTAAGTCGGCATTGTGGCTTTTGTATTAAATTCGGATGCAATATCTGTGTTTCATCGTCAAAAAGAAGGTCCAAGGGATACAGTAAAGCAAAAATGAAGCATCGGTTTCTAAAACTGGACTCACAGGAGAGGTTCAAATCGTAGAAAGTGAGAGTGTCTATCCTCTTGCACTTAAGTCGCCATTGTGCCTTTTGTATTGAATTCGGATGCAATTTCTGTGTTTCATCGTCAATAAGGAGGTCCAAGGGATACAGTTAACCTGAAGGGAAGGATCGGAATCTAATACTGGACTCACAGGAGAGGTTCAAAACATAGAATGTTAGAGTGTCAAGCCTCTTTTACTTAAGTCGGCATTGTGCCATTTGTATTAAATTCCGATGCAATTGCTATGTCTCATCGTCAATAAGAAGGTTCAAGGTATACAGTAAACCTGAAGTGAAGCATCGGAATCTAAAACTGGACTCACAGGAGAGGTTCAAATCATAGAAAGTGCCAGTGTCAGTCCTCTTGTACTTAAGTCGGCATTGTGCCATTTGTATTAAATTCGGATGCAATTTCTGTGTTTCATCGTCAATAAGATGGACCAAGGGATACAGTAAACCTGAAGTGAAGCATCGGAATCTAAAACTGGACTCACAGGAGTAGTTCAAATAATAGAAAGTCAAAGACTCACTCCTCTTGTGCTTAAGTCGGTATTGTGCCTTTTGTATTAAATTCGGATGCAATTTCTGTGTTTCATCGTCAATAAGAAGGTCCAAGGGATCCAGTAAACCTGAAGTGAAGCATCGGAATCTAATACTGGACTCACAGGAGAGGTTCAAATCATAGAAAGGTAGAGTGTCTGACGTCTTTTACTTAAGTCGGCATTGTGCCATTTGTATTAAATTCGAATGCAATTTCTGTGTTTTTCGTCAATAAGAAGGTCCAAGGAATACAGTAAACCTGAAGAGAAGCATCGGAGACTACAACTGGACTCACAGGGGAGGTTCGAATCATAGAAAGTGAGAGTTTCAGTCCTCTTGTAATTAAGTCGGAATTATGCCATTTGTATTAAATTCGGATGCAATTTCTGTGTTTCATCGCCAATAAGAAAGTCCAAGGGATACAGTAAACCTCAAGTGAAGCATCGGAATCTAAAACTGGACTTACAGGAGCGGTTCAAATCATAGAAAGTTAGAATGTTAGTCCTCTTGTACTTAAGTCGGCATTGTGCCTTTTGTATTAATTACGGATGCATTTTCTGTGATTCATCGTCAATAAGAAGGTGAAACGTATGCAGTAAACCTGAAGTAAAGCATCGGAATCTAAAACTCGACTCACAGGAGAGGTTCAAATCATAGAGAGGGAGAGTGTCAGTCCTATTTTCCTTAGGTCGGCATTGTGCCTTTTGTATTAAATTCGGATGCAATTTCTGTGTTTCATCGTCAATAAGAAGGGGCAAAGTAAACTGTTAACCTGAAGTGAAGCATCAGAATCTAAAACTGGACTCACAGGAGAGGTCAAAATTGTAGAAATTGAGAGTGTCTGTCCTCTTGTACTTAAGTCGCCATTGTGCCTTTTGTATTGAATTCGGATGCAATTTCTGTTTTTCATCGTCTATAAGGAGGTCCAAGGGATACAGTAAACCTGAAGTGAAGGATCGGAATCTAATACTGGACTCACAGGAGAGGTTCAAATCATAGAAAGTTATAGTGTCAGTTCTCTTTTACTTAAGTCGGCATTGTGCCATTTGTATTAAATTCCGATGCAATATCTATGTCTCATCGTCAATAAGAAGGTGCAAGGTATACAGTAAACCTGAAGTGACGCATCGGAATCTAAAACTGGACTCACAGGAGAGGTTCAAATTATAAAAAGTGAGAGTGTCAGTTCTCTTGTACTTAAGTCGGCATTGTGGCATTTGTATTAAATTCGGATGCAATTTCTGTGTTTCATCTTCAATAAGAAGGTCCAAGGGTTACAGTACACCTGAAGTGAAGCATCGGAATCTAAAACTGGACTCACAGGAGAAGTTCAAATCATAGAAAGTCAGAGACTCACTCCTCTTGTACTTAAGTCGGTATTGTGCCTTTTGTATTAAATTCGGAAGCAATTTCTGTGTTTCATCGTCAATAAGAAGGTCCAAGGGATACAGTAAACCTGAAGTGAAGCATCGGAATCTAATACTAGACTCACGTGAGATGTTCAAATCATGGAAAGTTAGAGTGTCAGTCGTCTTTTACTTAAGTCAGCATTGTGCCATTTGTATTAAGATTCGATGCAATTTCTGTGTCTCGTCGTCAATAAGAGGGTGCAAGGTATTCAGTAAACCTGAAGTGAAGCATCGGATTCTAAAACTGGACTCACAGGAGCGGTTCAAATCAGAGAAAGTTAGAATGTCAGTCCTCTTGTACTTAAGTCGGCATTGTGCCTTTTGTATTAAATTCGGATGCAAATTCTGTGTTTAATTGTCAATAAGAAGGTGCAAGGTATACAGTAAACCTGAAATTGAAGCATCGGAATCTAAAACTTGACTCACAGGAGAGGTTCAAATCATAGAAAGTGAGAGTGTCAGTTCTCTACTACTTAAATCGGCATTTTGGCTTTTGTATTAAATTCGGATGCAATATCTGTGTTTCATCGTCAATAAGAAGGTCCAAGGGATACAGTAAACCTGATGTGAAGTTTCGGAATCTAAAACTGGACTCACAGGAGAGGTTCAAATCGTAGAGAGTGAGAGTGTCTGTCCTCTTGTACTTAAGTCGTCATTGTGCCTTTTGCATTAAATTCAGATGCAATTTCTGTATTTCATCACCAATAAGAAGGTGCAAGGTATACAGTAAACCTGAAGTGAAGCATCGGAATCTAAAACTGCACTCACAGGAGAGGTTCAAATCATAGGGAGTGAGAGTGTCAGTCCTATTTTACTTAAGTCGGCATTGTGCCTTTTGTATTAAATTTGGATGCAATTTCTGTGTTTCATCGTCAATAAGAAGGGGCAAGGTATACATTAAACCTGAAGTGAAGCATCGGAATCCGAAACAGCACTCACAGGGCAGGTTAAAATTGTAGAAATTGAGAGTGTCTGTCCTCTTGTACTTAGGTCGCCATTGTGCCTTTTGTATTGAATTCGGATGCAATTTCTGTGTTTCATCGTCATTAAGGAGGTGCAAGGGATACAGTAAACCTGAAGTGAAGGATCGGAATCTAATACTGGACTCACAGGAGAGGTTCAAAGCATAGAAAGGTAGAGTGTCAGTCCTCTTTTACTTAAGTCGGCATTCTGCCATTTGTGTTAAATTCCGATGCATTTTCTATGTCTCATCGTCAATAAGAAGGTGCAAGGTATACAGTAAACCTGAAGTGAAGCATCGGAATCTAAAACTGGACTCACAGGAGAGGTTCAAATCATAGAAAGTGCCAGTGTCAGTCCTCTTGTACTTAAGTCGGCATTGTGCCATTTGTATTAAATTCGGATGCAATTTCTGTGTTTCATCGTCAATAAGATGGACCAAGGGATACAGTAAACCTGAAGTGAAGCATCGGAATCTAAAACTGGACTCACAGGAGTAGTTCAAATAATAGAAAGTCAAAGACTCACTCCTCTTGTGCTTAAGTCGGTATTGTGCCTTTTGTATTAAATTCGGATGCAATTTCTGTGTTTCATCGTCAATAAGAAGGTCCAAGGGATACAGTAAACCTGAAGTGAAGCATCGGAATCTAATACTGGACCACAGGAGAGGTTCAAATCATAGAAAGGTAGAGTGTCTGACGTCTTTTACTTAAGTCGGCATTGTGCCATTTGTATTAAATTCGAATGCAATTTCTGTGTTTTTCGTCAATAAGAAGGTCCAAGGAATACAGTAAACCAGAAGAGAAGCATCGGAGACTACAACTGGACTCACAGGGGAGGTTCGAATCATAGAAAGTGAGAGTTTCAGTCCTCTTGTAATTAAGTCGGCATTATGCCATTTGTATTAAATTCGGATGCAATTTCTGTGTTTCATCGCCAATAAGAAAGTCCAAGGGATACAGTAAACCTCAAGTGAAGCATCGGAATCTAAAACTGGACTTACAGGAGCGGTTCAAATCATAGAAAGTTAGAATGTTAGTCCTCTTGTACTTAAGTCGGCATTGTGCCTTTTGTATTAATTACGGTTGCATTTTCTGTGATTCATCGTCAATAAGAAGGTGAAAGGTATGTAGTAAACCTGAAGTAAAGCATCGGAATCTAAAACTCGACTCACAGGAGAGGTTCTAATCATAGAAAGTGAGAGTGTCAGTCCTCTTTTACTTAAGTCGGCATTGTGGCTTTTGTATTAAATTCGGATGCAATTTCTGTGTTTCATCGTCAATAAGAAGGTCCAAGGGATACAGTAAAGCTGAAGTGTAGCATCGGAATCTAAAACTGGACTCACAGGAGAGGTTCAAATCGTAGAAAGTGAGAGTGTCTGTCCTCTTGTACTTGAGTCGGCATTGTGCCTTTTGTATTAATTTCAGATGCAATTTCTGTTATTCATCGTCAATAAGATGGTGCAAGGTATACAGTAAACCTGAAGTGAAGCATCGGAATCTAAAACTGGACTCACAGGAGAGGTTCAAATCATAGAGAGGGAGAGTGTCAGTCCTATTTTCCTTAGGTCGGCATTGTGCCTTTTGTATTAAATTCGGATGCAATTTCTGTGTTTCATCGTCAATTCGAAGGGGCAAGGTAAACTGTAAACCTGAAGTGAAGCATCAGAATCTAAAACTGGACTCACAGGAGAGGTCAAAATTGTAGAAATTGAGAGTGTCTGTCCTCTTGTACTTAAGTCGCCATTGTGCCTTTTGTATTGAATTCGGATGCAATTTCTGTTTTTCATCGTCTATAAGGAGGTCCAAGGGATACAGTAAACCTGAAGTGAAGGATCGGAATCTAATACTGGACTCACAGGAGAGGTTCAAATCATAGAAAGTTATAGTGTCAGTTCTCTTTTACTTAAGTCGGCATTGTGCCATTTGGATTAAATTCCGATGCAATATCTATGTCTCATCGTCAACAAGAAGGTGCAAGGTATACAGTAAACCTGAAGTGACGCATCGGAATCTAAAACTGGACTCACAGGAGAGGTTCAAATTATAAAAAGTGAGAGTGTCAGTTCTCTTGTACTTAAGTCGGCATTGTGGCATTTGTATTAAATTCGGATGCAATTTCTGTGTTTCATCTTCAATAAGAAGGTCCAAGGGTTACAGCACACCTGAAGTGAAGCATCGGAATCTAAAACTGGACTCACAGGAGAAGTTCAAATCATAGAAAGTCAGAGACTCACTCCTCTTGTACTTAAGTCGGTATTGTGCCTTTTGTATTAAATTCGGAAGCAATTTCTGTGTTTCATCGTCAATAAGAAGGTCCAAGGGATACAGTAAACCTGAAGTGAAGCATCGGAATCTAATACTAGACTCACGGGAGATGTTCAAATCATGGAAAGTTAGAGTGTCAGTCGTCTTTTACTTAAGTCAGCATTGTGCAATTTGTATTAAGATTCGATGCAATTTCTGTGTCTCGTCGTCAATAAGAGGGTGCAAGGTATTCAGTAAACCTGAAGTGAAGCATCGGAATCTAAAACTGGACTCACAGGAGCGGTTCAAATCAGAGAAAGTTAGAATGTCAGTCCTCTTGTACTTAAGTCGGCATTGTGCCTTTTGTATTAAATTCGGATGCAAATTCTGTGTTTAATTGTCAATAAGAAGGTGCAAGGTATACAGTAAACCTGAAATTGAAGCATCGGAATCTAAAACTTGTCTCACAGGAGAGGTTCAAATCATAGAAAGTGAGAGTGTCAGTTCTCTACTACTTAAATCGGCATTTTGGCTTTTGTATTAAATTCGGATGCAATATCTGTGTTTCATCGTCAATAAGAAGGTCCAAGGGATACAGTAAACCTGAAGTGAAGCTTCGGAATCTAAAACTGGACTCACAGGAGAGGTTCAAATCGTAGAGAGTGAGAGTGTCTGTCCTCTTGTACTTAAGTCGTCATTGTGCCTTTTGCATTAAATTCAGATGCAATTTCTGTATTTCATCACCAATAAGAAGGTGCAAGGTATACAGTAAACCTGAAGTGAAGCATCGGAATCTATAACTGCACTCACAGGAAAGGTTCAAATCATAGGGAGTGAGAGTGTCAGTCCTATTTTACTTAAGTCGGCATTGTGCCTTTTGTATTAAATTTGGATGCAATTTCTGTGTTTCATCGTCAATAAGAAGGGGCAAGGTATACGTTAAACCTGAAGTGAAGCATCGGAATCCAAAACAGCACTCACAGGGCAGGTTAAAATTGTAGAAATTGAGAGTGTCTGTCCTCTTGTACTTAGGTCGCCATTGTGCCTTTTGTATTGAATTCGGATGCAATTTCTGTGTTTCATCGTAATTAAGGAGGTGCAAGGGATACAGTAAACCTGAAGTGAAGGATCGGAATCTAATACTGGACTCACAGGAGAGGTTCAAAGCATAGAAAGGTAGAGTGTCAGTCCTCTTTTACTTAAGTCGGCATTCTGCCATTTGTGTTAAATTCCGATGCATTTTCTATGTCTCATCGTCAATAAGAAGGTGCAAGGTATACAGTAAACCTGAAGTGAAGCATCGGAATCTAAAACTGGACTCACGGGAGAGGTTCAAATCATAGAAAGTTAGAAAGTCAGTCCTCTTGTACTTAAGTCGGCATTGTGCCTTTTGTTTTCATTTCAGATGCAATTTCTGTTATTCATCGTCAATAAGAAGGTGCAAGGTATACAGTAAACCTGAAGTGAAGCATCGGAATCTAAAACTGGACTCACAGGAGTGGTTCAAATGTTAGAAAGTGAGTGTCAGTCTTATTTTACTTAAGTCGGCATTGTGCCTTTTGTATTAAATTCGGATGCAATTTCTGCGTTTCATCGTCAATAAGACGGGGCAAGGTATACAGTAAACCAGAAACGAAGCATCGGAATCTAAAACTGGACTCACAGGAGAGGTTAAAATTGTAGAAATGGAGAGTGTCTATCCTCTTGTACTTAAGTCGCCATTGTGCTTTTTGTATTGAATTCGGATGCGATTTCTGTGTTTCATCGTCAATAAGAAGGTTCAAGGTATACAGTAAACCTGAAGTGAAGCATCGGAATCTAAAACTGGACTCACAGGAGAGGTTCAAATCATAGAAAGTGACAGTGTCAGTCCTCTTGTACTTAAGTCGGCATTGTGCCATTTGTATTAAATTCGGATGCAATTTCTGTGTTTTTCGTCAATAAGAAAGTCCAAGGAATACAGTAAACCTGAAGAGAAGCATCGGAGTCTAAAACTGGACTCAGAGGAGAGGTTCAAATCATAGAAAGTGAGAGTGTCAGTCCTCTTGTAATTAAGTCGGCATTATGCCATTTGGATTAAATTCGGATGCAATTTCTGTGTTTCATCGTCAATAAGAAGGTCCAAGGGATACAGTAAACATGAAGTGAAGCGTCGGAATCTAATTCTGGACTCACGGGAGAGGTTCAAATCATAGAAAGTTAGGGTGTCGGCCGTCTTTTACTTTAGTCAGCATTGTGCCATTTGTATTAAGTTTCGATGCAATTTCTGTGTCTCGTCGTCAATAAGAAGGTGCAAGGTATACAGTAAACGTGAAGTGAAGCATCCGAATCAAAAACTGGACTCACAGGAGATGTTCAAATCATAGAAAGTGTGAGTGTCAGTCCTCTTGTAATTAAGTCGGCATAATGCCATTTGTATTAAATTCGGATGCATTTTCTGTGTTTCATCGTCAATAAGAAGGTCCAAGGGATACAGTAAACCTGAAGTGAAGCATCGGAATCTAAAACTGGACTTATAGGAGCGGTTCAAATCAGAGAAAGTTAGAATGTCAGTCCTCTTGTACTTAAGTCGGCATTGTGCCTTTTGTATTAAATTCGGATGCAAATTCTGTGTTTAATTGTCAATAAGAAGGTGCAAGGTATACAGTAAACCTGAAGTGAAGCATCGGAATCTAAAACTGGACTCGCAGGAGAGGTTCAAATCATAGAAAGTGAGAGTGTCAGTCCTCTTGTACTTAAGTCGGCATTGTGCCTTTTGTATTAAATTCGGATGCAATTTCTGTGATTCATCGTCAATAAGAAGGTGCAAGGTATACAGTAAACCTGAAATGAAGCATCGGAATCTAAAACTCGACTCACAGGACAGGTTCAAATCATAGAAAGTGAGAGTGTCAGTTCTCTACTACTTAAATCGGCCTTGTGGCTTTTGTATTAAATTCGGATGCAATTTCTGTGTTTCATCGTCAATAAGAAGGTCCAAGGGATACAGTAAACCTGAAGTGAAGCATCGGAATCTAAAACTGGACTCACAGGAGAGGTTCAAATCGTAGAGAGTGAGAGTGTCTGTCCTCTTGTACTTAAGTCGTCATTGTGCCTTTTGCATTAAATTCAGATGCAATTTCTGTATTTCATCATCAATAAGAAGGTGCAAGGTATACAGTAACCTTAAGTGAAGCATCGGAATCTAAAACTGCACTCACAGGAGAGGTTCAAATCATAGGGAGTGAGAGTGTCAGTCCTATTTTACTTAAGCCGGCATTGTGCTTTTGTATTAAATTCGGATGCAATTTCTGTGTTTCATCGTCAATAAGAAGGGGCAAGGTATACATTAAACCTGAAGTGAAGCATCGGAATCTAAAACTGGACTCACAGGAGAGGTTCAAATCATAGAAAGTTAGAAAGTCATTCCTCTTGTACATAAGTCGGCATTGTGGCTTTTGTATTAAATTCGAATGCAATTTCTGTGATTCATCGTCAATAAGAAGGTCCATGGGATACAGTAAAGCTGAAGTGAAGCATCGGATTCTAAAACTGGACTCACAGGAGAGGTTCAAATCATAGAAAGTGAGAGTGTCAGTTCTCTTCTACTTAAATCGGCATTGTGGCTTTTGTATTAAATTCGGATGCAATTTCTGTGTTTCATCGTCAATAAGAGGGTCCAAGGGATACAGTAAAGCTGAAGTGAAGCATCGGAATCTAAAACTGGACTCACAGGAGAGGTTCAAGTCGTAGAGAGTGGGAGTGTCTGTCCTTTTGTACTTAAGTCGTCATTGTGCCTTTTGCATTAAATTCAGATGCAATTTCTGTATTTCATCGTCAATAAGAAGGGGCAAGGTATACAGTAAACCTGAAGTGAAGCATCGGAATCTAAAACTGGACTCACAGGAGAGGTTCCAATCATAGAGTGTGAGAGTGTCAGTCCTATTTTACTTAAGTCGGCATTGTGCCTTTAGTATTAAATTCGGGTGCAATTTATGTGTTTCATCGTCAATAAGAAGGGGCAAGGTATACATCAAACCTGAAGTGAAGCATCGGAATCCAAAACTGGACTCACAGGGGAGGTTAAAATTGTAGAAATTGAGAGTGTCTGTCCTCTTGTACTTAAGTCGCCATTGTGCCTTTTGTATTGAATTCGGATGCAATTTCTGTCTTTCATCGTCAATAAGAAGGTCCAAGGGATACAGTAAAGCTGAAGTGAAGCATCGGAATCTAAAACTGGATTCACAGGAGAGGTTCAAATCGTAGAGAGTGAGAGTGTCTGTCCTCTTGTCCTTAAGTCGTCATTGTGCCTTTTGCATTAAATTCAGATGCAATTTCTGTATTTCATCATCAATAAGAAGGTGCAAGGTATACAGTAAACCTGAAGTGAAGCATCGAAATCTAAAACTGCACTCACAGGAGAGGTTCAAATCATAGGGAGTGAGAGTGGCAGTCCTATTTTATTTAAGCCGGCATTGTGCCTTTTGTATTAAATTCGGATGCAATTTCTGTGTTTCATCGTCAATAAGAAGGTCCATGGGATACGGTAAAGCTGAAGTGAAGCATCCGATTCTAAAACTGGACTCACTGGAGAGGTTCAAATCGTAGAAAGTGAGAGTGTCTGTCCTCTTGTACTTAAGTCGGCATTGTGCCTTTTGTATTCATTTCAGATGCAATTTCTGTTATTTATCGTCAATAAGAAGGTGCAAGGTATACGGTAAACCTGAAGTGAAGCATCGGAATCTAAAACTGGAGTCACAGGAGTGCTTCAAATGATAGAAAGTGAGTGTCAGTCTTATTTTACTAAAATGGGCATTTTGCCTTTTGTATTAAATTCGGATGCAATTTCTGCGTTCCATCGTCAATAAGAAGGGGCAAGGTATACTGTAAACCAGAAGTGAAGCATCGGAATCTAAAACTGGACTCACAGGAGAGGTTAAAATTGTAGAAATTGAGAGTGTCTATCCTCTTGTACTTAAGTCGCCATTGTGCCTTTTGTATTGAATTCGGATGCAATTTCTGTGTTTCATCGTCAATAAGGAGGTCCAAGGGATACAGTAAACCTGAAGTGAAGGATCGGAATCTAATACTGGACTCACAGGAGGGGTTCAAAACATAGAAAGTTAGAGAGTCAGTCCTCTTTTACTTAAGTCTGCATTGTGCCATTTGTATTAAATTCCGATGCAATTTCTATGTCTCATCGTCAATAAGAAGGTTCAAGGTATACAGTAAACCTGAAGTGAAGCATCGGAATCTAAAACTGGACTCACAGGAGAGGTTCAAATCGTAGAAAGTGACAGCGTCAGTCCTCTTGTACTTAAGTCGGCATTGAGCCATTTGTATTAAATTCGGATGCAATTTCTGTGTTTTTCGTCAATAAGAAGGTCCAAGGTATACAGTAAACCTGAAGAGAAGCATCGGAATCTAAAACTGGACTCTCAGGAGAGGTTCAAATCATAGATAGTGAGAGTGTCAGTGCTATTTCACTTAAGTCGGCATTGTGCATTTAGTATTAAATTCGGATGCAATTTCTGTGTTTCATCGTCAATAAGAAAGGGCAAGGTATACATTAAACCTGAAGTGAAGCAGCGGAATCTAAAACTGGACTCACAGGAGAGGTTCAAATCATAGAAAGTGAGAGTGTCAGTTCTCTTTTACTTAAATCTGCATTGTGGCTATTGTATTAAATTCGGATGCAATTTCTGTGTTTCATCGTCAATAAGAAGGTCCAAGGGATACAGTAAAGCTGAAGTGAAGCATCGGAATCTAAAACTGGACTCACAGGAGAGGTTCAAATCTTAGAGAGTGAGAGTTTCTGTCCTCTTGTACTTAAGTCGTCATTGTGCCTTTTGCATTAAATTCAGATGCAATTTCTGTGTTTCATCGTCAACAAAAAGGTCCAAGGGATACAGTAAAGCTGAAGTGAAGCATCCGATTCTAAAACTGGACTCACAGGAGATGTTCAAATCGTAGAGAGTGAGAGTGTCTGTCCTCTTGTACCTAAGTCGGCATTGTGCCTTTTGTATTCATTTCAGATGCAATTTCTGTTACTCATCGTCAATAAGAAGGTGCAAGGTATACAGTAAACCTGAAGTGAAGCATCGGAATCTAAAACTGGACTCACAGGAGTGGTTCAAATGATAGAAAGTGAGTGTCAGTCTTATTTTACTTAAGTCGGCATTGTGCCTTTTGTATTAAATTCGGATGCAATTTCTGCGTTTCATTGTCAATAAGAAGGGGCAAGGTATACAGTAAACCAGAAGTGAAGCATCGGAATCTAAAACTGGACTCACAGGAGAGGTTCAATTCATAGAAAGTGACAGTGTCAGTCCTCTTGTACTTAAGTCGGCATTGTGCCATTTGTATTAAATTCGGATGCAATTTCTGTGTTTTTCGTCAATAAGAAGGTCCAAGTAATATAGTAAACCTGAAGAGAAGCATCGGAGTCTATAACTGGACTCACAGGAGAGGTTCAAATCATAGAAAGTGAGAGTGTCAGTCCTCTTGTAATTCAGTAGGCATGATGCCATTTGTATTATATTCAGAAGCAATTTCTGTGTTTCATCGCCAATAAGGTGGTCCAAGCGATACTGTAAACCTGAAGTGAAGCATCGGAATCTATAACTGGACTCACAGGACAGGTTCAAATAATACAAAGTTAGGGTGTCAGTCCTCTTGTACTTATGATGGCATTGTGCCTTTTGTATTAAATTTGGATGCAATTTCTGTGCTTCATCGTCAATAAGAAGGTCCAAGGGATACAGTAAACCTGAAGTGAAGCATCGGAATCTATATCTGGACTCACAGGAGAGGTTCAAATCATAGAAAGTTATAGTGTCAGTCCTCTTGTACTTAAGTCGGCATTGTGCCTTTTGTATTAAATTCGGATACAATTTCTGTGTTTCATCGTCAATAAGAAGGTGCAAGGTATACAGTAAACCTGAAGTGAAGCATCGGAATCTAAAACTGGACTCACAGGAAATGTTCGAATCATAGAAAGTTACAGTGTCAGTCCTCTTGTACTTAAGTCGGCATTGTGTCTTTTGTATTAAATTCGGATGTAATTTCTGTGTTTCATCCTCAATAAGAAGGTCCAAGGGATACAGTAAACCTGAAGTGAAGCATCGGAATCTAAAACTGGACTCACAGGAGAGGTTCAAATAATAGTAAGTTAGAGTGGCTGTTCTCTTATACTTAAGTCGGCATTGTGCCTTTTGTATTAAATTCGGATGCAAACTCTGTGTTTCATCGTCAATAGGAAGGTCCAAGGGATACAGTAAACCGGAAGTGAAGCATCGGAATCTAAAACTGGACTCACAGGAGAGGTTCAAATCATAGAAAGTTAAAGTGTCAGTCCTCTTGTACTTAAGTCGGCATTGTGCCTTTTGTATTAAATTCGGATGCAATTTCTGTGTTTCATCGTCAATGAGAAGTTCCAAGGGATACAGTAAACCTGAAGTGAAGCATCGGAATCTAACACTGGATTGACTGGAGTGGTTCAAATCATAGAAAGTGAGAGTGTCAGTCCTCTTGTACTGAAGTCGGCCTTGTGCCTTTTGTATTAAATTCGGATGGAAAGTCTGTGTTTCATCGTCAATAAGAAGTTCCATGGGATACAGTAAACCTGTAGTGAAGCATCGGAATCTAAAACTGGACTCACAATAGAGGTTCAAATCATAGAAAGTGAGAGTGTCAGTTCTCTTGTAGTTAAGTCGGCATTGTGCCTTTTGTATTCAATTCCGATGTAATTTCTGTGTTTCATCGTCAATAAGAAGGTGCAAGGTATGCAGTAAACCTGAAGTGAAGCATCGGAATCTGAAACTCGACTCACAGGAGAGGTTAAAATCATAGAAAGTGAGAGTGTCAGTCCTCTTGTACTTAAGACGGCATTGTGCCTTTTGTATTAAATTTGGGTGCAATATCTGTGTTTCATCGTCAATAAGAAGGTCCAAGGGATACAGTAAACCTGAAGTGAAGCATCGGAATCTAAATCTGGACTCACAGGAGAGGTTCAAATCATAGAAAGTTAGAGTGTCAGTCCTCTTGTACTTAAGTCGGCATTGTGCCTTTTGTATTAAATTCGGATGCTATTTCTGTGTTTCATCGTCAATAAGAAGGTCCAAGGTATGCAGTAAACCTGAAGTGAAGCATCGGAATCTAAAACTGGACTCACAGGAGAGGTTCAAATCATAGAAAGTGAGAGTGTCAGTCCTCTTGTACTTAAGACGGCATTGTGCCTTTTGTATTAAATTCGGATGCAATTTCTGTGTTTCATCGTCAATGAGAAGTTCCAAGGGATACAGTAAACCTGAAGTGAGGCATCGGAATCTAACACTGGACTGACAGGAGAGGTTCAAATCATAGAAAGTGAGAGTGTCAGTCCTCTTGTACTTAAGTCGGCATTGTGCCTTTTGTATTAATTTCGGACGCAAATTCTGTGTTTCATCGTCAATAAGCAGTTCCATGGGATACAGTAAACCTGAAGTGAAGCATCGGAATCCGAAACTGGACTCACAATAGAGGTTCAAATTATAGACAGTGAGGGTGTCCGTTCTCTTGCAGTTAAGTCGGCATTGTGCCTTTTGTATTAAATTCCGATGCAATTTCTGTGGTTCATCGTCAATAAGAAGGTGCAATGTATGCAGTAAACCTGAAGTGAAGCATCGGAATCTAAAACTGGACTCACAGGAGAGGTTCAAAGCATAGAAAGTGAGAGTGTCAGTCCTCTTGTTCTTAAGTCGGCATTGTGCTTTTTGTATTAAATTCGGATGCAATTTCTGTGTTTCATCGTCAATGAGAAGTTCCAAGGGATACAGTAAACCTGAAGTAAAGCATCGGAATCTAAAACTGGACTCACAGGACAGGTTCAAATCATAGAAAGCTAGAGTGTCAGTCCTCTTGAACTTAAGTCAGCATTGTGCCTTTTGTATTAAATTCGGATGCAATATCTGTGCTTCATCGTCAATAAGAAGGTCCAAGGGATACAGTAAACCTGAAGTGAAGCATCGGAATCTAAAACTGGACTCACAGGAGAGGTTTAAAACATTGAAAGTGAGAGTGTCCGTCCTCTTGTTCTTAAGTCGGCATTGTGCCCTTTGTATTAAATTCGCATGCAATTTCTGTGTTTCTTCGTCAATAAGAAGGTCCAAGGGATACAGTAAACCTGAAGTGAAGCATCGGAATCTAAAACTGGACTCACAGGAGAGGTTCAAATCATAGTAAGTTAGAGTGTCTGTCCTCTTGTACTTAAGTCGGCATTGTGCCTTTTGTATATATTCGGATGCAATTTCTGTGTTTCATCGTCAATAAGAAGGTCCAAGGGATACAGTAAACCTGAATTGAAGCATCGGAATCTAAAACTGGAGTCACAGGAGAGGTTCAAATCATAGTAAGTTAGAGTGTCAGTCCTCTTGTACTTAAGTCGTCATTGTGCCTTTTGTATTAAATTCGGATGCAATCTCTGTGTTTCATCGTCAATAAGAAGGTCCAAGGGATACAGTAAACCTGAAGTGAAGCATCGGAAACCAAAACTGGACTCACAGGAGCGGTTGAAATCATAGAAAGAGAGAGTATCAGTCCTCTTGTACTTAACTCGGCATTGTGCCTTTTGTATTAAATTCGGATGCAATATCTGTGTTTCATCGTCAATAGGAAGGTGCAAGGTATACAGTAAACCTGAAGTGAAGCATCGGAATCTAAAACTGGACTCACAGAAGAGGTTCAAATCATATAAAGTTAGAGTGTCAGTCCTCTTGTACTTCAGTCGGCATTTTGCCTTTTGTATTAAATTCGGATGCAAACTATGTGTTTCATCGTCAATAGGAAGGTCCAAGGGATACAGTAAACCTGAAGTGAAGCATCGGAATCTAAAACTGGACTCACAGGAGAGGTTCAAATCATAGAAAGTTAAAGTGTCAGTCCTCTTGAACTTAAGTCGGCATTGTGCCTTTTGTATTAAATTCGGATGCAATTTCTGTGTTTCATCGTCAATGAGAGGTTCCAAGGGATACAGTAAACCTGAAGTGAAGCATCGGAATCTAAAACTAGACTCACAGGAGTGGTTCAAATGATTGAAAGTGAGTGTCAGTCTTATTTTACTTAAGTCGGCATTGTGCCTTTTGTATTAAATTCAGATGCAATTTATGTGTTTCATCGTCAATAAGAAGGTGCAAGGTATACAGTAAACCTGAAGTGAAGCATCGGAATCTAAATCTGGACTCACAGGAGAGGTTCAAATCATAGAAAGTTATAGTGTCAGTCCTCTTGTACTTAAGTCGGCATTGTGCCTTTTGTATTAAATTCGGATACAATTTCTGTGTTTCATCGTCAATAAGAAGGTGCAAGGTATACAGTAAACCTGAAGTGAAGCATCGGAATCTAAAACTGGACTCACAGGAAAGGTTCAAATCATAGAAAGTTACAGTGTCAGTCCTCTTGTACTTAAGTCGGCATTGTGTCTTTTGTATTAAATTCGGATGTGATTTCTGTGTTTCATCTTCAATAAGAAGGTCCAAGGGATACAGTAAACCTGAAGTGAAGCATCGGAATCTAAAACTGGACTCACAGGAGAGGTTCAAATCATAGTAAGTTAGAGTGGCTGTCCTCTTGTACTTAAGTCGGCATTGTGGCTTTTGTATTAAATTCGGATGCAAACTCTGTGTTTCATCGTCAATAGGAAGGTCCAAGGGATACAGTAAACCGGAAGTGAAGCATCGGAATCTAAAACTGGACTCACAGGAGAGGTTCAAATCATAGAAAGTTAAAGTGTCAGTCCTCTTGTACTTAAGTCGGCATTGTGCCATTTGTATTTAATTCGGATGCAATTTCTGTGTTTCATCGTCAATGAGAAGTTCCAAGGGATAGAGTAAACCTGAAGTGAAGCATCGGAATCTAACACTGGATTGACAGGAGAGGTTCAAATCATAGAAAGTGAGAGTGTCAGTCCTCTTGTACTGTAGTCGTCCTTGTGCCTTTTGTATTAAATTCGGATGGAAAGTCTGTGTTTCATCGTCAATAAGAAGTTCCATGGGATACAGTAAACCTGAAGTGAAGCACCGGAATCTAAAACTGGACTCACAACAGAGGTTCAAATCATAGAAAGTGAGAGTGTAAGTTCTCTTGTAGTTAAGTCGGCATTGTGCATTTTGTATTAAATTCCGATGTAATTTCTGTGTTTCATCGTCAATAAGAAGGTGCAAGGTATGCAGTAAACCTGAAGTGAAGCATCGGAATCTAAAACTCGACTCACAAGAGAGGTTCAAATCATAGAATGTGAGAGTGTCAGTCCTCTTGTACTTAAGACGGCATTGTGCCTTTTGTTTTCCAATTTGGATGCAATTTCTGTGTTTCATCGTCAATAAGAAAGTCCAAGGGATACAGTAAACCTGAAGTGAAGCATCGGAATCTAAATCTGGACTCACAGGAGAGGTTCAAATCATAGAAAGTTAGAGTGTCAGTCCTCTTGTACTTAAGTCGGCATTGTGCCTTTTGTATTAAATTCGGATGCTATTTCTGTGTTTCATCGTCAAAAAGAAGGTCCAAGGTATACAGTAAACCTGAAGTGAAGCATCGGAATCTAAAACTGGACTCACAGGAGTGGTTCAAATGATTGAAAGTGAGTGTCAGTCTTATTTTACTTAAGTCGGCATTGTGCCTTTTGTATTAAATTCAGATGCAATTTCTGCGTTTCATCGGCAATAGGAAGGGGCAAGGTACACAGTAAACCAGAAGTGAAGCATCGGAATCTAAAACTGGACTCACAGGAGAGGTTCAAATCAAAGAAATTGAGGGTGTCAGTCCTCTTGTACTTAAGTCGGCATTGTGCCTTTTGTATTAAATTCGGATGCAATTTCTGTGTTTCATTGTCAATAAGATGGTGCAAAGTATACAGTAAACCTGAAGTCAAGCATCGGAATCTAAAACTGGACTCACAGGAGAGGTTCAAATCATAGAAAGTTAGGGTGTCAGTCCTCTTGTACTTAAGTCGGCATTGTGGCTTATGTATAAAATTCGGATGCAAACTCTGTGTTTCATCGTCAATAAGAAGGTCCAAGGGATAGAGTAAACCTGAAGTGAAGCATCGGAATCTAGAACTGGACTCACAGGAGAGGTTCAAATCATAGAAAGTGAGAGTGTCAGTCCTCTTGCACTTAAGTCGGCATTGTGCCTTTTGTATTAAATTCCGATGCAAACTCTGTGTTTCATCGCCAATAAGATGGTCCAAGGTATACAGTAAACCTAAAGTGAAGCATCGGAATCTAAAACTGGACTCACAGGAGTGGTTCAAATCATAGAAAGTGAGAGTGTCTGTCCTCTTGTACTTAAGTCGGCGTTGTGCCTTTTGTTTTAAATTCCGATGCAATTTCTGTGTTTCATCGTCAATAAGAAGGTGCAAGGTATACAGTAATCCTGAAGTGAAGCATCGGAATCTAAAACTGGACTCACAGGAGAGGTTCAAATCAAAGAAAGTGAGAGTGTCAGTCCTCTTGTACTTAAGTCGGCATTGTGCCTTTTGTATTAAATTCGGATGCAATTTCTGTGTTTCATCGTCAATAAGATGGAGCAAGGTATACAGTAAACCTGAAGTGAAGCATCGTAATCTGAAACTGGACTCACAGGAGAGGTTCAAATCATAGAAAGTTAGAGTGTCAGTCCTCTTGTACTTAAGTCGGCATTGTGCCTTTTGTATTTAATTCGGATTCAATTTCTGTGTTTCAATGTCAATAAGAAGGTGCAAGGTTTACAGTAAACCTGAAGTGTAGCATCTCAATCTAAAACTGGACTCACAGGAGAGGCTCAAATCATTGAAAGTGAGAGTGTCAGTCCTCTTGTGCTTAAGTCGGCATTGTGGCTTTTGTATTAAATTCGGATGCAATTACTGTGTTTCATCGTCAGTTAGAATGTCCAAGGGATACAGTAAACCTGAAGTGAAGCATCGGAATCTTAAACTGGACTCACAGGAGAGGTTCAAATCATAGAAAGTGAGAGTGTCAGATCTCCTGTACTTAAATCGGTATTGTGCCTTTTGTATTAAATTCCGATGCAATTTCGGTGTTTCATCGTCAATAAGAATGTCCAAGGGATACAGTAAACCCGAAGTGAAGCATCGGAAACTAAAAGTGGACTCATAGGAGTGGTTCAAATCGTTGAAAGTTAGAGTGTAAGTCCTCTTGTACTTATGTCGGCAATGTGCCTTTTGTATTAAATTCGGATGCAATTTCGGTGTTTCATCGTCAATAAGAAGGTGCAAAGTATACAGCAAACCAGAAGTGAAGCATCGGAATCTAACACTGGACTCACAGGAGAGGTTCAAATCATAGAAAAATAGAGTGTCAGTCCTCTTGTACTTAAGTCGGCATTGTGCCTTTGTATTAAATTCGGATGCATTTTCTGTGTTTCATCGTCAATAAGAATGTCCAAGGGATACAGTAAACCTGAAGTGAAGCATCGGAAACTAAAAGTGGACTCACAGGAGTGGTTCAAATCGTAGAAAGTTAGAGTGTAAGTCCTCTTGTACTTATGTCGGCATTGTGCCTTTTGTATTAAATTCCGATGCAATTTCTGTGTTTCAATGTCAATAAGAAGGTGCAAGGTTTGCAGTAAACCTGAAGTGAAGCATCGGAATCTAAAACTGGACTCGCAGGAGAGGCTCAAATCATTGAAAGTGAGATTGTCAGTCCTCTTGCACTTAAGTTGGCATTGTGCCTTTTGTATTAATTTCGGATGCAATTACTGTGTTTCATCGTCAGTTAGAAGGTCCAAGGGATACAGTAAACATGAAGTGAAGCATAGGAATCTAAAACCGGACTCACAGGAGAGGTTGAAATCATAGAAAGTTAGAGTGTCAGTCCTCTTGTACTTAAGTCGTCATTGTGCCTTGTGTATTAAATTCGGATGCAAACTCTGTGTTTCATCGTCAATAAGGAGGTCCAAGTTATACAGTATACCTGAAGTGAAGCATCGGAATCTAAAACTGGACTCTCAGGAGAGGTTCAAATCATAGAAAGTTAGAGTGTCAATCCTCTTGTACTTAAGTCGGCATTGTGCCTTTTGAATTAAATTCGGATGCAAGTTCTGTGTTTAATCGTCAATAAGAAGATGCGTGGTATACAGTAAACCTGAAGTGAAGCATCGGAATCTAAAACTGGACTCACAGGAGAGGTTCAAATCATAGAAAGTGAGAGTGTCAGTTCTCCTGTACTTAAGTTTGGATTGTGCCTTTTGTATTAAATTCCGATGCAATTTCTGTGTTTCATCGTCAATAAGAAGGTTCAAAGTATACAGTAAACCAGAAGTGAAGCATCGGAATCTAAAACTGGGCTCACAGGAGAGGTTCAAATTATAGAAAAATAGAGTGTCAGTCCTCTTGTACTTAAGTCTTCATTGTGCCTTTTGTATTAAATTCGGATGCATTTTCTGTGTTTCATCGTCAATAAGAAGGTCCAAGGGATACAGTAAACCTGAAGTGAAGCATCGGAAACTAAAACTGGACTCACAGGAGTGGTTCAAATCGTAGAAAGTTAGAGTGTCAGTCCTCTTGTACTTAAATCGGCATTGTGCATTTTTTATTAAATTCGGATGCAAACTCTGTGTTTCATCGTCAATAAGAAGGTCCAAGGGATACAGTAAACCTGAAGTGAAGCATCGGAATCTAAAACTGGACTCACAGGAGAGGTTCAAATCATAGAGTGCTAGAGTGTCAGTTCTCTTGTAAATAATTTTGCACTGTGCCTTTTGTATTAAATTCGGATGCAAACTCTGTGTTTCATCGTCAATAAGAAGGTCCAAGGGATAAGGTAAACCTGAAGTGAAGCATCGGAATCTAAAACTGGACTCACAGGAGAGGTTCAAAACATAGAAAGTGAGAGTGTCAGTCCTCTAGTACTTAAGTCGGCATTGTGGCATTTGTATTAAATTCGGATGCACTTTCTGTGTTTCATCGTCAATAACAAGGTCCAAGGGATACAGTAAAGCTGAAGTGAAGCATCGGATTCTAAAACTGGACTCACAGGAGACGTTCAAATCATAGAAAGTGAGAGTGTCAGTCCTCTTGTACTTAAGTCGGCAATGTGACATTTGTATTAAATTCGGATGCAATTTCTGTGTATTTCGTCAATAAGAAAGTCCAAGTAATACAGTAAACCTGAAGAGAAGCATCGGAGTCTACAACTGGACTCACAGGAGAGGTTCGAATCATAGAAAGTGAGAGTGTCAGTCCTCTTGTAATTAAGTCGGCATTATGCCATTTGTATTAAATTCGGATGCAATTTCTGTGTTTCATCGCCAATAAGAAAGTCCATGGAATACAGTAAACCTCAAGTGAAGCATCGGAATCTAAAACTGGACTTACAGAAGCGGTTGAAATCATAGAAAGTTAGAATGTCAGTCCTCTTGTACTTAAGTCGGCATTGTGCCTTTTGTATTAATTTCGGATACAATTTCTGTGATTCATCGTCAATAAGAAGGGGCAAGGTATATTGTAAACCTGAAGTGAAGCATCAGAATCTAAAACTGTACTCACAGGAGAGGTTCAAATCATAGAAAGTGAGAGTGTCAGTCCTCTTGTACTTAAGTCGGCATTGTGGCATTTGTATTAAATTCGGATGCAATTTCTGTGTTTCATCGTCAATACAGAGGACCAACGGTTACAGTAAACCTGAAGTGAAGCATCGGAATCTAAAACTGGACTCACAGGAGAAGTTCAATTCATAGAAAGTCAGAGACTCACTCCTCTTGTACTTAAGTCAGTATTGTGCCTTTTGTATTAAATTCGGAAGCAATTTCTGTGTATCATCGTCAATAAGAAGGGGCTAGGTATACATTAAACCTGAAGTGAAGCATCGGAATCCAAAACTGGAATCACAGGGGAGAATAAATTGTAGAAATAGAGAGTGTCGGTCCTCTTGTACTTAAGTCGCCATTGTGCCTTTTGTATTGAATTCGGATGCAATTTCTGTGTTTCATCCCCAATAAGAACGTCCAAGGGATACAGTAGACCTCAAGTGAAGCATCGGAATCTAAAACTGGACTTACAGGAGCGGTTGAAATCATAGAAAGTTAGAATGTCAGTCCTCTTGTACTTAAGTCGGCATTGTGCCTTTTGTATTAGTTTTGGATACAATTTCTGTGATTCATCGTCAATAAGAAGGTGCAAGGTATGCAGTAAACCTGAATTAAAGCATCGGATTCTACAACTCGACTCACAGCAGAGGTTCAAATCATAGAAGGGGAGAGTGTCAGTCCTCTTTTACTTAAGTCGGTATTGTGGCTTTTGTATTAAATTCGGATGCAATTTCTGTGTTTCATCGTCAATAAGAAGATCCAAGGGATACAGTAAAGCTGAAGTGAAGCATCGGATTCCAAAACTGGACTCACAGGAGAGGTTCAAATCGTAGATTGTGAGGGTGTCTGTCCTCTTGTACTTAAGTCGGAATTGTGCCTTTTGTATTAATTTCAGATGCAATATCTGTTATTCATCGTCAATACGAAGGTGCAAGGTATACAGTAAACCTGAAGTGAAGCATCGGAGTCTAATACTGGACTCACGGGAGAGGTTCAAATCATAGAAATTTAGAGTGTCAGTCGTCATTTACTTAAGTCGGCATTGTGCCATTTGTATTAAGTTTCGATGCAATTTCTGTGTCTCGTCGTCAATAAGAAGGTGCAAGGTATACAGTAAACATGAAGTGAAGCATCGGAATCTAAAACTGGACTCACAGGAGAGGTTCAAATCGTAGAAAGTGAGAGTGTCTGTCCTCTTGTACTTAAGTCGGAATTGTGCCTTTTGTATTAATTTCAGATGCAATTTCTGTTATTCATCGTCAATAAGATGGTGCAAGGTATACTGTAAACCTGAAGTGAAGCATCGGAATCTAAAACTGGACTCACAGGAGAGGTTCAAATCATAGAGAGTGAGAGTGTCAGTCCTATTTTCCTTAGGTTGGCATTGTGCCTTTTGTATTAAATTCGGATCCAATTTCTGTGTTTCATCGTCAATAAGAAGGGACAAGGTATATTGTATACCTGAAGTGAAGCATCAGAATCTAAAACTGGACTCACAGGAGAGGTTCAAATCATAGAAAGTGAGAGTGTCAGTCCTCTTGTACTTAAGTCGGCATTGTGGCATTTGTATTAAATTCGGATGCAATTTCTGTGTTTCATCGTCAATATAGAGGTCCAAGGGTTACAGTAAACCTGAAGTGAAGCATCGGAATCTAAAACTGGACTCACAGGAGAAGTTCAAATCATAGAAAGTCAGAGACTCTTTCCTCTTGTACTTATGTCGGTATTGTGCCTTTTGTATTAAATTCGGAAGCAATTTCTGTGTTTCATCGTCAATAAGAAGGTCCAAGGGATACAGTAAACCTGAAGTGAAGCATCGGAGTCTAATACTGGACTCACGGGAGAGGTTCAAATCATAGAAACTTAGAGTGTCAGTCGTCTTTTACTTAAGTCGGCATTGTGCCATTTGTATTAATTTTCGATGAAATTTCTGTGTCTCGTCGTCAATAAGAAGGTGCAAGGTATACAGTAAACCTGAAGTGAAGCATCGGAATCTAAAACTGGACTCACACGAGAGGTTCAAATCATAGAAAGTGTGAGTGTCAGTCCTCTTGAAATTAAGTCGGTATTATGCCATTTGTATTAAATTCGGATGCAATTTCAGTGTTTCATCGTCAATAAGAAGGTCCAAGGGATACAGTAAATCTGTAGTGAAGCATCGGAATCTAAAACTGGACTCACAGGAGCAGTTCAAATCAGAGAAAGTTAGAATGTCAGTCCTCTTGTACTTATGTCGGCATTGTGCCTTATGAATTAAATTCGGATGCAAATTCTGTGTTTAATTGTCAATAAGAAGGTCCAAGGGATACAGTAAAGCTGATGTGAAGCATCGCAATCTAAAACTGGACTCACCGGAGAGGTTCAAATCGTAGAGAGTGAGAGTGTCTGTCCTCTTGTACTTAAGTCGTCATTGTGCCTTTTGCATTAAATTCAGATGCAATTTCTGTATTTCATCGTCAATAAGAAGGTGCAAGGTATACAGTAAACCTGAAGTGAAGCATCGGAATTTAAAACTGGACTCACAAGACAGGTTCAAATCATAGAGAGTGAGAGTGTCAGTCCTATTTTACTTAAGTCGGCATTGTGCCATTTGTATTAAATTCGGATGCAATTTCTGTGTTTCATCGTCAATAAGAAGGGGCTAGGTATACATTAAACCTGAAGTGAAGCATCGGAATCCAAAACTGGACTCACAGGGGAGGTTAAAATTGTAGAAATTGAGAGTGTCTGTCCTCTTGTACTTAAGTCGCCATTGTGCCTTTTGTATTGAATTCGGATGCAATTTCTGTGTTTCATCGTCATTAAGGAGGTCCAAGGGATACAGTAAACCTGAAGTGAAGGATCGCAATCTAATACTGGACTCACCAGAGAGGTTCAAATCATAGAAAGGTAGAGTGTCAGTCCTCTTTTACTTAAGTCGGCATTGTGCCATTTGTATTAAATTCCGATTCAATTTCTATGTCTCATTGTCAATAAGAAGGTGCAAGGTATACAGTAAACATGAAGTGAAGCATCGGAATCTAAAACTGGAATCACAGGAGAGGTTCAAATCATAGAAAGTTAGAAAGTCAGTCCTCTTGTACATAAGTTGGCATTGGGGCTTTTGTATTAAATTCGGATGCAATTTCTGTGTTTCAGCGTCAATAAGAAGGTCCAAGGGATACAGTAAAGCTGAAGTGAAGCATCGGATTCCAAAACTGGACTCACAGGAGAGGTTCAAATCGTAGAATGTGAGGGTGTCTGTCCTCTTGTACTTAAGTCGGCATTGTGCCTTTTGTATTCATTTCAGATGCAATATCTGTTATTCATCGTCAATAAAAAGGTGCAAGGTATACAGTAAACCTGAAGTGAAGCATTGGAGTCTAATACTGGACTCACAGGAGACGTTCAAATCATAGAAATTTAGAGTGTCAGTCGTCATTTACTTAAGTCGGCATTGTGCCATTTGTATTAAGTTTCGATGCAATTTCTGTGTCTCGTCGTCAATAAGAAGGTGCAAGGTATACAGTAAACCTGAAGTGAAGCATCGGAATCTAAAACTGGACTCACAGGAGATGTTCAAATCATAGAAAGTGTGAGTGTCAGTCCTCTTGTAATTAAGTCGGCATTATGCCATTTGTATTAAATTCGGATGCAATTTCTGTATTTCATCCCCAATAAGAACGTCCAAGGGATACAGTAAACCTCAAGTGATGCATCGGAATCTAAAACTGGACTTACAGGAGCGGTTGAAATCATAGAAAGTTAGAATGTCAGTCCTCTTGTACTTAAGTCGGCATTGTGCCTTTTGTATTAATTTCGGATACAATTTCTGTGATTCATCGTCAATAAGAAGGTGCAAGGTATGCAGTAAACCTGAAGTAAAGCATCGGAATCTAAAACTCGACTCACAGGAGAGGTTCAAATCATAGAAAGTGAGAGTGTCAGTCCTCTTGTACTTAATTCGGCATTGTGGAATTTGTATTAAATTCGG
The DNA here is from genome assembly GCF_023864345.2 of Schistocerca serialis cubense. Lineage (NCBI taxonomy): Eukaryota > Metazoa > Arthropoda > Insecta > Orthoptera > Acrididae > Schistocerca > Schistocerca serialis. Next base: position 3,435,704 of record NW_026048462.1, read on the forward strand.
ATGCAATTTCTGTGTTTCATCGTCAATAAGAAGATCCAAAGGATACAGTAAAGCTGAAGTGAAGCATCGGAATCTAAAACTGGACTCACAGGAGAGGTTCAAATCGTAGAAAGTGAGAGTGTCTGTCCTCTTGTACTTAAGTCGGAATCTTGCCTTTTGTATTAATTTCAGATGCAATTTCTGTTATTCATCGTCAATAAGATGGTGCAAGGTATACTGTAAACCTGAAGTGAAGCATCGGAATCTAAGACTGGACTCACAGGAGAGGTTCAAATCATAGAGAGTGAGAGTGTCAGTCCTATTTTCCTTAGGTCGGCATTGTGCCTTTTGTATTAAATTCGGATCCAATTTCTGTGTTACATCGTCAATAAGAAGGGGCAAAGTATATTGTAAACCTGAAGTGAAGCATCAGAATCTAAAGCTGGACTCACAGGAGAGGTTCAAATCATAGAAAGTGAGAGTGTCAGTCCCCTTGTACTTAATTCGGCATTGTGGCATTTGTATTAAATTCGGATGCAATTTCTGTGTTTCATCGTCAATATAGAGGTCCAAGGGTTACAGTAAAGCTGAAGTGAAGCATCGGATTCCAAAACTGGACTCTCAGGAGAGGTTCAAATCGTAGAATGTGAGGGTGTCTGTCCTCTTGTACTTAAGTCGGCATTGTGCCTTTTGTATTCATTTCAGATGCAATATCTGTTATTCATCGTCAATAAGAAGGTGCAAGGTATACAGTAAACCTGAAGTGAAGCATCGGAGTCTAATACTGGACTCACGGGAGAGGTTCAAATCATAGAAATTTAGAGTGTCAGTCGTCTTTTACTTAAGTCGTCATTGTGCCATTTGTATTAAGTTTCGATGCAATTTCTGTGTCTCGTCGTCAATAAGAAGGTGCAAGGGATACAGTAAAGCTGATGTGAAGCATCGGAATCTAAAACTGGACTCACCGGAGAGGTTCAAATCGTAGAGAGTGAAAGTGTCTGTCCTCTTGTACTTAGGTCGTCATTGTGACTTTTGCATTAAATTCAGATGCAATTCCTGTATTTCATTGTCAATAAGAAGGTGCAAGGTATACAGTAAACCTGAAGTGAAGCATCGGAATTTAAAACTGGACTCACAAGACAGGTTCAAATCATAGAGAGTGAGAGTGTCAGTCCTATTTTACTTAAGTCGGCATTGTGGAATTTTTTTTAAATTCGGATGCAATTTCTGTGTTTCATCGTCAATAAGAAGGGGCTAGGTATACATTAAACCTGAAGTGAAGCATCGGAATCCAAAACTGGACTCACAGGGGAGGTTAAAATTGTAGAAATTGAGAGTGTCTGTCCTCTTGTACTTAAGTCGCCATTGTGCCTTTTGTATTGAATTCGGATGCAATTTCTGTGTTTCATCGTCATTAAGGAGGTCCAAGGGATACAGTAAACCTGAAGTGAAGGATCGCAATCTAATACTGGACTCGCCAGAGAGGTTCAAATCATAGAAAGGTAGAGTGTCAGTCCTCTTTTACTTAAGTCGGCATTGTGCCATTTGTATTAAATTCCGATTCAATTTCTATGTCTCATCGTCAATAAGAAGGTGCAAGGTATACAGTAAACATGAAGTGAAGCATCGGAATCTAAAACTGGAATCACAGGAGAGGTTCAAATCATAGAAAGTTAGATAGTCAGTCCTCTTGTACATAAGTCGGCATTGGGGCTTTTGTATTAAATTTGGATGCAATTTCTGTGTTTCAGCGTCAATAAGAAGGTCCAAGGGATACAGTAAAGCTGAAGTGAAGCATCGGATTCCAAAACTGGACTCACAGGAGAGGTTCAAATCGTAGAATGTGAGGGTGTCTGTCCTCTTGTACTTAAGTCGGCATTGTGCCTTTTGTATTCATTTCAGATGCAATATCTGTTATTCATCGTCAATAAAAAGGTGCAAGGTATACAGTAAACCTGAAGTGAAGCATTGGAGTCTAATACTGGACTCACGGGAGAGGTTCAAATCATAGAAATTTAGAGTGTCAGTCGTCATTTACTTAAGTCGGCATTGTGCCATTTGTATTAAGTTTCGATGCAATTTCTGTGTCTCGTCGTCAATAAGAAGGTGCAAGGTATACAGTAAACCTGAAGTGAAGCATCGGAATCTAAAACTGGACTCACAGGAGATGTTCAAATCATAGAAAGTGTGAGTGTCAGTCCTCTTGTAATTAAGTCGGCATTATGCCATTTGTATTAAATTCGGATGCAATTTCTGTATTTCATCCCCAATAAGAACGTCCAAGGGATACAGTAAACCTCAAGTGATGCATCGGTATCTAAAACTGGACTTACAGGAGCGGTTGAAATCATAGAAAATTAGAATGTCAGTCCTCTTGTACTTAAGTCGGCATTGTGCCTTTTGTATTAATTTCGGATACAATTTCTGTGATTCATCGTCAATAAGAAGGTGCAAGGTATGCAGTAAACCTGAAGTAAAGCATCGGAATCTAAAACTCGACTCACAGGAGAGGTTCAAATCATAGAAAGTGAGAGTGTCAGTCCTCTTGTACTTAATTCGGCATTGTGGAATTTGTATTAAATTCGGATGCAATTTCTGTGTTTCATCGTCAATAAGAAGATCCAAAGGATACAGCAAAGCTGAAGTGAAGCATCGGAATCTAAAACTGGACTCACAGGAGAGGTTCAAATCGTAGAAAGTGAGAGTGTCTGTCCTCTTGTACTTAAGTCGGAATCTTGCCTTTTGTATTAATTTCAGATGCAATTTCTGTTATTCATCGTCAATAAGATGGTGCAAGGTATACTGTAAACCTGAAGTGAAGCATCGGAATCTAAGACTGGACTCACAGGAGAGGTTCAAATCATAGAGAGTGAGAGTGTCAGTCCTATTTTCCTTAGGTCGGCATTGTGCCTTTTGTATTAAATTCGGATCCAATTTCTGTGTTACATCGTCAATAAGAAGGGGCAAGGTATATTGTAAACCTGAAGTGAAGCATCAGAATCTAAAGCTGGACTCACAGGAGAGGTTCAAATCATAGAAAGTGAGAGTGTCAGTCCTCTTGTACTTAATTCGGCATTGTGGCATTTGTATTAAATTCGGATGCAATTTCTGTGTTTCATCGTCAATATAGAGGTCCAAGGGTTACAGTAAAGCTGAAGTGAAGCATCGGATTCCAAAACTGGACTCTCAGGAGAGGTTCAAATCGTAGAATGTGAGGGTGTCTGTCCTCTTGTACTTAAGTCGGCATTGTGCCTTTTGTATTCATTTCAGATGCAATATCTGTTATTCATCGTCAATAAGAAGGTGCAAGGTATACAGTAAACCTGAAGTGAAGCATCGGAGTCTAATACTGGAATCACGGGAGAGGTTCAAATCATAGAAATTTAGTGTGTCAGTCGTCTTTTACTTAAGTCGTCATTGTGCCATTTGTATTAAGTTTCGATGCGATTTCTGTGTCTCGTCGTCAATAAGAAGGTGCAAGGGATACAGTAAAGCTGATGTGAAGCATCGGAATCTAAAACTGGACTCACCGGAGAGGTTCAAATCGTAGAGAGTGAAAGTGTCTGTCCTCTTGTACTTAAGTCGTCATTGTGCCTTTTGCATTAAATTCAGATGCTATTCCTGTATTTCACTGTCAATAAGAAGGTGCAAGGTATACAGTAAACCTGAAGTGAAGCATCGGAATTTAAAACTGGACTCACAAGACAGGTTCAAATCATAGAGAGTGAGAGTGTCAGTCCTATTTTACTTAAGTCGGCATTGTGCCATTTGTATTAAATTCGGATGCAATTTCTGTGTTTCATCGTCAATAAGAAGGGGCTAGGTATACATTAAACCTGAAGTAAAGCATCGGAATCCAAAACTGGACTCACAGGGGAGGTTAAAATTGTAGAAATTGAGAGTGTCTGTCCTCTTGTACTTAAGTCGCCATTGTGCCTTTTGTATTGAATTCGGATGCAATTTCTGTGTTTCATCGTCATTAAGGAGGTCCAAGGGATACAGTAAACCTGAAGTGAAGGATCGCAATCTAATACTGGACTCACCAGAGAGGTTCAAATCATAGAAAGGTAGAGTGTCAGTCCTCTTTTACTTAAGTCGGCATTGTGCCATTTGTATTAAATTCCGATTCAATTTCTATGTCTCATCGTCAATAAGAAGGTGCAAGGTATACAGTAAACATGAAGTGAAGCATCGGAATCTAAAACTGGAATCACAGGAGAGGTTCAAATCATAGAAAGTTAGATAGTCAGTCCTCTTGTACATAAGTCGGCATTGGGGCTTTTGTATTAAATTTGGATGCAATTTCTGTGTTTCAGCGTCAATAAGAAGGTCCAAGGGATACAGTAAAGCTGAAGTGAAGCATCGGATTCCAAAACTGGACTCACAGGAGAGGTTCAAATCGTAGAATGTGAGGGTGTCTGTCCTCTTGTACTTAAGTCGGCATTGTGCCTTTTGTATTCATTTCAGATGCAATATCTGTTATTCATCGTCAATAAAAAGGTGCAAGGTATACAGTAAACCTGAAGTGAAGCATTGGAGTCTAATACTGGACTCACGGGAGAGGTTCAAATCATAGAAATTTAGAGTGTCAGTCGTCATTTACTTAAGTCGGCATTGTGCCATTTGTATTAAGTTTCGATGCAATTTCTGTGTCTCGTCGTCAATAAGAAGGTGCAAGGTATACAGTAAACCTGAAGTGAAGCATCGGAATCTAAAACTGGACTCACAGGAGATGTTCAAATCATAGAAAGTGTGAGTGTCAGTCCTCTTGTAATTAAGTCGGCATTATGCCATTTGTATTAAATTCGGATGCAATTTCTGTATTTCATCCCCAATAAGAACGTCCAAGGGATACAGTAAACCTCAAGTGATGCATCGGAATCTAAAACTGGACTTACAGGAGCGGTTGAAATCATAGAAAGTTAGAATGTCAGTCCTCTTGTACTTAAGTCGGCATTGTGCCTTTTGTATTAATTTCGGATACAATTTCTGTGATTCATCGTCAATAAGAAGGTGCAAGGTATGCAGTAAACCTGAAGTAAAGCATCGGAATCTAAAACTCGACTCACAGGAGAGGTTCAAATCATAGATAGTGAGAGTGTCAGTCCTCTTGTACTTAATTCGGCATTGTGGAATTTGTATTAAATTCGGATGCAATTTCTGTGTTTCATCGTCAATAAGAAGATCCAAAGGATACAGTAAAACTGAAGTGAAGCATCGGAATCTAAAACTGGACTCACAGGAGAGGTTCAAATCGTAGAAAGTGAGAGTGTCTGTCCTCTTGTACTTAAGTCGGAATCTTGCCTTTTGTATTAATTTCAGATGCAATTTCTGTTATTCATCGTCAATAAGATGGTGCAAGGTATACTGTAAACCTGAAGTGAAGCATCGGAATCTAAGACTGGACTCACAGGAGAGGTTCAAATCATAGAGAGTGAGAGTGTCAGTCCTATTTTCCTTAGGTCGGCATTGTGCCTTTTGTATTAAATTCGGATCCAATTTCTGTGTTACATCGTCAATAAGAAGGGGCAAGGTATATTGTAAACCTGAAGTGAAGCATCAGAATCTAAAGCTGGACTCACAGGAGAGGTTCAAATCATAGAAAGTGAGAGTGTCAGTCCTCTTGTACTTAATTCGGCATTGTGGCATTTGTATTAAATTCGGATGCAATTTCTGTGTTTCATCGTCAATATAGAGGTCCAAGGGTTACAGTAAAGCTGAAGTGAAGCATCGGATTCCAAAACTGGACTCTCAGGAGAGGTTCAAATCGTAGAATGTGAGGGTGTCTGTCCTCTTGTACTTAAGTCGGCATTGTGCCTTTTGTATTCATTTCAGATGCAATATCTGTTATTCATCGTCAATAAGAAGGTGCAAGGTATACAGTAAACCTGAAGTGAAGCATCGGAGTGTAATACTGGACTCACGGGAGAGGTTCAAATCATAGAAATTTAGAGTGTCAGTCGTCTTTTACTTAAGTCGTCATTGTGCCATTTGTATTAAGTTTCGATGCAATTTCTGTGTCTCGTCGTCAATAAGAAGGTGCAAGGTATATAGTAAACCTGAAGTGAAGCATCGGAATCTAAAACTGGACTCACAGGAGAGGGTCAAATCATAGAAAGTGTGTCAGTCCTCTTGTAATTAAGACGGCATTATGCCATTTGTATTAAATTCGGATGCAATTTCTGTGTTTCATCGTCAATAAGAAGGTCCTAGGGATACAGTAAACCTGAAATGAAGCATCGGAATCTGAAACTCGACTCACAGGAGAGGTTCAAATCATAGAAAATGAGAGTGTCAGATATCTATTACTTAAATCGGCATTGTGGCTTTTGTATTATATTCGGATGCAAATTCTGTGTTTAATTGTCAATAACAAGGTGCAAGGTATACAGTAAAGCTTAAGTGAAGCATCGGAGTCTAATACTGGACTCACGGGAGAGGTTCAAATCATAGAAATTTAGAGTGTCAGTCGTCTTTTACTTAAGTCGTCCTTGTGCCATTTGTATTAAGTTTCGATGCAATTTCTGTGATTCATCGTCAATAAGAAGGTGCAAGGTATACAGTAAACCTGAAATGAAGCATCGGAATCTAAAACTCGACTCACAGGAGAGGTTCAAATCATAGAAAATGAGAGTGTCAGTTCTCTATTACTTAAATCGGCATTGTGGCTTTTGTATTAAATTCGGATGCAATTTCTGTGTTTCATCGTCAATAAGAAGGTCCAAGGGATACAGTAAAGCTGATGTGAAGCATCGGAATCTAAAACTGGACTCACCGGAGAGGTTCAAATCGTAGAGAGTGAAAGTGCCTGTCCTCTTGTACTTAAGTCGTCATTGTGCCTTTTGCATTAAATTCAGATGCAATTCCTGTATTTCATTGTCAATAAGAAGGTGCAAGGTATACAGTAAACCTGAAGTGAAGCATCGGAATTTAAAACTGGACTCACAGGACAGGTTCAAATCATAGAGAGTGAGAGTGTCAGTCCTATTTTACTTAAGTCGGCATTGTGCCTTTTGTATTAAATTCGGATGCAATGTCTGCGTTTCATCGTCAATAAGAAGGGGCTAGGTATACATTAAACCTGAAGTGAAGCATCGGAATCCAAAACTGGACTCACAGGAGAGGTTCAAATAATAGAAAGTTAGAAAGTGAGTCCTCTTGTACATAAGTCGGCATTGTGGCTTTTGTATTAAATTCGGATGCAATTTCTGTGTTTCAGCGTCAATAAGAAGGTCCAAGGGATACAGTAAAGCTGAAGTGAAGCATCGGATTCCAAAACTGGACTCACAGGAGAGGTTCAAATCGTAGAATGTGAGGGTGTCTGTCCTCTTGTACTTAAGTCGGCATAGTGCCTTTAGTATTCATTTCAGATGCAATATCTGTTATTCATCGTCAATAAGATGGTGCCAGGTATACAGTAAACCTGAAGTGAAGCATCGGAATCTAAAACTGGACTCACAGGAGAGGTTCAAATCATAGAGAGTGAGAGTGTCAGTCCTATTTTCCTTAGGTCGGCATTGTGCCTTTTGTATTAAATTCGGATCCAATTTCTGTGTTTCATCGTCAACATGAAGGGGCAAGGTATATTGTAAACCTGAAGTGAAGCATCAGAATCTAAAACTGGACTCACAGGAGAGGTTCAAATCATAGAAAGTGAGAGTGTCAGTCCTCTTGTACTTAAGTCGGCATTGTGGCATTTGTATTAAATTCGGATGCAATTTCTGTGTTTCATCGTCAATTTAGAGGTCCAAGGATTACAGTAAACCTGAAGTGAAGCATCGGAATCTAAAACTGGACTCACAGGAGAAGTTCAAATCATAGAAAGTCAGAGACTCACTCCTCTTGTACTTAAGTCGGTATTGTGCCTTTTGTATTAAATTCGGAAGCAATTTCTGTGTTTCATCGTCAATAAGAAGGTCCAAGTGATACAGTAAACCTGAAGTGAAGCATCGGAATCTAATACTGGACTAACAGGAGCAGTTTAAATCAGAGATAGTTAGAATGTCAGTCCTCTTGTACTTAAGTCGGCATTGTGCCTTTTGTATTAAATTCGGATGCAAATTCTGTGTTTAATTGTCAATAAGAAGGTGCAAGGTATACAGTAAACCTGAAGTGAAGCATCGGAATCTAAAACTGGACTCACAGGAGAGGTTCGAATCATAGAAAGTGAGAGTGTCAGTCCTCTTGTACTTAAGTCGCATTGTGCCTTTGGTATTAAATTCGGATGCAATTTCTGTGATTCATCGTTAATAAGAAGGTGCAAGGTATACAGTAAACCTGAAATGAAGCATCGGAATCTAAAACTCGACTCACAGGAGAGGTTCAAATCATAGAAAATGAGAGTGTCAGATATCTAGTACTTAAATCGGCATTGTGGCTTTTGTATTATATTCGGATGCAATTTCTGTGTTTCATCGTCAATAAGAAGGTCCAAGGGATACAGTAAAGCTGATGTGAAGCATCGGAATCTAATACTGGACACACCGGAGAGGTTCAAATCGTAGAGAGTGAAAGTGTCTGTCCTCTTGTACTTAAGTCGTCATTGTGCCTTTTGCATTAAATTCAGATGCAATTTCTGTATTTCATCGTCAATAAGAGGGTGCAAGGTATACAGTAAACCTGAAGTGAAGCATCGGAATTTAAAACTGGACTCACAGAACAGGTTCAAATCATAGAGAGTGAGAGTGTCAGTCCTATTTTACTTAAGTCGGCATTATGCCATTTGTATTAAATTCGGATGCAATTTCTGTGTTTCATAGTCAATAAGAAGGTCCAAGGGATACAGTAAACCTGAAGTGAAGCATCGGAATCTAAAACTGGACTCACCGGAGAGGTTCAAATCGTAGAGAGTGGAAGTGTCTGTCCTCTTGTACTTAAGTCGTCATTGTGCCTTTTGCATTAAATTCAGATGCAATTTCTGTATTTCATCGTCAATAAGAAGGGGCTAGGTATACATTAAACCTGAAGTGAAGCATCGGAATCCAAAACTGGACTCACAGGGGAGGTTAAAATTGTAGAAATTGAGAGTGTCTGTCCTCTTGTACTTAAGTCGCCATTGTGCCTTTTGTATTGAATTCGGATGCAATTTCTGTGTTTCATCGTCATTAAGGAGGTCCAAGGGATACAGTAAACCTGAAGTGAAGGATCGGAATCTAATACTGGACTCACCGGAGAGGTTCAAATCATAGAAAGGTAGAGTGTCAGTCCTCTTTTACTTAAGTCGGCATTGTGCCATTTGTATTAAATTCCGATGCAATTTCTATGTCTCATCGTCAATAAGAAGGTGCAAGGTATACAGTAAACCTGAAGTGAAGCATCGGAATCTAAAACTGGACTCACAGGAGAGGTACAAATCATAGAAAGTTAGAAACTCAGTCCTCTTTTACATAAGTCGGCATTGGGGCTTTTGTATTGAATTCGGATGCAATTTCTGTGTTTCAGCGACAATAAGAATGTCCAAGGGATACAGTAAAGCTGAAGTGAAGCATCGGATTCCAAAACTGGACTCACAGGAGAGGTTCAAATCGTAGAATGTGAGAGTGTCTGTCCTCTAGTACTTAAGTCGGCATTGTGCCTTTTGTATTCATTTCAGATGCAATATCTGTTATTCATCGTCAATAAGAAGGTGCAAGGTATACAGTAAACCTGAAGTGAAGCATCGGAGTCTAATACTGGACTCACGGGAGAGGTTCAAATCATAGAAATTTAGAGTGTCAGTCGTCTTTTACTTAAGTCGTCATTGTGCCATTTGTATTAAGTTTCGATGCAATTTCTGTGTCTCGTCGTCAATAAGAAGGTGTAAGGTATACAGTAAACCTGAAGTGAAGCATCGGAATCTAAAACTGGACTCACAGGAGAGGTTCAAATCATAGAAAGTGAGAGTGTCAGTCCTCTTGTAATTAAGACGGCATTATGCCATTTGTATTAAATTCGGATGCAATTTCTGTGTTTCATCGTCAATAAGAAGGTCCAAGGGATACAGTAAACCTGAAGTGAAGCATCGGAATCTAAAACTGGACTCACAGGAGCAGTTCAAATCAGAGAAAGTTAGAATGTCAGTCCTCTTGTACTTAAGTCGACATTGTGCCTTTTGTATTAAATTCGGATGCAAATTCTGTGTTTAATTGTCAATAAGAAGGTGCCAGGTATACAGTAAAGCTGAAGTGAAGCATCGGAGTCTAATACTGGACTCACGGGAGAGGTACAAATCCTAGAAATTTAGAGTGTCAGTCGTCTTTTACTTAAGTCGGCATTGTGCCATTTGTATTAAGTTTCGATGCAATTTCTGTGTCTCGTCGTCAATAAGAAGGTGCAAGGTATACAGTAACCCTGAAGTGAAGCTTCGGAATCTAAAACTTGACTCACAGGAGAGGTTCAAATCATTGAAAGTGTGAGTGTCAGTCCTCTTGTAATTAAGTCGGCATTATGCCATTTGTATTAAATTCGGATGCAATCTCTGTGTTTCATCGTCAATAAGAAGGTCCAAGAGATACAGTAAACCTGAAGTGAAGCATCGTAATCTAAAACTGGACTCACAGGAGCAGTTCAAATCAGAGAAAGTTAGAATGTCAGTCCTCTTGTACTTAAGTCGGCAATGTGAATTTTGTATTAAATTCGAATGCAAATTCTGTGTTTAATTGTCAATAAGAAGGTGCAAGGTATACAGTAAACCTGAAGTGGAGCATCGGAATCTAAAACTGGACTCACAGGAGAGGTTCAAATCATAGAAAGTGAGAGTGTCAGTCCTCTTGTACTTAAGTCGCTTTGTGCCTTTTGTATTAAATTCGGATGCAATTTCTGTGATTCATCGTCAATAAGAAGGTGCAAGGTATACAGTAAACCTGAAATGAAGCAACGGAATCTAAAACTCGACTCACAGGAGAGGTTCAAATCATAGAAAATGAGTGTGTCAGTTCTCTATTACTAAAATCGGCATTGTAGCTTTTGTATTAAATTTGGATGCAATTTCTGTGTTTCATCGTCAATAAGAAGGTCCAAGGGATACAGTAAAGCTGATGTGAAGCATCGGAATCTAAAACTGGACTCACCGGAGAGGTTCAAATCATAGAGAGTGAGAGTGTCAGTCCTATTTTACTTAAGTCGGCATTGTGCCTTTTGTATTAAATTCGGATGCAATTTCTGTGTTTCATCGTCAATATGACGGGGCTAGGTATACATTAAACCTGAAGTGAAGCATCGTAATCCAAAACTGGACTCACAGGGGAGGTTAAAATTGTAGAAATTGAGAGTGTCTGTCCTCTTGTACCTAAGTCGCCATTGTGCCTTTTGTATTGAATTCGGATGCAATTTCTGTGTTTCATCGTCATTAAGGAGGTCCAAGGGATACAGTAAACCTGAAGTGAAGGATCGGAATCTAATACTGGACTCACAGGAGAGGTTCAAATCATAGAAAGGTAGAGTGTCAGTCCTCTTTAACTTAAGTCGGCATTGTGCCATTTGTATTAAATTCCGATGCAATTTCTATGTCTCATCGTCAATAAGAAGGTGCAAGGTATACAGTAAACCTGAAGTGAAACATCGCAATCTAAAACTGGACTCACAGGAGAGGTTCAAATCATAGAAAGTTAGAAAGTGAGTCCTCTTGTACATAAGTCTGCATTGTGGCTTTTGTATTAAATTCGGATGCTATTTCTGTGTTTCATCGTCAATAAGAAGGTCCAAGGGATACAGTAAAGCTGAAGTGAAGCATCGGATTCCAAAACTGGACTCACAGGAGAGGTTCAAATCATAGAAAGTTAAAGTGTCAGTCCTCTTGTACTTAAGTCGGCATTGTGCCTTTTGTATTAAATTCGGATGCAATTTCTGTGTTTCATCGTCAATGAGAAGTTCCAAGGGATACAGTAAACCTGAAGTGAAGCATCGGAATCTAACACTGGACTGACAGGAGAGGTTCAAATCATAGAAAGTGAGAGTGTCAGTCCTCTTGTACTGAAGTCGGCATTGTGCATTTGTATTAAATTCGGATGGCAAGTCTGTGTTTCATCGTCAATAAGACGTTCCATGGGATACAGTAAACCTGAAGTGAAGCATCGGAATCTAAAACTGGACTCACAATAGAGGTTCAAATCATAGAAAGTGAGAGTGTCAGTTCTCTTGTAGTTAAGTCGGCATTGTGCCTTTTGTATTAAATTCGTATGCAATTTCTGTGATTCATCGTCAATAAGAAGGTGCAAGGTATACAGTAAACCTGAAGTGACGCATCGAAATCTAAAAGTGGACTCACAGGAGAGGTTCAAATCATAGAAAGTGAGAGTGGCAGTCCTCTTGTACTTAAGTCGGCATTGTGGCATTCGTATTAAATTCGGATGCAATTTCTGTGTTTCATCGTCAATATAGAGGTCCAAGGGTTACAGTAAACCTGAAGTGAAGCATCGGAATCTAAAACTGGACTCACAGGAGAAGTTCAAATCATAGAAAGTCAGAGACTCACTCCTCTTGTACTTAAGTCGGTATTGTGCCATTTGTATTAAATTCGGAAGCAATTTCTGTGTTTCATCGACAATAAGAAAGTCCAAGGGATACAGTCAACGTGAAGTGAAGCATCGGAATCTAATACTGGACTCACGGGAGAGGTTCAAATCATAGAAAGTTAGAGTGTCAGTCGTCTTTTACTTAAGTCGGCATTGTGCCATTTGTATTAAGTTTCGATGCAATTAATGTGTCTCGTCGTCAATAAGAAGGTGCAAGGTATACAGTAAACCTGAAGTGAAGCATCGGAATCTAAAACTGGACTCACAGGAGAAGTTCAAATCATAGAAAGTGTGAGTGTCAGTCCTCTTGTAATTAAGTCGGTATTATGCCATTTGTATTAAATTCGGATGCAATTTCTGTGTTTCATCGTCAATAAGAAGGTCCAAGGGATACTGTAAACCTGAAGTGAAGCATCAGAATCTAAAACTGGACTCACAGGAGAAGGTCAAAATTGTAGAAATTGAGAGTGTCTGTCCTCTTGTACTTAAGTCGCCATTGTGCCTTTAGTATTGAATTCGGATGCAATATCTGTGTTTCATCGTCTATATGGAGGTCCAAGGGATACAGTAAACCTGAAGTGAAGGATCGGAATCTAATACTGGACTCACAGGAGAGGTTCAAATCATAGAAAGTTAGAGTGTCAGTTCTCTTGTACTTATGTCGGCATTGTGGCGTTTGTATTAAATTCGGATGCAATCTCTGTGTTTCATCGTCAATAAGAAGGTCCAAGGGTTACAGTAAACCTGAAGTGAAGCATCGGAATATAAAACTGGACTCACAGGATAAGTTCAAATCATAGAAAATCAGAGACTCACTCCTCTTGTACTTAAGTCGGTATTGTGCCTTTTGTATTAAATTCGGAAGCAATTTCTGTGTTTCATCGTTAATAAGAAGGTCCAAGGGATACATTAAACCTGATGTGAAGCATCGGAATCTAATACTGGACTTACAGGAGAGGTTCAAATCATGGAAAGTTAGAGTGTCAGTCGTCTTTTACTTAAGTCGGCATTGTGCCATTTGTATTTAGTTTCGATGCAATTTCTGTGTCTCGTCGTCAATAAGAAGGTGCAAGGTATACAGTAACCCTGAAGTGAAGCATCGGATTCTAAAACTGGACTCACAATAGAGGTTCAAATCATAGAAAGTGAGAGTGTCAGTTCTCTTGAAGTTAAGTCGGCATTGTGCCTTTTGTATTAAATTCCGATGTAATTTCTGTGTTTCATCGTCAATAAGAAGGTGCAAGGTATGCAGTAAACCTGAAGTGAAGCATCGGAATCTAAAACTCGACTCACAGGAGAGGTTCAAATCATAGAAAGTGAGAGTGTCAGTCCTCTTATACCTAAGACGGCATTGTGCCTTTTGTATTAAATTTGGATGCAATTTCTGTGTTTCATCGTCAATAAGAAGGTCCAATTGATACAGTATACCTGAAGTGAAGCATCGGAATCTAAATCTGGACTCACAGGAGAGGTTCAAATCATAGAAAGTTAGAGTGTCAGTCCTCTTGTACTTAAGTCGGCATTGTGCCTTTTGTATTAAATTCGGATGCTATTTCTGTGTTTCATCGTCAATAAGAAGGTCCAAGGTATACAGTAAACCTGAAGTGAAGCATCGGAATCTAAAACTGGACTCACAGGAGAGGTTCGAATCATAGAAAGTGAGAGTGTCAGTCCTCTTGTACTTAAGACGGCATGGTGCCTTTTGTATTAAATTTGGATGCAATTTCTGTGTTTTATCGTCAATAAGAACGTTCAAGGGATAAAGTAAACCTGAAATGAAGCATCAGAATCTAAAACTGGACTCACAGGAGAGGTTCAAATCCTAGAAAGTTTAAGTGTCAGTCCTCTTGTACTTAAGTCAACATTGTGCCTTTTGTATTAAATTCGGATGCAATTTCTGTGTTTCATCGTCAATGAGAAGTTCCAAGGGATACCGTAAACCTGAAGTGAAGCATCGGAATCTAAAACTGGACTGACAGGACAGGTTTTTAAACATAGAATGTGAGAGTGTCCGTCCTCTTGTTCTTAAGTCGGCATTGTGCCTTTTGTATGAAATTCGGATGCAATTTCTGTGTTTCATCGTCAATAAGAAGGTCCAAGGGATACGGTAATCCTGAAATGAAGCATCGGAATCTAAAACTGGACTGACAGGAGAGGTTCAAATCATAGAAAGTGAGAGTGTCAGTCCTCTTGTACTTAAGTCGGCATTGTGCCTTTTGTATTAAATTCGGACGCAAACTCTGTGTTTCCTCGTCAATGAGAGGTTCCAAGGGATACAGTAAACCTGAAGTAAAGCATGGGATTCTAAAACTGGACTCACAGGACAGGTTCAAATCATATAATAGTTAGAGTGTCAGTCCTCTTGTACTTAAGTCAGCCATGTGCCTTTTGTTTTAAATTCGGATGCAATATCTGTCTTTCATCGTCAATAAGAAGGTCCAAGGGATACAGTAAACCTGAAGTGAAGCATCGGAATCTAAATCTGGACTCACTGGAGAGGTTTTGAAACATAGAAAGTGAGAGTGTCCGTCCTCTTGTTCTTAAGTCAGCATTGTGCATTTTGTATTAAATTCGGATGCAATTTCTGTGTTTCATCGTCAATAAGAAGGTCCAAGGGATACAGTAAACCTGAAGTAAAGCATCGGAATCTAAAACTGGACTCACAGGAGAGGTTCAAATCATTGAAGGTTAAAGTGTCAGTCCTCTTGTACTGAAGTCGGCATTGTGGCTTATGTATTAAATTCGGATGCAATTTCTGTGTTTCATGGTCAATGAGAAGGTCCAAGGGAAACAGTAAACCTGAATGGAAGCATCGGAATCTAAAAGTGGACTCACAGGAGAGGTTCAAATCATAGGAAGTTAGACTGTCAGTCCTCTTGTACTTAAGTCGGCATTGCGCCTTTTGTATTAAATTCGGATGCAATATCTGTGTTTCATCGTCAATAGGAAGGTCCAAGGGATACAGTAAACCTGAAGTGAAGCATCGGAATCTAAAACTGGACTCACAGGAGAGGTTCAAATCATAGTAAGTTAGAGTGTCAATCCTCTTGTACTTAAGTCGTCATTGTGCCTTTTGTATTAAATTCGGATGCAATCTCTGTGTTTCATCGTCAATAAAAAGGTCCAAGGGATACAGTAAACCTGAAGTGAAGCATCGGAATCCAAAACTGGACTCACAGGAGCGGTTGAAATCATAGAAAGTGAGAGTGTCAGTCCTCTTGTACTTAACTCGGCATTGTGCCTTTTGTATTAAATTCGGATGCAATATCTGTATTTAATCGTCAATAGGAAGGTGCAAGGTATACAGTAAACCTGAAGTGAAGCATCGGAATCTAAAACTGGACTCACAGGAGAGGTTCAAATCGTAGAAAGATATAGTGTCAGCCCCTCTTGTACTTAAGTCGGCATTGTGCCATTTGTATTACTTTCGGATGTAATTTCTGTGTTTCATCGAAAACAAGAAGGTCCAAGGTATACAGTAAACCTGAAGTGAAGCATCGGAATCTAAAACTGGACTCACAGGAGAGGTTCAAATCATAGAAAGTTAGATTGTCAGTCCCCTTGTACTTAAGTCGGCATTGTGCCTTTTGTATTAAATTCGGATGCAATTTTGTGTTTCATCGTCAATAAGAAGGTGCAAGGTATACAGTAAACCTGAAGTGTAGCATTGGAATCTAAAACTGGACTCACAGGAGAGGTTCAAATCATAGAAAGTGAGAGTGTCAGTCCTGTTTTACTTAGGTCGGCATTATGCCTTTTGTATTAAATTCGGATGCAATTTCTGTGTTTCATCAACAACAAGAAGGTCCAAGGTATACAGTAAACCTGAAGTGAAGCATCGGAATCTAAAACTGGACTCACAGGAGAGGTTCAAATCATAGATAGTTAGAGTGTCTGTCCTCATGTACTTAAGTCGGCATTGTGGGATTTGTATTAAATTCGGATGCAAACTCTGTGTTTCATCGTCAATAAGAAGGTCCAAGGTATACAGTAAACCTGAAGTGAAGCATCGGAATCTAAAACTGGACTCACAGGAGAGGTTCAAATCATAGAAAGTTAGACTGTCAGTCCTGTTGTACTTAACTCGGCATTGTGCCTTTTGAATTTAATTTGGATGCAATTTCTGTGTTTAATCGTCAATAAGAAGTCCAAGGTACACAGTAAACCTGAAGTGAAGCATCGGAATCTAAAACTGGACTCACAGGAGTGGTTGAAATCATAGAAAGTTAGATAGTCAGTCCTCTTGTACTTAAGACAGCATTGTGCCTTTTGTATTACATTCGGATGCAATTTCTGTGTTTCATCGTCAATACGAAGGTCCAAGGAATACTGTAAACCTGAAGTGAAGCATCGGAATTTTAAACTGAACTCACAGGATAGGTTCAAATTATAGAAAGTTAGAGTGTCAGTCCTCTTGTACTTAAGTCGGCATTGTGCGAATTGTATTAAATTCGGATGCAAACTCTGTGTTCCATCGTCAATAATAAGGTCCAAGGTATACAGCAAACCTAAAGTGAAGCATCGGAATCTAAAACTGGAGTCACAAGAGAGGTTCAAATCATAGGAAATTAGAGTGACAGCCCCTCTTGTACTTAAATCGGCATTGTGCCATTTGTATTAAATTCGGATGCAATTTCTGTGTCTCATCGTCAATAAGAAGGTCTAAGGGATACAGTAAGCCAGAAGTGAAGCATCGGAATCTAAAACTGGACCCACAGGAGAGGTTCAAATCATAGAAAGTTAGATAGTCAGTCCTCTTGTACTTAAGTCGGCATTGTGCCTTTTGTATTACATTCGGATGCAATTTCTGTGTTTCATCGTCAATAAGAAGGTCCAAGGAATACTGTAAACCTGAAGTGAAGCATCGGAATTTTAAACTGGACTCACAGGATAGGTTCAAATCATAGAAAGTGAGAGTGTCACTCCTCTTGTACTTAAGTCGGCATTGTGCCTTTTGAATTAAATTCGGATGCAATTTCTGTGTTTCATCGTCTATAAGATGGTCCAAAGGATACAGCAAACCTGAAGTGAAGCATCGGAATCTAAAACTGGACTCACAGGAGAGGTTCAAATCATAGAAAATGAGAGTGTCCGTCCTGTTTTACTTAAGTCGGCATTGTGCCTTTTGTATTAAATTCGGATGCAATTTCTGTGTTTCATCGTCAATAAGAAGGTGCAAGGTATACAGTAAACCTGAAGTGAAGCATCGGAATCTAAAACTGGAACCACAGGAGAGGTTCAAATCATAGAAAGTTAGAGTGTCAGTTTTCTTGTACTTAAGTCGGCAATGTGCCTTTTGTATTACACTCGGATGCAAACTCTGTGTTTCATCGTCAATAAGAAGTTGCAAGGTATACAGTAAACCTGAAGTGTAGCATCGGAATCTATAACTGGACCCACAGGAGAGGTTCAAATCATAGAAAGTTAGAGTATCTGTCCTCATGTACTTAAGGTGGCATTGTGGGATTTGTATTAAATTCAGATGCAATTTCTGTGTTTCATCGACAACAAGAAGGTCCAAGGTATACAGTAAACCTGAAGTGAAGCATCGGAATCTAAAACTGGTCTCACAGGAGAGGTTCAAATCATAGAAAGTTAGAGTGTCTGTCCTCATGTACTTAAGTCGGCATTGTGGGATTTCTATTAAATTCGGATGCAAACTCTGTGTTTCATCGTCAATATGAAGGTCCAAGGTATACAGTAAACCTGAAGTGAAGCATCGGAATCTAAAACTGGACTCACAGGAGAGGTTCAAATCATAGGAAATTAGAGTGTCAGCCCCTCTTGTACTTAAGTCGGCATTGTGCCATTTGTATTAAATTCGGATGCAATTTCTGTGCTTCATCGTCAATAAGAAGGTCCGAGGTATACAGTAAACCTGAAGTGAAGTATCGGAATCTAAAACTGGACTCACAGGAGAGGTTCAAATCATAGAAAGTTAGATAGTCAGTCCTTTTGTACTTAAGTCGGCATTGTGCCTTTTGTATTACATTCGGATGCAATTTCTGTGTTTCATCGTCAATAAGAAGGTCCAAGGAATACTATAAACCTGAAGTGAAGAATCGGAATTTTAAACTGGACTCACAGGATAGGTTCAAATCATAGAAAATGAGAGTGTCAGTCCTCTTGTACTTAAGTCGGCATTGTGCCTTTTGTATTAAATTCGGATGCAATTTCTGTGTTTCATCGTCAATAAGAAGTCCAAGGTACACAGTAAACCTGAAGTGAAGCATCGGAATCTAAAACTGGACTCACAGGAGAGGTTGAAATCATAGAAAGTTAGAGTGTCAGTCCTCTTGTACTTAAGTCGGCATTGTGCGAATCGTATTGAATTTGGATGCAAACTCTGTGTTTCATCGTCAATAAGAAGGTCCAAGGTATACAGCTAACCTGAAGTGAAGCATCGGAATCTAAAACTGGAGTCACAAGAGAGGTTCAAATCATAGGAAATTAGAGCGTCAACCCCTCTTGTACTTAAGTCGGCATTGTGCCATTTGTATTAAATTCGGATGCAATTTCTGTGTCTCATCGTCAATAAGAAGGTCTAAGGGATACAGAAAGCCAGAAGTGAAGCATCGGAATCTAAAACTGGACCCACAGGAGAGGTTCAAATCATAGAAAGTTAGATAGTCAGTCCTCTTGTACTTAAGTCCGCATTGTGCCTTTTGTATTACATTCGGATGCAATTTCTGTGTTTCATCGTCAATAAGAAGGTCCAAGGAATACTGTAAACCTGAAGTGAAGCATCGGAATTTTAAACTGGACTCACAGGATAGGTTCAAATCATAGAATGCGAGAGTGTCAGTCCTCTTGTACTAAAGTCGGCATTGTGCCTTTTGTATTAAATTCGGATGCAATTTCTGTGTTTCATCGTCAATAAGATGGTCCAAATGATACAGCAAACCTGAAGTGAAGCATCGGAATCTAAAACTGGACTCACAGGAGAGGTTCAAATCATAGAAAATGAGAGTGTCCGTCCTGTTTTACTTAAGTCGGCATTGTGCCTTTTGTATTAAATTCGGATGCAATTTCTGTGTTTCATCGTCAATAAGAAGGTCCAAGGTATACAGTAACCCTGAAGTGAAGCATCGGAATCTAAAACTGGACCCACAGGAGAGGTTCAAATCATAGAAAGATAGAGTGTCAGTTTTCTTGTACTTAAGTCGGCATTGTGCCTTTTGTATTAAACTCGGATGCAAACTCTGTGTTTCATCGTCAATAAGAAGGTGCAAGGTATACAGTAAACCTGAAGTGAAGCATCGGAATCTAAAACTGGACTCACAGGAGAGGTTCAAATCATAGAAAGTTAGAGTGTCTGTCCTCATGTACTTAAGTCGGCATTGTGGGATTTGTATTAAATTCGGATGCAAACTCTGTGTTTCATCGTCAATAAGAAGGTCCAAGGTATACAGTAAACCTGAAGTGAAGCATCGGAATCTAAAACTGGACTCACAGGAGAGGTTCAAATCATGGGAAATTAGAGTGTCAGTCCTTTTGTACTTAAATCGGCATTGTGAATTTTGTATGAATTTTGGATGCAATTATTGTGTTTGATCGCCAATTAGAGTGTCCAAGGGATACAGTAAACCTGAAGAGAAGCATCGGAATCTAAAACTGGACTAACAGGAGAGGTTCACATCATAGAAAGTTAGACTGTCAGTCCTCTTGTACTAAACTCGGCTTTGTGCTTTTTGAATTTAATTCGGATGCAATTTCTGTGTTTCATCGTCAATAAGAAGTCCAAGTTACACAGTAAACCTGAAGTGAAGTATCGGAATCAAAAACTGGACTCACAGGAGAGGTTGATATCATAGAAAGTTAGAGTGTCAGTCCTCTTGTACTTAAGTCGGCATTGTGCGAATTGTATTAAATTCGGATGCAAACTCTGTGTTTCATCGTCAATAAGAAGGTCCAAGGTATACAGTAAACCTGAAGTGAAGCATCGGAATCTAAAACTGGACTCACAAGAGAGGTTCAAATCATAGGAAATTAGAGTGGCAGCCCCTCTTGTACTTAAGTCGGCATTGTGCCATTTGTATTAAATTCGGATGCAATATCTGTGTTTCAACGTGAATAAGAAGGTCCAAGGAATACAGTAAACCTGAAGTGAAGCATCGGAATTTGAATCTGGCTCACAGGATAGGTTCATATCTTAGAAAGTGAGAGTGTCAGTCCTCTTGTACTTAAGTCGGCATTGTGCCTTTTGTATTAAATTCGGATGCAATTTCTGTGTTTCTTCGGTAATAAGATGGTCCAAAGGATACAGTAAACCTGAAGTGAAGCATGGGAATCTAAAAATGGACTCACAGGAGAGGTTCAAATCATAGAAAATGAGAGTGTCCGTCCTGTTTTACTTAAGTCGGCATTGTGCCTTTTGTATTAAATTCGGATGCAATCTCTGTGTTTCATCGTCAATAAGAAGGTCCAAGGTATACAGTAAACCTGAAGTGAAGCATCGGAATCTAGAACTGGACTTACAGGAGAGGTTGAAATCATAGAAAGTTAGAGTGTCAGTCCTCTTGTACTAAAGTCGGCATTGCGCGATTTGTATTATATTCGGATGCAAACTCTGTGTTTCATCGTCAATAAGAAGGTCCAAGGTATACAGTAAACCTGAAGTGAAGCATCGGAATCTAAAACTGGACTCACAGGAGAGGTTGAAATCATAGGTAATTAGAGTGTCAGCCCCTCTTGTACTTAAGCCGGCATTGTGCCATTTGTATTAGAGTCGGATGCAATATCTGTGTTTCATCGTCAATAAGATGGTCCGAAGTAAACAGTAAACCTGAAGTGAAGCATCGGAATCTAAAACTGGACTCACAGGAGAGGTTCAAATCATAGAAAGTGAGAGTGTCAATCGTCTTGAACTTACGTCGGCATTGTGCCTTTTGTATTAAATACAGATGCAATTTCTGTGTTTCATTGTCAATGAGAAGGTCCAAAGGATACAGTAAACCAGAAGTGAAGCA
This sequence comes from Schistocerca serialis cubense, assembly GCF_023864345.2. Taxonomy (NCBI): domain Eukaryota; kingdom Metazoa; phylum Arthropoda; class Insecta; order Orthoptera; family Acrididae; genus Schistocerca; species Schistocerca serialis. The sequence goes on from NW_026048462.1 coordinate 3,457,143, forward strand.
TCGGAATCCAAAACTGGATTCACAGGAGAGGTTCAAATCACAGAAAGTGAGTGTGTGAGTCCTCTTGTACTTAAGTCGGCATTGTGCCTTTTGTATTAAATTCGGATGCAGTATCTGCGTTTCATCGTCAATAAGAAGGTCCGAGGTATACAGTAAACCTGAAGAAAAGCATCGGAATCTAAAACTGAACTCACAGGAGAGGTTCAAATCATAGAAAGTTAGAGTGTCAGTCCTTTTGTACTTAAGTCGGCATTGTGAATTTTGTATGAAATTTGGACGCAATTTCTGTGTTCCATCGCCAATAAGAAGGTCCATGGGATACAGTAAACCTGAAGAGAAGCATTGGATTCTAAAACTGGACTCACAGGAGAGGTTCAAATCGTAGAAAGTTCGACTGTCAGTCCTCTTGTACTTAACTCGGCATTGTGCCTTTTGAATTTAATTCGGATGCAATTTCTGTGTTTCGTCGTCAATGAGAAGGTCCAAGGTACACAGTAAACCTGAAGAGAAGCATCGGAATCTAAGACTGGACTCACAGAAGAGGGTCAAAACATAGAAAGGTAGAGTCTCAGTCCTCTTGTAATTAAGTCGACATTGTGCCTTTTGTATTAAATTAGGATGCAATTTCTGCGTTTCATCGTCAATACGAAGGTCCAAGGGATACAGTAAACCTGAAGTGAAGTATCGGAATCTGAAACTGGACTCACAGGAGAGGTTCAAATCATAGAAAGTTAGAGTGTCAGTACTCTTGTACTTAAGTCGGCATTGTGCCTTTTGTATTACATTCGGATGCAATTTCTGTGTTTCGTCGTTAATAAGAAGGTCCAAGGGATACAGTAAACCTGAAGTGAAGCATCGGAATCGAAAACTGGATTCTCAGGAGAGTTTCAAATCATAGAAAGTGAGAGTGTCAGTACTCTTGTACTTAAGTCGGCATCATGCCTTTTGGATTTAATTCCGAGGCAATTTCTGCGTTCCATCGTCAATAAGAAGGTCCAAGGTATACAGTAAACCTGAAGTGATGCATCGGAATCCAAAACTGGACTTACTGGAGAGGTTCAAATCATAGAAAGGTAAAGTCTCAGTCCTCCTGTACTTAAGTCGGCATTGTGCCTTTTGTATTAAATTCGGATGCAATTTCTGTGTTTCATCGTCAATAAGAAGTCCAAGGTACACAGTAAACCTGAAGTGAAGCATCGGAATCTAAAAGTGGACTCACAGGAGAGGTTGAAATCATAGAAAGTTAGAGTGTCAGTCCTCTTGTACTTAAGTCGGCATTGTGCGAATCGTATTAAATTTGGATGCAAACTCTGTGTTTCATCGTCAATAAGAAGGTCCAAGGTATACAGCAAACCTGAAGTGAAGCATCGGAATCTAAAACTGGACTCACAAGAGAGGTTCAAATCATAGGAAATTAGAGTGTAAGCCCCTCTTGTACTTAAGTCGGCATTGTGCCATTTGTATTAAATTCGGATGCAATTTCTGTGTCTCATCGTCAATAAGACGTTCTAAGGCATACAGTAAGCCAGAAGTGAAGCATCGGAATCTAAAACTGGACCCACAGGAGAGGTTCAAATCATAGAAAGTTAGATAGTCAGTCCTCTTGTACTTAAGTCGGCATTGTGCCTTTTGTATTACATTCGGATGCAATTTCTGTGTTTCATCGTCAATAAGAAGGTCCAAGGAATACTGTAAACCTGAAGTGAAGCATCGGAATTTTAAACTGGACTCACAGGATAGGTTCAAATCATAGAATGTGAGAGTGTCAGTCCTCTTGTACTTAAGTCGGCATTGTGCGAATCGTATTAAATTTGGATGCAAACTCTGTGTTTCATCGTCAATAAGAAGGTCCAAGGTATACAGTAAACCTGAAGTGAAGCATCGGAATCTAAAACTGGACCCACAGGAGAGGTTCAAATCATAGAAAGATAGAGTGTCAGTTTTCTTGTACTTAAGTCGGCATTGTGCCTTTTGTATTAAACTCGGATGCAAACTCTGTGTTTCATCGTCAATAAGAATGTGCAAGGTATACAGTAAACCTGAAGTGTAGCATCGGAATCTAAAACTGGACTCACAGGAGAGGTTCAAATCATAGAAAGTTAGAGTGTCTGTCCTCATGTACTTAAGTCGTTATTGTGGGATTTGTATTAAATTCGGATGCAATATCTGTGTTTCATCGACAACAAGAAGGTCCATGGTATACAGTAAACCTGAAGTGAAGCATCGGAATCTAAAACTGGACTCACAGGAGAGGTTCAAATCATAGAAAGTTAGAGTGTCTGTCCTCATGTACTTAAGTCGGCATTGTGGGATTTGTATTAAATTCGGATGCAAACTCTGTGTTTCATCGTCAATAAGAAGGTCCAAGGTATACAGTAAACCTGAAGTGAAGCCTCGGAATCTAAAACTGGACTCACAGGAGAGGTTCAAATCATAGGAAATTAGAGTGTCAGCCCCTCTTGTACTTAAGTCGGCATTGTGCCATTTGTATTAAATTCGGATGCAATTTCTGTGCTTCATCGTCAATAAGAAGGTCCGAGGTATACAGTAAACCTGAAGTGAAGTATCGGTATCTAAAACTGGACTCACAGGAGAGGTTCTAATCATAGAAAGTTAGAGTGTCAGTCCTTTTGTACTTAAATCGGCATTGTGAATTTTGTATGAATTTTGGATGCAATTATTGTGTTTGATCGCCAATTAGAGGGTCCAAGGGATACAGTAAACCTGAAGAGAAGCATCGGAATCTAAAACTGGACTCACAGGAGAGGTTCACATCATAGAAAGTTAGACTGTCAGTCCTCTTGTACTAAACTCGGCTTTGTGCTTTTTGAATTTAATTCGGATGCAATTTCTGTGTTTCATCGTCAATAAGAAGTCCAAGTTACACAGTAAACCTGAAGTGAAGTATCGGAATCAAAAACTGGTCTCACAGGAGAGGTTGATATCATAGAAAGTTAGAGTGTCAGTCCTCTTGTACTTAAGTCGGCATTGTGCGAATTGTATTAAATTCGGATGCAAACTCTGTGTTTCATCGTCAATAAGAAGGTCCAAGGTATACAGTAAACCTGAAGTGAAGCATCGGAATCTAAAACTGGACTCACAAGAGAGGTTCAAATCATAGGAAATTAGAGTGGCAGCCCCTCTTGTACTTAAGTCGGCATTGTGCCATTTGTATTAAATTCGGATGCAATTTCTGTGTCTCATCGTCAATAAGAAGGTCTAAGGGATACAGTAAGCCTGAAGTGAAGCATCGGAATCTAAAACTGGACCCACAGGAGAGGTTCAAATCATAGGAAGTTAGATAGTCAGTCCTCTTGTACTTAAGTCGGCATTGTGCCTTTTGTATTACATTCGGATGCAATTTCTGTGTTTCATCGTCAATAAGAAGGTCCACGGGATACAGTAAACCTGAAGTGTGGCATCGGAATCTAAAACTGGACTCACAGGAGAGGTTGAAATAATAGAAAGGTAAAGTGTCAGTCCTCTTGTACTTAAGTCGGCATTGTGCCTTTTGTATTAAATTCGGATGCAATTTCTGTGTTTCAACGTGAATAAGAAGGTCCAAGGAATACAGTAAACCTGAAGTGAAGCATCGGAATTTTAAACTGGCTCACAGGATAGGTTCATATCATAGAAAGTGAGAGTGTCAGTCCTCTTGTACTTAAGTCGGCATAGTGCCTTTTGTATTAAATCCGGATGCAATTTCTGTGTTTCATCGTCAATAAGATGGTCCAAAGGATACAGTAAACCTGAAGTGAAGCATGGGAATCTAAAAATGGACTCACAGGAGAGGTTCAAATCATAGAAAATGAGAGTGTCCGTCCTGTTTTACTTAAGTCGGCATTGTGCCTTTTGTATTATATTCGGATGCAATCTCTGTGTTTCATCGTCAATAAGAAGGTCCAAGGTATACAGTAAACCTGAAGTGAAGCATCGGAATCTAGAAGTGGACTTACAGGAGAGGTTGAAATCATAGAAAGTTAGAGTGTCAGTCCTCTTGTACTAAAGTCGGCATTGCGCGATTTGTATTATATTCGGATGCAAACTCTGTGTTTCATCGTCAATAAGAAGGTCCAAGGTATACGGTAAACCTGAAGTGAAGCATCGGAATCTAAAACTGGACTCACAGGAGAGGTTGAAATCATAGGTAATTAGAGTGTCAGCCCCTCTTGTACTTAAGCCGGCATTGTGCCATTTGTATTAGAGTCGGATGCAATATCTGTGTTTCATCGTCAATAAGATGGTCCGAAGTAAACAGTAAACCTGAAGTGAAGCATCGGAATCTAAAACTGGACTCACAGGAGTGGTTCAAATCATAGAAAGTGAGAGTGTCAATCGTCTTGAACTTACGTCGGCATTGTGCCTTTTGTATTAAATACAGATGCAATTTCTGTGTTTCATTGTCAATGAGAAAGTCCAAAGGATACAGTAAACCAGAAGTGAAGCATCGGAATCCAAAACTGGATTCACAGGAGAGGTTCAAATCACAGAAAGTGAGAGTGTGAGTCCTCTTGTACTTAAGTCGGCATTGTGCCTTTTGTATTAAACTCGGATGCAGTTTCTGCGTTTCATCGTCAATAAGAAGGTCCGAGGTATACAGTAAACCTGAAGAAAAGCATCGGAATCTAAAACTGGACTCACAGGAGAGGTTCAAATCATAGAAAGTTAGAGTGTCAGTCCTTTTGTACTTAAGTCGGCATTGTGAATTTTGTATGAAATTTGGACGCAATTTCTGTGTTCCATCGCCAATAAGAAGGTCCATGGGATACAGTAAACCTGAAGAGAAGCATTGGATTCTAAAACTGGACTCACAGGAGAGGTTCAAATCGTAGAAAGTTCGACTGTCAGTCCTCTTGTACTTAACTCGGCATTGTGCCTTTTGAATTTAATTCGGATGCAAATTCTGTGTTTCGTCGTCAATAAGAAGGTCCAAGGTACACAGTAAACCTGAAGAGAAGCATCGGAATCTAAGACTGGACTCACAGAAGAGGGTCAAAACATAGAAAGGTAGAGTCTCAGTCCTCTTGTAATTAAGTCGACATTGTGCCTTTTGTATTAAATTAGGATGCAATTTCTGCGTTTCATCGTCAATACGAAGGTCCAAGGGATACTGTAAACCTGAAGTGAAGTATCGGAATCTAAAACTGGACTCACAGGAGAGGTTCAAATCATAGAAAGTTAGAGTGTCAGTACTCTTGTACTTAAGTCGGCATTGTGCCTTTTGTATTACATTCGGATGCAATTTCTGTGTTTCGTCGTTAATAAGAAGGTCCAAGGGATACAGTAAACCTGAAGTGAAGCATCGGAATCGAAAACTGGATTCTCAGGAGAGTTTCAAATCATAGAAAGTGAGAGTGTCAGTACTCTTGTACTTAAGTCGGCATCATGCCTTTTGGATTTAATTCCGAGGCAATTTCTGCGTTCCATCGTCAATAAGAAGGTCCAAGGTATACAGTAAACCTGAAGTGATGCATCGGAATCCAAAACTGGACTTACTGGAGAGGTTCAAATCATAGAAAGGTAAAGTCTCAGTCCTCCTGTACTTAAGTCGGCATTGTGCCTTTTGTATTAAATTCGGATGCAACTTCTGTGTTTCATCGTTAATAAGAAGGTCCAAAGGATACAGTAAACCTGAAGTGAAGCATCGGAATCTAAAATTGGACTCAGAGGAGAGGTTCAAATCATAGAAAGTTAGAGTGTCAGCCCCTCTTGTACTTAAGTCGGCATTGTGCCATTTGTATTAAATTCGGATGCTATATCTGTCTTTCATCGTCAATAAGAAGGTCTGAGGTATACTGTAAACCTAAAGTGAAGCATCGGAATCTAAAACTGGAGGCACAGGAGAGGTTCAAATCATAGAAAGTGAGAGTGTCAGTTCTCCTGTACTAAAGTCGGGATTGTGCCTTTTGTATTAAATTCCGATGCAATTTCGGTGTTTCATCGTCAATAAGAAGGTGCAAAGTATACAGTAAACCTGAAGTGAAGCATCGGAATCTAAAACTGGACTCACAGGAGATGTTCAAATCATAGAACGTGAGAGTGTCAGTTCTCTTGTACTTAAGTCGGCATTGTGCCTTTTGTATTACATTTGGATGCAATTTCTGTGTTTCATCGTCAATAAGAAGGTCCAAGGGATACAGTAAACCTCAAGTGAAGTATCGGAATCTAAAACTGGACTCACAGGAGAGGTTGATATCATAGAAAGTTAGAGTGTCAGTCCTCTTGTACTTAAGTCGGCATTGTGCGAATTGTATTAAATTCGGATGCAATCTCTGTGTTTCATCGTCAATAAGAAGGTCCAAGGTATACAGTAAACCTGAAGTGAAGCATCGGAATCTAGAACTGGACTTACAGGAGAGGTTGAAATCATAGAAAGTTAGAGTGTCAGTCCTCTTGTACTAAAGTCGGCATTGCGCGATTTGTATTATATTCGGATGCAAACTCTGTGTTTCATCGTCAATAAGAAGGTCCAAGGCATACAGTAAACCTGAAGTGAAGCATCGGAATCTAAAACTGGACTCACAGGAGAGGTTGAAATCATAGGTAATTAGAGTGTCAGCCCCTCTTGTACTTAAGCCGGCATTGTGCCATTTGTATTAGAGTCGGATGCAATATCTGTGTTTCATCGTCAATAAGATGGTCCGAGGTAAACAGTAAACCTGAAGTGAAGCATCGGAATCTAAAACTGGACTCACAGGAGAGGTTCAAATCATAGAAAGTTAGATAGTCAGTCCTCTTGTACTTAAGACGGCATTGCGCCTTTTGTATTAAATTCGGATGCAATTTCTGTGTTTCATCGTCAATAAGAAAGTCCAAGTTTTACAGTAAATCTGAAGTGTAGCATCGGAATCTAAAACTGGACTCACAGGAGAGGTTCAAATCATAGAAAGTGAGAGTGTCAATCGTCTTGAACTTACGTCGGCATTGTGCCTTTTGTATTAAATACAGATGCAATTTCTGTGTTTCATTGTCAATGAGAAGGTCCAAAGGATACAGCAAACCAGAAGTGAAGCATCGGAATCTAAAACTGGATTCACAGGAGAGGTTCAAATCATAGAAAGTGAGAGTGTGAGTCCTCTTGTACTTAAGTCGGCATTGTGCCTTTTGTATTAAATTCGGATGCAGTTTCTGCGTTTCATCGTCAATAAGAAGGTCCGAGGTATACAGTAAACCTGAAGTAAAGCATCGGAATCTAAAACTGGACTCACAGGAGAGGTTCAAATCATAGAAAGTTAGAGTGTCAGTCCTTTTGTACTTAAGTCGGCATTGTGAATTTTGTATGATATTTGGACGCAATTTCTGTGTTCCATCGCCAATAAGAAGGTCCATGGGATACAGTAAACCTGAAGAGAAGCATTGGATTCTAAAACTGGACTCACAGGAGTGGTTCAAATCGTAGAAAGTTCGACTGTCAGTCCTCTTGTACTTAACTCGGCATTGTGCCTTTTGAATTTAATTCGGATGCAATTTCTGTGTTTCATCGTCAATAAGAAGGTCCAAGGTACACAGTAACCTGAAGAGAAGCATCGGAATCTAAGACTGGACTCACAGAAGAGGGTCAAAACATGGAAAGGTAGAGTCTCAGTCCTCTTGTAATTAAGTCGACATTGTGCCTTTTGTATTAAATTAGGATGCAATTTCTGCGTTTCATCGTCAATAAGAAGGTCCAAGGGATACAGTAAACCTTAAGTGAAGTATGGGAATCTAAAACCGGACTCACAGGAGAGGTTCAAATCATAGAAACTTAGAGTGTCAGTACTCTTGTACTTAAGTCGCCATTGTGCCTTTTGTATTACATTCGGATGCAATTTCTGTGTTTCGTCGTTAATAAGAAGGTCCAAGGGATACCGTAAACCTGAAGTGAAGCATCGGAATCTAAAACTGGATTCTCAGGAGAGTTTCAAATCATAGAAAGTGAGAGTGTCAGTATTCTTGTACTTAAGTCGGCATCATGCCTTTTGGATTTAATTCCGAGGCAATTTCTGCGTTCCATCGTCAATAAGAAGGTCCAAGGTATACAGTAAACCTGAAGTGATGCATCGGAATCCAAAACTGGACTTACTGGAGAGGTTCAAATCATAGAAAGGTAAAGTCTCAGTCCTCCTGTACTTAAGTCGGCATTGTGCCCTTTGTATTAAATTCGGATGCAATTTCTGTGTTTCATCGTTAATAAGAAGGTCCAAAGGATACAGTAAACCTGAAGTGAAGCATCGGAATCTAAAATTGGACTCACAGGAGAGGTTCAAATCATAGAAAGTTAGAGTGTCAGCCCCTCTTGTACATAAGTCGGCATTGTGCCATTTGTATTAAATTCGGATGCTATTTCTGTCTTTCATCGCCAATAAGAAGGTCCGAGGTATACTGTAAACCTAAAGTGAAGCATCGGAATTTAAAACTGGAGTCACAGGAGAGGTTCAAATCATAGAAAGTGAGAGTGTCAGTTCTCCTGTACTAAAGTCGGGATTGTTCCTTTTGTATTAAATTCCGATGCAATTTCGGTGTTTCATCGTCAATAAGATGGTGCAAAGTATACAGTAAACCTGAAGTGAAGCATCGGAATCTAAAACTGGGCTCACAGGAGATGTTCAAATCATAGAACGTGAGAGTGTCAGTTCTCTTGTACTTAAGTCGGCATTGTGCCTTTTGTATTAAATTTGGATGAAATTTCTGTGTTTCATCGTCAATAAGAAGGTCCAAGGGATACAGTAAACCTCAAGTGAAGTATCGGAATCTAAAACTGGACTCACAGGAGAGGTTGAAATCATAGAAAGTTAGAGTGTCAGTCCTCTTGTACTTAAGTCGGCATTGTGCGAATTGTATTAAATTCGGATGCAAACTCTGTGTTTCATCGTCAATAAGAAGGTCCAAGGTATACAGTAAACCTGAAGTGAAGCATTGGAATCTAAAACTGGACTCACAAGAGAGGTTCAAATCATAGGAAATTAGAGTGGCAGCCCCTCTTGTACTTAAGTCGGCATTGTGCCTTTTGTATTAAATTTGGATGCAATTTCTGTGTCTCATCGTCAATAAGAAGGTCTAAGGGATACAGTAAACCTGAAGTGTAGCATCGGAATGTAAAACTTGACTCACAGGAGAGGTTGAAATCATAGAAAGGTAAAGTGTCAGTCCTCTTGTACTTAAGTCGGCATTGTGCCTTTAGTATTAAATTCGGATGCAATTTCTGTGTTTCAACGTGAATAAGAAGGTCCAAGGTATACAGTAAACCTGAAGTGAAGCATCGGAATTTTAAACTGGACTCACAGGATAGGTTCAAATCATAGAAAGTGAGAGTGTCAGTCCTCTTGTACTTAAGTCGGCATTGTGCCTTTTGTATTAAATTCGGATGCAATATCTGTGTTTCATCGTCAATAAGATGGTCCGAGGTAAACAGTAAACCTGAAGTGAAGCATCGGAATCTAAAACTGGACTCACAGGAGAGGTTCAAATCATAGAAAGTTAGATAGTCAGTCCTCTTGTACTTAAGACGGCATTGCGCCTTTTGTATTAAATTCGGATGCAATTTTTTGTGTTTCATCGTCTATAAGAAAGTCCAAGGTATACAGTAAATCTGAAGTGTAGCATCGGAATCTAAAACTGGACTCACAGGAGAGGTTCAAATCATAGAAAGTGAGAGTGTCAATCGTCTTGAATTTACGTCGGCATTGTGCCTTTTGTATTAAATACAGATGCAATTTCTGTGTTTCATTGTCAATGAGAAGGTCCAAAGGATACAGCAAACCAGAAGTGAAGCATCGGAATCTAAAACTGGATTCACAGGAGAGGTTCAAATCATAGAAAGTGAGAGTGTGAGTCCTCTTGTACTTAAGTCGGCATTGTGCCTTTTGTATTAAATTCGGATGCAGTTTCTGCGTTTCATCGTCAATAAGAAGGTCCGAGGTATACACTAAACCTGAAGTAAAGCATCGGAATCTAAAACTGGACTCACAGGAGAGGTTCAAATCATAGAAAGTTAGAGTGTCAGTCCTTTTGAACTTAAGTCGGCATTGTGAATTTTGTATGATATTTGGACGCAATTTCTGTGTTCCATCGCCAATAAGAAGGTCCATGGGATACAGTAAACCTGAAGAGAAGCATTGGATTCTAAAACTGGACTCTCAGGAGTGGTTCAAATCGTAGAAAGTTCGACTGTCAGTCCTCTTGTACTTAACTCGGCATTGTGCCTTTTGAATTTAATTCGGATGCAATTTCTGTGTTTCATCGTCAATAAGAAGGTCCAAGGTACACAGTAAACCTGAAGAGAAGCATCGGAATCTAAGACTGGACTCACAGAAGAGGGTCAAAACATAGAAAGGTAGAGTCTCAGTCCTCTTGTAATTAAGTCGACATTGTGCCTTTTGTATTAAATTAGGATGCAATTTCTGCGTTTCATCGTCAATAAGAAGGTCCAAGGGATACAGTAAACCTGAAGTGAAGTATCGGAATCTAAAACTGGACTCACAGGAGAGGTTCAAATCATAGAAAGTTAGAGGGTCAGTACTCTTGTACTTAAGTCGGCATTGTGCCTTTTGTATTACATTCGGATGCAATTTCTGTGTTTCGTCGTTAATAAGATGGTCCAAGGGATACAGTAAACCTGAAGTGAAGCATCGGGATCTAAAACTGGATTCTCAGGAGAGTTTCAAATCATAGAAAGTGAGAGTGTCAGTATTCTTGTACTTAAGTCGGCATCATGCCTTTTGGATTTAATTCCGAGGCAATTTCTGCGTTCCATCGTCAATAAGAAGGTCCAAGGTATACAGTAAACCTGAAGTGATGCATCGGAATCCAAAACTGGACTTACTGGAGAGGTTCAAATCATAGAAAGGTAAAGTCTCAGTCCTCCTGTACTTAAGTCGGCATTGTGCCCTTTGTATTAAATTCGGATGCAATTTCTGTGTTTCATCGTTAATAAGAAGGTCCAAAGGATTCAGTAAACGTGAAGTGAAGCATCGGAATCTAAAATTGGACTCACAGGAGAGGTTCAAATCATAGAAAGTTAGAATGTCAGCCCCTCTTGTACATAAGTCGGCATTGTGCCATTTGTATTAAATTCCGATGCAATTTCGGTGTTTCATCGTCAATAAGAAGGTGCAAACTATACAGTAAACCTGAAGTGAAGCATCGGAATCTAAAACTGGACTCACAGGAGATGTTCAAATCATAGAACGTGAGAGTGTCAGTTCTCTTGTACTTAAGTCGGCATTGTGCCTTTTGTATTAAATTCGGATGCAGTTTCTGTGTTTCATCGTCAATAAGAAGGTCCTAGGGTTACAGTAAACCTGAAGTGAAGCATCGGAATCTAAAACTGGACTCACAGGAGAGGTTCAAATCATAGGAAATTAGAGTGTCAGCCCCTCTTGTACTTAAGTCGGCATTGTGCCATTTGTATTACATTCGGATGCAATTTCTGTGTTTCATCGTCAATAAGAAGGTCCGAGGTATACAGTAAACCTGAAGTGAAGCATCGGAATCTAAAACTGGACTCACAGGAGAGGTTCAAATCATAGAAAGATATAGTGTCAGTCCTCTTGTACTTAAGTCGGCATTGTGCCTTTTGTATTAAATTCGGATGCAATTTCTGTGTATCATCGTCAATAAGAAGTTCCTAGGGATACAGTAAGCCTGAAGTGAAGCATCGGAATCTAAAACTGGACTCACAGGAGAGGTTCAAATCATAGAAAGTTAGATTGTCAGTCCCTTTGTACTTAAGTCGGCATTGTGCCTTGTGTATTAAATTCGGATGCAATTTCTGTGTTTCATCGTCAAAAAGAAGGAGCAAGGTATACAGTAAACCTGAAGTGTAGCATCGGAATCGAAAACTGGACTCACAGGAGAGGTTCAAATCATAGAAAGTATGAGTGTCAGTCCTGTTTTACTTAAGTCGGCATTATGCCTTTTGTATTAAATTCGGATGCAATTTCTGTGTATCATCGTCAATAAGAAGGTCCGAGGTATACAGTAAACCTGAAGTGAAGTATCGGAATCTAAAACTGGACTCACAGGAGAGGTACAAATCAAAGAAAGTGAGAGTGTCAGTCCTTTTGTACTTAAATCGGCATTGTGAATTTTGTATGAATTTTGGATGCAATTATTGTGTTTCATCGCCAATTAGAGGGTCCAAGGGGTACAGTAAACCTGAAGAGAAGCATCGGAATCTAAAACTGGACTCACAGGAGAGGTTCACATCATAGAAAGTTAGACTGTCAGTCCTCTTGTACTTAACTCGGCATTGTGCCTTTTGAATTTAATTTGGATGCAATTTCTGTGTTTAATCGTCAATAAGAAGTCCAAGGTACACAGTAAACCTGAAGTGAAGCATCGGAATATAAAACTGGACTCACAGGAGAGGTTGAAATCATAGAAAGTTAGAGTGTCAGTCCTCTTGTACTTAAGTCGGCATTGTGCCATTTGTATTAAATTCGGATGCAATTTCTGTGTCTCATCGTCAATAAGAAGGTCTAAGGGATAAAGTAAGCCAGAAGTGAAGCATCGGAATCTAAAACTGGACCCACAGGAGAGGTTCAAATCATAGAAAGTTAGATAGTCAGTCCTCTTGTACTTAAGTCGGCATTGTGCCTTTTGTATTACATTCGGATGCAATTTCTGTGTTTCATCGTCAATAAGAAGGTCCACGGGATACAGTAAACCTGAAGTGTAGCATCGGAATCTAAAACTGGACTCAAAGGAGAGGTTAAAATCATAGAAAGGTAAAGTGTCAGTCCTCTTGTACTTAAGTCGGCATTGTGCCTTTTGTATTAAATTCGGATGCAATTTCTGTGTTTCAACGTCAATAACAAGGTCCAAGGAATACTGTAAACCTGAAGTGAAGCATCGGAATCTAAAACTGGACCCACAGGAGAGGTTCAAATCATAGAAAGTTAGAGTGTCAGTTTTCTTGTACTTAAGTCGGCATTGTGCCTTTTGAATTAAACTCGAATGCAAACTCTGTGTTTCATCGTCAATAAGAAGGTCCAAGGGATAGAGTAAACCTGAAGTGAAGCATCGGAATCTAATACTGGACCCACAGGAGAGGTTCAAATCATAGAAAGTTAGAGAGTCTGTCCTCATGTACTTAAGTCGGCATTGTGGGATTTGTATTAAATTCGGATGCAAACTCTGTGTTCATCGTCAATAAGAAGGTCCAAGGTATACAATAAACCTCAAGTGAAGCATCGGAATCTAAAACTGGACTCACAGGAGAGGTTCAAATCATAGGAAATTAGAGTGTCAGCCCCTCTTGTACTTAAGTCGGCATTGTGCCATTTGTATTACATTCGGATGCAATTTCTGTGTTTCATCGTCAAGAAGAAGGTCCGAGGTATACAGTAAACCTTAAGTGAAGCATCAGAAACTAAAACTGGACTCACAGGTGAGGTTCAAATCATAGAAAGATATAGAGTCAGTCCTCTTGTACTTAAGTCGGCATTGTTCATTTTGTATTAAATTCGGATGCAATTTCTGTGTATCATCGTCAATAAGAAGTTCCAAGGGATACAGTAAGCCTGAAGTGAAGCATCGGAATCTAAGACTGGACTCACAGGAGAGATTCAAATCATAGAAAGTTAAATTGTCAGTCTCCTTGTACTTACGTCGGCATTGTGCCTTGTGTATTAAATTCGGATGCAATTTCTGTGTTTCATCGTCAATAAGAAGGTGCAAGGTATACAGTAAACCTGAAGTGTAGCATCGGAATCTAAAACTGGACTCACAGGAGAGGTTCAAATCATAGAAAGTGAGAGTGTCAGTCCTGTTTTACTTAAGTCGACATTATGCATTTTGTATTAAATTCGGATGCAATTTCTGTGTATCATCGACAACATGAAGGGCCAAGGTATACAGTAAACCTGAAGTGAAGCATCGGAATCTAAAACTGGACTCACAGGAGAGGTTCAAGTCATAGAAAGTTAGAGTGTCTGTCCTCATGTACTTAAGTCGGCATTGTGGGATTTGTATTAAATTCGGATGCAAACTCTGTGTTTCATCGTCAATAAGAAGGTCCAAGGTATACAGTAAACCTGAAGTGAAGCATCGGAATCTAAAACTGGACTCACAGGAGAGGTTCAAATCATAGGAAATTAGAGTGTCAGCCCCTCTTGTACTTAAGTCGGCATTGTGCCATTTGTATTAAATTCGGATGCAATTTCTGTGCTTCATCGTCAATAAGAAGGTCCGAGGTATACAGTAAACCTGAAGTGAAGTATCGGAATCTAAAACTGGACTCACAGGAGAGGTACAAATCAAAGAAAGTGAGAGTGTCAGTCCTTTTGTACTTAAATCGGCATTGTGAATTTTGTATGAATTTTGGATGCAATTATTGTGTTTCATCGCCAATTAGAGGGTCCAAGGGGTACAGTAAACCTGAAGAGAAGCATCGGAATCTAAAACTGGACTCACAGGAGAGGTTCACATCATAGAAAGTTAGGCTGTCAGTCCTCTTGTACTAAACTCGGCATTGTGCCTTTTGAATTTAATTCGGATGCAATTTCTGTGTTTCATCGTCAATAAGAAGTCCAAGGTACACAGTAAACCTGAAGTGAAACATCGGAATCTAAAACTGGACTCACAGGATAGGTTCAAATCATAGAAAGTGAGAGTGTCAGTCCTCTTGTACTTAAGTGGGCTTTGTGCCTTTTGTATTAAATTCGGATGCAATTTCTGTGTTTCATCGTCAATAAAATGGTCCAAAGGATACAGCAAATCTGAAGTGAAGCATCGGAATCTAAAACTGGACTCACAGGAGAGGTTCAAATCATAGAAAATGAGAGTGTCCGTCCTGTTTTACTTAAGTCGGCATTGTGCCTTTTGTATTAAATTCAGATGCAATTTCTGTGTTTCATCGTCAATAAGAAGGTGCAAGGTATACAGTAAACCTGAAGTGAAGCATCGGAATCTAAAACTGGACCCACAGGAGAGGTTCAAATCATAGGAAATTAGAGTGTCAGCCCCTCTTGTACTTAAGTCGGCATTGTGCCATTTGTATTACATTCGGATGCAATTTCTGTGTTTCATCGTCAATTAGAAGGTCCGAGGTATACAGTAAATCTGAAGTGAAGCATCAGAATCTAAAACTGGACTCACAGGAGAGGTTCAAATCATAGAAAGGTATAGTGTCAGTCCTCTTGTACTTAAGTCGGCCTTGTGCATTTTGTATTAAATTCGGATGCAATTTCTGTGTATCATCGTCAATAAGAAGTTCCAAGGAATACAGTATGCGTGAAGTGAAGCATCGGAATCTAAAACTGGACTCACAGGAGAGGTTCAAATCATAGAAAGTTAGATTGTCAGTCCCTTTGTACTTACGTCGGCATTGTGCCTTGTGTATTAAATTCGGATGCAATTTCTATGTTTCATCGTCAATAAGAAGGTGCAAGGTATACAGTAAACCTGAAGTGTAGCATCGGAATCTAAAACTGGACTCACAGGAGAGGTTCAAATCATAGAAAGTGAGAGTGTCAGTCATGTTTTACTTAAGTCAGCATTATGCCTTTTGTATTAAATTCGGATGCAATTTCTGTGTTTCATCGACAACAAGAAGGTCCAAGGTATACAGTAAACCTGAAGTGAAGCATCGGAATCTAAAACTGGTCTCACAGGAGAGGTTCAAATCATAGAAAGTTAGAGTGTCTGTCCTCATGTACTTAAGTCGGCATTGTGGGATTTGTATTAAATTCGGATGCAATCTCTGTGTTTCATCGACAATAAGAAGGTCCATGGTATACAGTAAACCTGAAGTGCAGCATCGGAATCTAAAACTGGACTCACAGGAGAGGTTCAAATCATAGGAAATTAGAGTGTCAGCCCCTCTTGTACTTAAGTCGGCATTGTGCCATTTGAATTAAATTCGGATGCAATTTCTGTGCCTCATCGTCAATAAGAAGGTGCAAGGTATACAGTAAACCTGAAGTGAAGTATCGGAATCTAAAACTGGACTCACAGGAGAGGTTCAAATCATAGAAAGTTAGAGTGTCAGTCCTTTTGTACTTAAATCGGCATTGTGAATTTTGTATGAATTTTGGATGTAATTATTGTGTTTCATCGCCAATTAGAGGGTCCAAGGGATACAGTAAACCTGAAGAGAAGCATCGGAATCTAAAACTGGACTCACAGGAGAGGTTCACATCATAGAAAGTTAGACTGTCAGTCCTCTTGTACTAAACTCGGCATTGTGCCTTTTGAATTTAATTCGGATGCAATTTCTGTGTTTCATCGTCAATAAGAAGTCCAAGGTACACAGTAAACCTGAAGTGAAGCATCGGAATCTAAAACTGGACTCACAGGATAGGTTCAAATCATAGAAAGTGAGAGTGTCAGTCCTCTTGTACTTAAGTGGGCATTGTGCCTTTTGCATTAAATTCGGATGCAATTTCTGTGTTTCATCGTCAATAAGATGGTCCAAAGGATACAGTAAACCTGAAGTGAAGCATCGGAATCTAAAAATGGACTCACAGGAGAGGTTCAAATCATAGAAAATTAGAGTGTCCGTCCTTTTTTACTTAAGTCGGCATTGTGCATTTTTTATTAAATTCGGATGCAATCTCTGTGTTTCATCGTCAATATGAAGGTCCAAGGTATACAGTAAACCCGAAGTGAAGCATCGGAATCTAGAACTGGACTTACAGGAGAGGTTGAAATCATAGAAAGTTAGAGTGTCAGTCCTCTTGTACTTAAGTCGGCATTGCGCGATTTGTATTATACTCGGATGCAAACTCTGTGTTTCATCGTCAATAAGAAGGTCCAAGGTATACTGTAAACCTGAAGTGAATCATCGGAATCTAAAACTTGACTCACAGGAGAGGTTGAAATCATAGAAAGGTAAAGTGTCAGTCGTCTTGTACTTAAGTCGGCATTGTGCCTTTTGTGTCAAATTCGGATGCAATTTCTGTGTTTCAACGTCAATAAGAAGGTCCAAGGAATACAGTACACCTGAAGGGAAGCATCGGAATTTTAAACTGGACTCACAGGATAGGTTCAAATCATAGAAAGTGAGAGTGTCAGTCCTCATGTACTTAAGTGGGCATTGTGCCTTTTGTATTAAATTCGGATGCAATTTCTGTGTTTCATCGTCAATAAGATGGTCCAAAGGATACAGTAAACCTGAAGTGAAGCATCGGAATCTAAAAATGGACTCACAGGAGAGGTTCAAATCATAGAAAATGAGAGTGTCCGTCCTGTTTTACTTAAGTCGGCATTGTGCCTTTTGTATTAAATTCGGATGCAATCTCTGTGTTTCATCGTCAATAAGAAGGTCCAAGGTATACAGTAACCCTGAAGAGAAGCATCGGAATCTAGAACTGGACTTACAGGAGAGGTTGAAATCATAGAAAGTTAGAGTGTCAGTCCTCTTGTACTTAAGTCGGCATTGCGCGATTTGTATTATATTCGGATGCAAACTCTGTGTTTCATCGTCAATAAGAAGGTCCAAGGTATACAGTAAACCTGAAGTGAAGCATCGGAATCTAACACTGGACTCACAGGAGAGGTTGAAATCATAGGTAATTAGAGTATCAGCCCCTCTTGTACTTAAGCCGGCACTGTGCCATTTGTATTAGAGTCGGATGCAATATCTGTGTTTCATCGTCAATAAGATGGTCCGAGGTAAACAGTAAACCTGAAGTGAAGCATCGGAATCTAAAACTGGACTCACAAGAGAGGTTCAAATCATAGAAAGTTAGTTAGTCAGTCCTCTTGTACTTAAGTCGGCATTGCGCCTTTTGTATTAAATTCGGATGCAATTTCTGTGTTTCATCGTCAATAAGATGGTCCAAAGGATACAGTAAACCTGAAGTGAAGCATCGGAATCTAAAAATGGACTCACAGGAGAGGTTCAAATCATAGAAAATTAGAGTGTCCGTCCTTTTTTACTTAAGTCGGCATTGTGCCTTTTGTATAAAATTCGGATGCAATCTCTGTGTTTCATCGTCAATATGAAGGTCCAAGGTATACAGTAAACCCAAAGTGAAGCATCGGAATCTAGAACTGGACTTACAGGAGAGGTTGAAATCATAGAAAGTTAGAGTGTCAGTCCTCTTGTACTTAAGTCGGCATTGCGCGATTTGTATTATACTCGGATGCAAACTCTGTGTTTCATCGTCAATAAGAAGGTCCAAGGTATACAGTAAACCTGAAGTGAAGCATCGGAATCTAAAACTTGACTCACAGGAGAGGTTGAAATCATAGAAAGGTAAAGTGTCAGTCGTCTTGTACTTAAGTCGGCATTGTGCCTTTTGTGTCAAATTCGGATGCAATTTCTGTGTTTCAACGTCAATAAGAAGGTCCAAGGAATACAGTACACCTGAAGGGAAGCATCGGAATTTTAAACTGGACTCACAGGATAGGTTCAAATCATAGAAAGTGAGAGTGTCAGTTCTCATGTACTTAAGTGGGCATTGTGCCTTTTGTATTAAATTCGGATGCAATTTCTGTGTTTCATCGTCAATAAGATGGTCCAAAGGATACAGTAAACCTGAAGTGAAGCATCGGAATCTAAAAATGGACTCACAGGAGAGGTTCAAATCATAGAAAATGAGAGTGTCCGTCCTGTTTTACTTAAGTCGGCATTGTGCCTTTTGTATTAAATTCGGATGCAATCTCTGTGTTTCATCGTCAATAAGAAGGTCCAAGGTATACAGTAACCCTGAAGTGAAGCATCGGAATCTAGAACTGGACTTACAGGAGAGGTTGAAATCATAGAAAGTTAGAGTGTCAGTCCTCTTGTACTTACGTCGGCATTGCGCGATTTGTATTATATTCGGATGCAAACTCTGTGTTTCATCGTCAATAAGAAGGTCCAAGGTATACAGTAAACCTGAAGTGAAGCATCGGAAACTAAAACTGGACTCACAGGAGAGGTTGAAATCATAGGTAATTAGAGTATCAGCCCCTCTTGTACTTAAGCCGGCACTGTGCCATTTGTATTAGAGTCGGATGCAATATCTGTGTTTCATCGTCAATAAGATGGTCCGAGGTAAACAGTAAACCTGAAGTGAAGCATCGGAATCTAAAACTGGACTCACAAGAGAGGTTCAAATCATAGAAAGTTAGTTAGTCAGTCCTCTTGTACTTAAGTCGGCATTGCGCCTTTTGTATTAAATTCGGATGCAATTTCTGTGTTTTATCGTCAATAAGATGGTCCAAAGGATACAGTAAACCTGAAGTGAAGCATCGGAATCTAAAAATGGACTCACAGGAGAGGTTCAAATCATAGAAAATTAGAGTGTCCGTCCTTTTTTACTTAAGTCGGCATTGTGCCTTTTGTATTAAATTCGGATGCAATCTCTGTGTTTCATCGTCAATATGAAGGTCCAAGGTATACAGTAAACCCGAAGTGAAGCATCGGAATCTAGAACTGGACTTACAGGAGAGGTTGAAATCATAGAAAGTTAGAGTTTCAGTCCTCTTGTACTTAAGTCGGCATTGCGCGATTTGTATTATACTCGGATGCAAACTCTGTGTTTCATCGTCAATAAGAAGCTCCAAGGTATACAGTAAACCTGAAGTGAAGCATCGGAATCTAAAACTTGACTCACAGGAGAGGTTGAAATCATAGAAAGGTAAAGTGTCAGTCGTCTTGTACTTAAGTCGGCATTGTGCCTTTTGTGTCAAATTCGGATGCAATTTCTGTGTTTCAACGTCAATAAGAAGGTCCAAGGAATACAGTACACCTGAAGGGAAGCATCGGAATTTTAAACTGGACTCACAGGATAGGTTCAAATCATAGAAAGTGAGAGTGTCAGTCCTCATGTACTTAAGTGGGCATTGTGCCTTTTGTATTAAATTCGGATGCAATTTCTGTGTTTCATCGTCAATAAGATGGTCCAAAGGATACAGTAAACCTGAAGTGAAGCATCGGAATCTAAAAATGGACTCACAGGAGAGGTTCAAATCATAGAAAATGAGAGTGTCCGTCCTGTTTTACTTAAGTCGGCATTGTGCCTTTTGTATTAAATTCGGATGCAATCTCTGTGTTTCATCGTCTATAAGAAGGTCCAAGGTATACAGTAACCCTGAGGTGAAGCATCGGAATCTAGAACTGGACTTACAGGAGAGGTTGAAATCATAGAAAGTTAGAGTGTCAGTCCTCTTGTACTTAAGTCGGCATTGCGCGATTTGTATTATATTCGGATGCAAACTCTGTGTTTCATCGTCAATAAGAAGGTCCAAGGTATACAGTAAACCTGAAGTGAAGCATCGGAATCTAAAACTGGACTCACAGGAGAGGTTGAAATCATAGGTAATTAGAGTATCAGCCCCTCTTGTACTTAAGCCGGCATTGTGCCATTTGTATTAGAGTCGGATGCAATATCTGTGTTTCATCGTCAATAAGATGGTCCGAGGTAAACAGTAAACCTGAAGTGAATTATCGGAATCTAAAACTGGACTCACAAGAGAGGTTCAAATCATAGAAAGTTAGATAGTCAGTCCTCTTGTACTTAAGTCGGCATTGCGCCTTTTGTATTAAATTCGGATGCAATTTCTGTGTTTCATCGTCAATAAGATGGTCCAAAGGATACAGTAAACCTGAAGTGAAGCATCGGAATCTAAAAATGGACTCACAGGAGAGGTTCAAATCATAGAAAATTAGAGTGTCCGTCCTTTTTTACTTAAGTCGGCATTGTGCCTTTTGTATTAAATTCGGATGCAATCTCTGTGTTTCATCGTCAATATGAAGGTCCAAGGTATACAGTAAACCCGAAGTGAAGCATCGGAATCTAGAACTGGACTTACAGGAGAGGTTGAAATCATAGAAAGTTAGAGTGTCAGTCCTCTTGTACTTAAGTCGGCATTGCGCGATTTGTATTATACTCGGATGCAAACTCTGTGTTTCATCGTCAATAAGAAGGTCCAAGGTATACAGTAAACCTGAAGTGAAGCATCGGAATCTAAAACTTGACTCACAGGAGAGATTGAAATCATAGAAAGGTAAAGTGTCAGTCGTCTTGTACTTAAGTCGGCATTGTGCCTTTTGTATCAAATTCGGATGCAATTTCTGTGTTTCAACGTCAATAAGAAGGTCCAAGGAATACAGTACACCTGAAGTGAAGCATCGGAATTTTAAACTGGACTCACAGGATAGGTTCAAATCATAGAAAGTGAGAGTGTCAGTCCTCATGTACTTAAGTGGGCATTGTGCCTTTTGTATTAAATTCGGATGCAATTTCTGTGTTTCATCGTCAAAAAGATGGTCCAAAGGATACAGTAAACCTGAAGTGAAGCATCGGAATCTAGAACTGGACTTACAGGAGAGGTTGAAATCATAGAAAGTTAGAGTGTCAGTCCTCTTGTACTTAAGTCGGCATTGCGCGATTTGTATTATATTCGGATGCAAACTCTGTGTTTCATCGTCAATAAGAAGGTCCAAGGTATACAGTAAACCTGAAGTGAAGCATCGGAATCTAAAACTGGACTCACAGGAGAGGTTGAAATCATAGGTAATTAGAGTATCAGCCCCTCTTGTACTTAAGCCGGCATTGTGCCATTTGTATTAGAGTCGGATGCAATATCTGTGTTTCATCGTCAATAAGATGGTCCGAGGTAAACAGTAAACCTGAAGTGAAGCATCGGAATCTAAAACTAGACTCACAAGAGTGGTTCAAATCATAGAAAGTTAGATAGTCAGTCCTCTTGTACTTAAGTCGGCATTGCGCCTTTTGTATTAAATTCGGATGCAATTTCTGTGTTTCATCGTCAATAAGAAGGTCCAAGGGATACAATAAACCTGAAGTGTAGCATCGGAATCGAAAACTGGACCCACAGGAGAGGTTCAAATCATAGAAAGTGAGAGTGTCAATCGTCTTGAACTTACGTCGGCATTGTGCCTTTTGTATTAAATACAGATGCAATTTCTGTGTTTCATTGTCAATGAGAAGGTCCAAAGGATACAGTAAACCTGAAGTGAAGCATCGGAATCTAAAAATGGACTCACAGGGGAGGTTCAAATCATAGAAAATTAGAGTGTCCGTCCTTTTTTACTTAAGTCGGCATTGTGCCTTTTGTATTAAATTCGGATGCAATTTCTGTGTTTCAACCTCAATAAGAAGGTCCGAGGTATACAGTAAACCTGAAGTGAAGTGTCGGAATCTAAAACTGGACTCACAGGAGAGGTTCAAATCATAGAAAGTTAGAGTGTCAGTCTTTTTGTACTTAAATCGGCATTGTGAATTTTGTATGAATTTTGGATGTAATTATTGTGTTTCATCGCCAATTAGAGGGTCCAAGGGATACAGTAAGCCTGAAGAGAAGCATTGGAATCTAAAACTGGACTCACAGGAGAGGTTCACATCATAGAAAGTTAGACTGTCAGTCCTCTTGTACTAAACTCGGCATTGTGCCTTTTGAATTTAATTCGGATGCAATTTCTGTGTTTCATCGTCAATAAGAAGTCCAAGGTACACAGTAAACCTGAAGTGAAGCATCGGAATCTAAAACTGGACTCACAGGATAGGTTCAAATCATAGAAAGTTAGAGTGTCAGTCCTCTTGTACTTAAGTCGGCATTGCGCGATTTGTATTATATTCGGATGCAAACTCTGTGTTTCATCGTCAATAAGAAGGTCCAAGGTATACTGTAAACCTGAAGTGAAGCATCGGAATCTAAAACTAGACTCACAGGAGAGGTTGAAAGCATAGAAAGGTAAAGTGTCAGTCGTCTTGTACTTAAGTCGGCATTGTGCCTTTTGTATCAAATTCGGATGCAATTTCTGTGTTTCAACGTCAATAAGAAGGTCCAAGGAATACAGTACACCTGAAGTGAAGCATCGGAAGTTTAAACTGGACTCACAGGAAAGGTTCAAATCATAGAAAAATGAGAGTGTCAGTCCTCATGTACTTAAGTGGGCATTGTGCCTTTTGTATTAAATTCGGATGCAATTTCTGTGTTTCATCGTCAATAAGATGGTCCAAAGGATACAGTAAACCTGAGGTGAAGCATCGGAATCTAAAAATGGACTCACAGGAGAGGTTCAAATCATAGAAAGTGAGAGTGTCAATCGTCTTGAACTTACGTCGGCATTGTGCCTTTTGTATTAAATACAGATGCAATTTCTGTGTTTCATTGTCAATGAGAAGGTCCAAAGGATACAGTAAACCTGAAGTGAAGCATCGGAATCTAAAATTGGACTCACAAGAGAGGTTCAAATCATAGAAAGTTAGAGTGTCTGTCCTCATGTACTTAAGTCGGCATTGTGGGATTTGTATTAAATTCGGATGCAAACTCTGTGTTTCAACCTCAATAAGAAGGTCCGAATTATACAGTAAACCTGAAGTGAAGTGTCGGAATCTAAAACTGGACTCACAGGAGAGGTTCAAATCATAGAAAGTTAGAGTGTCAGTCTTTTTGTACATAAATCGGCATTGTGAATTTTGTATGAATTTTGGATGTAATTATTGTGTTTCATCGCCAATTAGAGGGTCCAAGGGATACAGTAAACCTGAAGAGAAGCATCGGAATCTAAAACTGGACTCACAGGAGAGGTTCACATCATAGAAAGTTAGACTGTCAGTCCTCTTGTACTAAACTCGGCATTGTGCCTTTTGAATTTAATTCGGATGCAATTTCTGTGTTTCATCGTCAATAAGAAGTCCAAGGTACACAGTAAACCTGAGGTGAAGCATCGGAATCTAAAACTGGACTCACAGGATAGGTTCAAATCATAGAAAGTGAGAGTGTCAGTCCTCTTGTACTTAAGTGGGCATTGTGCCTTTTGTATTAAATTCGGATGCAATTTCTGTGTTTCATCGTCAATAAGATGGTCCAAAGGATAAAGTAAACCTGAAGTGAAGCATCGGAATCTAAAAATGGACTCACAGGAGAGGTTCAAATCATAGAAAATTAGAGTGTCCGTCCTTTTTTACTTAAGTCGGCATTGTGCCTTTTGTATTAAATTCGGATGCAATCTCTGTGTTTCATCGTCAATATGAAGGTCCAAGGTATACAGTAAACCCGAAGTGAAGCATCGGAATCTAGAACTGGACTTACAGGAGAGGTTGAAATCATAGAAAGTTAGAGTGTCAGTCCTCTTGTACTTAAGTCGGCATTGCGCGATTTGTATTATATTCGGATGCAAACTCTGTGTTTCATCGTCAATAAGAAGGTCCAAGGTATACTGTAAACCTGAAGTGAAGCATCGGAATCTAAAACTTGACTCACAGGAGAGGTTGAAATCATAGAAAGGTAAAGTGTCAGTCGTCTTGTACTTAAGTCGGCATTGTGCCTTTTGTATCAAATTCGGATGCAATTTCTGTGTTTCAACGTCAATAAGAAGGTCCAAGGAATACAGTACACCTGAAGTGAAGCATCGGAATTTTAAACTGGACTCACAGGATAGGTTCAAATCATAGAAAAATGAGAGTGTCAGTCCTCATGTACTTAAGTGGGCATTGTGCCTTTTGTATTAAATTCGGATGCAATTTCTGTGTTTCATCGTCAATAAGATGGTCCAAAGGATACAGTAAACCTGAAGTGAAGCATCGGAATCTAAAAATGGACTCACAGGAGAGGTTCAAATCATAGAAAATGAGAGTGTCCGTCCTGTTTTACTTAAGTCGGCATTGTGCCTTTTGTATTAAATTCGGATGCAATCTCTGTGTTTCATCGTCAATAAGAAGGTCCAAGGTATACCGTAACCCTGAAGTGAAGCTTCGGAATCTAGAACTGGACTTACAGGAGAGGTTGAAATCATAGAAAGTTAGAGTGTCAGTCCTCTTGTACTTAAGTCGGCATTGCGCGATTTGTATTATATTCGGATGCAAACTCTGTGTTTCATCGTCAATAAGAAGGTCCAAGGTATACAGTAAACCTGAAGTGAAGCATCGGAATCTAAAACTGGACTCACAGGAGAGGTTGAAATCATAGGTAATTAGAGTGTCAGCCCCTCTTGTACTTAAGCCGGCAGTGTGCCATTTGCATTAGAGTCGGATGCAATATCTGTGTTTCATCGTCAACAAGATGGTCCGAGGTAAACAGTAAACCTGAAGTGAAGCATCGGAATCTAAAACTGGACTCACAAGAGAGGTTCAAATCATAGAAAGTTAGATAGTCAGTCCTCTTGTACTTAAGTCGGCATTGCGCCTTTTGTATTAAATTCGGATGCAATTTCTGTGTTTCATCGTCAATAAGAAGGTCCAAGGGATACAATAAACCTGAAGTGTAGCATCGGAATCGAAAACTGGACTCACAGGAGAGGTTCAAATCACAGAAAGTGAGAGTGTCAATCGTCTTGAACTTACGTCGGCATTGTGCCTTTTGTATTAAATACAGATGCAATTTCTGTGTTTCATTGTCAATGAGAAGGTCCAAAGGATACAGTAAACCAGAAGTGAAGGATCGGAATCTAAAACTGGATTCACAGGAGAGGTTCAAATCATAGAAAGTGAGAGTGTCAGTCCTCTTGTACATAAGTCGGCATTGTGCCTTTTGTATTAAATTCGGATGCAGTTTCTGCGTTTCATCGTCAATAAGAAGGTCCGAGGTATACAGTAAACCTGAAGTAAAGCATCGGAATCTAAAACTGGACTCACAGGAGCAGTTCAAATCATAGAAAGTTAGAGTGTCAGTCCTTTTCTACTTAAGTCGGCATTGTGAATTTTGTATGAAATTTGGATGCAATTTCTGTGTTTCATCGCCAATAAGAAGGTCCATGGGATACAGGAAACCTGAAGAGAAGCATTGAATTCTAACACTGGACTCACAGGAGAGGTTCAAATCGTAGAAAGTTCGACTGTCAGTCCTCTTGTACTTAACTCGGCATTGTGCCTTTTGAATTTAATTCGGATGCAATTTCTGTGTTTCGTCGTCAATAAGAAGGTCCAAGGTACACAGTAAACCTGAAGAGAAGCATCGGAATCTAAGACTGGACTCACAGAAGAGGGTCAAAACAGAGAAAGGTAGAGTCTCAGTCCTCTTGTAATTAAGACGACATTGTGCCTCTTGTATTAAATTAGGATGCAATTTCTGCGTTTCATCGTCAATAAGAAGGTCCAAGGGATACAGTAAACCTGAAGTGAAGTATCGGAATCTAAAACTGGACTCACAGGAGAGGTTCAAATCATAGAAAGTTAGAGTGTCAGTACTCTTGTACTTAAGTCGGCATTGTGCCTTTTGTATTACATTCGGATGCAATTTCTGAGTTTCATCGTTAATAAGAAGGTCCAAGGGATACAGTAAACCTGAAGTGAAGCATCGGAATCTAAAACTGGATTCTCAGGTGAGTTTCAAATCATAGAAAGTGAGAGTGTCAGTCCTCTTGTACTTAAGTCGGCATCATGCCTTTTGGATTTAATTCCGAGGCAGTTTCTGCGTTCCATCGTCAATAGGAAGGTCCAAGGTATACAGTAAACCTGAAGCGATGCATCGGCATCCAAAACTGGACTTACTGGAGAGGTTCAAATCATAGAAAGGTAAAGTCTCAGTCCTCTTGTACTTAAGTCGGCATTGTGCCTTTTGAATTAAATTCGGATGCAATTTCTGTGTTTCATCGTTAATAAGAAGGTCCAAGGGATACAGTAAACCTGAAGTGAAGCATCGGAATCTAAAATTGGACTCACAGGAGAGGTTCAAATCATAGAAAGTTAGAGTGTCAGCCCCTCTTGTACTTAGGTCGGCATTGTGCCATTTGTATTAAATTCGGATGCTATTTCTGTCTTTCATCGTAAATAAGAAGGTCCGAGGTATACTGTAAACCTAAAGTGAAGCATCGGAATCTAAAACTGGGGTCACAGGAGAGGTTCAAATCATAGAAAGTGAGAGTGTCAGTTCTCCTGTACTTAAGTCGGGATTGTGCCTTTTGTATTAAATTCCGATGCAATTTCGGTGTTTCATCGTCAATAAGAAGGTGCAAAGTATACAGTAAACCTGAAGTGAAGCATCGGAATCTAAAACTGGACTCACAGGAGAGGTTCAAATCATAGAAAGTTAGAGTGTCAGTCCTCTTGTACTTAAGTCGGCATTGTGACTTTTGTATTAAATTCGGATGCAATAGCTGTGTTTCTTCGTCAATAAAAAGGTCCAAGGGATACAGTAAACCTGAAGTGAAGCGTCGGAATCTAAAACTGGACTCACAGCAGAGGATCAATTCATAGAGAGTTAGAGTGTCAGTCCGCTTGTACTTAACGCGGCATTGTGCCTTTTGAATTTAATTCGGATGCAATATCTGTGTTTCTTCGTCAATAAGAAGGTCCAAGGTACACAGTAAACCTGAAGAGAAGCATAGGAATCTTAAACTTGACTCTCAGGAAAGGTTCAAATCATAGAAATTTAGAGTGCAGTCCTCTTATACTTAAGTCGGCATTGTGCCTTTTGTATTAAATTCGGATGCAATTTCTGTGTTTCATCGCCAAAAAGAATGTCCAAGGGATACAGTAAACCTGAAGTGAAGTATCGGAATCTAAAACTGGACTTACAGGAGAGGTTCAAATCATAGAAAATTAGAGTGTCATTCCTCTTGTACTTCAGTCGGCTTTGTGCCTTGTGTATTAAATTCGGATGCTAACTCTGTGTTTCATCGTCAATAAGAAGATCCAAGGGATACAGTAAACCTGATGTGTAGCATCGGAATCTAAAACTGGACTCACAGGAGTGGTTCAAATCATAGAAAGTTAGAGTGTCAGTCCTCTTGTACTTTAGTCGGCATTCTGCCTTTTGTATTAAATTTGGATGGAATTTCTGTGTTTCATCGTCAATAAGAAGTTCCAATGGATACAGTTAACCTGAAGTGAAGCATCTGAATCTAAAACTGGACTCACAGGAGAGATTGAAATCATAGAAAGTTAGAGTGCCAGTGCTCTAGTACTTAAGTCGGCATTGTGCCTTTTGTAATTAATTTGGATCCAAACTCTGTGTTTCATCGCCAATAAGAAGATCCAAGGGATACAGTAAACCTGAAGTGAAGCATCGGAATCTAAAACTGGACCCACATGAGAGGTTCAAATCATAGAAAGTTAGAGTGTCAGTTTTCTTGTACTTAAGTCGGCATTGTGCCTTTTGTATTAAACTCGGATGCAAACTCTGTGTTTCATCGTCAATAAGAAGGTCCAAGGGATGGAGTAAACCAGAAGTGAAGCATCGGAATCTAATACTGGACTCACAGGAGAGGTTCAAATCATAGAAAGTTAGAGTGTCTGTCCTCATGTACTTAAGTCGGCATTGTGGGATTTGTATTAAATTCGGATGCAAACTCTGTGTTTCATCGTCAATAAGAAGGACCAAGGTATACAGTAAACCTGAAGTGAAGCATCGGAATCTAAAACTGGACTCACAGGAGACGTTCAAATCATAGGAAATTAGAGTGTCAGCCCCTCTTGTACTTAAGTCGGCATTGTGCCATTGGCATTAAATTCGGATGCAATTTCTGTGTTTCATCGTCAATAAGAAGGTCCGAGGTATACAGTAAACCTGAAGTGAAGCATAGGAATCTAAAACTGGACTCACAGGAGAGGTTCAAATCATAGAAAGTTAGAGTGTCAGTACTCTTGTACTTAAGTCGGCATTGTGCCTTTTGTATTACATTCGGATGCAATTTCTGTGTTTCATCGTTAATAAGAAGGTCCAAGGGATACAGTAAACCTGAAGTGAAGCATCGGAATCTAAAACTGGATTCTCAGGTGAGTTTCAAATCATAGAAAGTGAGAGTGACAGTCCTCTTGTACTTAAGTCGGCATCATGCCTTTTGGATTTAATTCCGAGGCAGTTTCTGCGTTCCATCGTCAATAAGAAGGTCCAAGGTATACAGTAAACCTGAAGCGATGCATCGGCATCCAAAACTGGACTTACTGGAGAGGTTCAAATCATAGAAAGGTAAAGCCTCAGTCCTCTTGTACTTAAATCGGCATTGTGCCTTTTGTATTAAATTCGTATGCAATTTCTGTGTTTCATCGTTAATAAGAAGGTCCAAAGGATACAGTAATCCCTGAAGTGAAGCATCGGAATCTAAAACTGGACTCACAGGAGAGGTTCAATTCATAGAAAGTGAGAGTGTCTGTCCTCATGTACTAAAGTCGGCATTGTGGGATTTGTATTAAATTCGGATGCAAACTCTGTGTTTCATCGTCAATAAGAAGGTCCAAGGTATACAGTAAACTTGAAGTGAAGCATCGGAATCTAAAACTGGACTCACAGGAGAGGTTCAAATCATAGGAAATTAGAATGTCAGCCCCTCTTGTACTTAAGTCGGCATTGTGCCATTTGTATTAAATTCGGATGCAATTTCCGTGTTTCATCGTCAATAAGAAGGTCCGAGGTATACAGTAAACCTGAAGTGAAGCATCGGAACCTAAAACTGGACTCACAAGAGAGGTTCAAACCATAGAAAGTTAGATAGTCAGTCCTCTTGTACTTAAGTCGGCATTGCGCCTTTTGTATTAAATTCGGATGCAATTTCTGTGTTTCATCGTCAATAAGAAGGTCCAAGGGATACAATAAACCTGAAGTGTAGCATCGGAATCGAAAACTGGACTCACAGGAGAGGTTCAAATCATAGAAAGTGAGAGTGTCAATCGTCTTGAACTTACTTCGGCATTGTGCCTTTTGTATTAAATACAGATGCAATTTCTGTGTTTCATTGTCAATGAGAAGGTCCAAAGGATACAGTAAACCAGAAGTGAAGCATCGGAATCTAAAACTGGATTCACAGGAGAGGTTCAAATCATAGAAAGTGAGAGTGTCAGTCCTCTTGTACTTAAGTCGTCATTGTGCCTTTTGTATTAAATTCGGATGCAGTTTCTGCGTTTCATCGTCAATAAGAAGGTCCGAGGTATACAGTAAACCTGAAGTAAAGCATCGGAATCTAAAACTGGACTCACAGGAGAGGTTCAAATCATAGAAAGTTAGAGTGTCAGTCCTTTTGTACTTAAGTCGGCATTGTGAATTTTGTATGAAATTTGGATGCAATTTCTGTGTTTCATCGTCAATAAGAAGGTCCAAGGTATACAGTAAACCTGAAGAGAAGCATTGAATTCTAAAACTGGACTTACAGGAGAGGTTCAAATCGTAGAAAGTTCGACTGTCAGTCCTCTTGTACTTAACTCGGCATTGTGCCTTTTGAATTTAATTCGGATGCAATTTCTGTGTTTCATCGACAACAAGAAGGTCCAAGGTATACAGTAAACCTGAAGTGAAGCATCGGAATCTAAAATTGGACTCACAGGAGAGGTTCAAATCATAGAAAGTTAGAGTGTCTGTCCTCATGTACTTAAGTCGGCATTGTGGGATTTGTATTAAATTCGGATGCAAACTCTGTGTTTCAACCTCAATAAGAAGGTCCGAGGTATACAGTAAACCTGAAGTGAAGTATCGGAATCTAAAACTGGACTCACAGGAGAGGTTCAAATCATTGAAAGTTAGAGTGTCAGTCCTTTTGTACTTATATCGGCATTGTGAACTTTGTATGAATTTTGGATGTAATTATTGTGTTTCATCGCCAATTAGAGGGTCCAAGGGATACAGTAAACCTGAAGAGAAGCATCGGAATCTAAAACTGGACTCACAGGAGAGGTTCACATCATAGAAAGTTAGACTGTCAGTCCTCTTGTACTAAACTCGGCATTGTGCCTTTTGAATTTAATTCGGATGCAATTTCTGTGTTTCATCGTCAATAAGAAGTCCAAGGTACACAGTAAACCTGAAGTGAAACATCGGAATCTAAAACTGGACTCACAGGATAGGTTCAAATCATAGAAAGTGAGAGTGTCAGTCCTCTTGTACTTAAGTGGGCATTGTGCCTTTTGTATTAAATTCGGATGCAATTTCTGTGTTTCATCGTCAATAAGATGGTCCAAAGGATACAGTAAACCTGAAGTGAAGCATCGGAATCTAAAAATGGACTCACAGGAGAGGTTCAAATCATAGAAAATTAGAGTGTCCGTCCTTTTTTACTTAAGTCGGCATTGTGCCTTTTGTATTAAATTCGGATGCAATCTCTGTGTTTCATCGTCAATATGAAGGTCCAAGGTATACAGTAAACCCGAAGTGAAGCATCGGAATCTAGAACTGGACTTACAGGAGAGGTTGAAATCATAGAAAGTTAGAGTGTCAGTCCTCTTGTACTTAAGTCGGCATTGCGCGATTTGTATTATATTCGGATGCAAACTCTGTGTTTCATCGTCAATAAGAAGGTCCAAGGTATACTGTAAACCTGAAGTGAAGCATCGGAATCTAAAACTTGACTCACAGGAGAGGTTGAAATCATAGAAAGGTAAAGTGTCAGTCGTCTTGTACTTAAGTCGGCATTGTGCCTTTTGTATCAAATTCGGATGCAATTTCTGTGTTTCAACGTCAATAAGAAGGTCCAAGGAATACAGTACACCTGAAGTGAAGCATCGGAATTTTAAACTGGACTCACAGGATAGGTTCAAATCATAGAAAAATGAGAGTGTCAGTCCTCATGTACTTAAGTGGGCATTGTGCCTTTTGTATTAAATTCGGATGCAATTTCTGTGTTTCATCGTCAATAAGATGGTCCAAAGGATACAGTATACCTGAAGTGAAGCATCGGAATCTAAAAATGGACTCACAGGAGAGGTTCAAATCATAGAAAATGAGAGTGTCCGTCCTGTTTTACTTAAGTCGGCATTGTGCCTTTTGTATTAAATTCGGATGCAATCTCTGTGTTTCATCGTCAGTAAGAAGGTCCAAGGTATACAGTAACCCTGAAGTGAAGCATCGGAATCTAGAACTGGACTTACAGGAGAGGTTGAAATCATAGAAAGTTAGAGTGTCAGTCCTCTTGTACTTAAGTCGGCATTGCGCGATTTGTATTATATTCGGATGCAAACTCTGTGTTTCATCGTCAATAAGAAGGTCCAAGGTATACAATAAACCTGAAGTGAAGCATCGGAATCTAAAACTGGACTCACAGGAGAGGTTGAAATCATAGGTAATTAGAGTGTCAGCCCCTCTTGTACTTAAGCCGGCAGTGTGCCATTTGCATTAGAGTCGGATGCAATATCTGTGTTTCATCGTCATTAAGATGGTCCGGGGTAAACAGTAAACTTGAAGTGAAGCATCGGAATCTAAAACTGGACTCACAAGAGAGGTTCAAATCATAGAAAGTTAGATAGTCAGTCCTCTTGTACTTAAGTCGGCATTGCGCCTTTTGTATTAAATTCGGATGCAATTTCTGTGTTTCATCGTCAATAAGAAGGTCCAAGGGATACAATAAACCTGAAGTGTAGCATCGGAATCGAAAACTGGACTCACAGGAGAGGTTCAAATCACAGAAAGTGAGAGTGTCAATCGTCTTGAACTTACGTCGGCATTGTGCCTTTTGTATTAAATACAGATGCAATTTCTGTGTTTCATTGTCAATGAGAAGGTCCAAAGGATACAGTAAACCAGAAGTGAAGCATCGGAATCTAAAACTGGATTCACAGGAGAGGTTCAAATCATAGAAAGTGAGAGTGTCAGTCCTCTTGTACATAAGTCGGCATTGTGCCTTTTGTATTAAATTCGGATGCAGTTTCTGCGTTTCATCGTCAATAAGAAGGTCCGAGGTATACAGTAAACCTGAAGTAAAGCATCGGAATCTAAAACTGGACTCACAGGAGCAGTTCAAATCATAGAAAGTTAGAGTGTTAGTCCTTTTGTACTTAAGTCGGCATTGTGAATTTTGTATGAAATTTGGATGCAATTTCTGTGTTTCATCGCCAATAAGAAGGTCCATGGGATACAGTAAACCTGAAGAGAAGCATTGAATTCTAACACTGGACTCACAGGAGAGGTTCAAATCGTAGAAAGTTCGACTGTCAGTCCTCTTGTACTTAACTCGGCATTGTGCCTATTGAATTTAATTCGGATGCAATTTCTGTGTTTCGTCGTCAATAAGAAGGTCCAAGGTACACAGTAAACCTGAAGAGAAGCATCGGAATCTAAGACTGGACTCACAGAAGAGGGTCAAAACAGAGAAAGGTAGAGTCGCAGTCCTCTTGTAATTAAGTCGACATTGTGCCTCTTGTATTAAATTAGGATGCAATTTCTGCGTTTCATCGTCAATAAGAAGGTCCAAGGGATACAGTAAACCTGAAGTGAAGTATCGGAATCTAAAACCGGACTCACAGGAGAGGTTCAAATCATAGAAAGTTAGAGTGTCAGTACTCTTGTACTTAAGTCGGCATTGTGCCTTTTGTATTACATTCGGATGCAATTTCTGTGTTTCATCGTTAATAAGGAGGTCCAAGGGATACAGTAAACCTGAAGTGAAGCATCGGAATCTAAAACTGGATTTTCAGGTGAGTTTCAAATCATAGAAAGTGAGAGTGTCAGTCCTCTTGTACTTAAGTCGGCATCATGCCTTTTGGATTTAATTCCGAGGCAGTTTCTGCGTTCCATCGTCAATAGGAAGGTCCAAGGTATACAGTAAACCTGAAGCGATGCATCGGCATCCAAAACTGGACTTACTGGAGAGGTTCAAATCATAGAAAGGTAAAGTCTCAGTCCTCTTGTACTTAAGTCGGCATTGTGCCTTTTGTATTAAATTCGGATGCAATTTCTGTGTTTCATCGTTAATAAGAAGGTCCAAAGGATACAGTAAACCTGAAGTGAAGCATCGGAATCTAAAATTGGACCCACAGGAGAGGTTCAAATCATAGAATGTTAGAGTGTCAGCCCCTCTTGTACTTAAGTCGGCATTGTGCCATTTGTATTAAATTCGGATGCTATTTCTGTCTTTCATCGTAAATAAGAAGGTCCGAGGTATACTGTAAACCTAAAGTGAAGCATCGGAATCTAAAACTGGGGTCACAGGAGAGGTTCAAATCATAGAAAGTGAGAGTGTCAGTTCTCCTGTACTTAAGTCGGGATTGTGCCTTTTGTATTAAATTCCGATGCAATTTCGGTGTTTCATCGTCAATAAGAAGGTGCAAAGTATACAGTAAACCTGAAGTGAAGCATCGGAATCTAAAACTGGACTCACAGGAGAGGTTCAAATCATAGAAAGTTAGAGTGTCAGTCCTCTTGTACTTAAGCCGGCATTGTGACTTTTGTATTAAATTCGGATGCAATAGCTGTGTTTCTTCGTCAATAAAAAGGTCCAAGGGATACAGTAAACCTGAAGTGAAGCGTCGGAATCTAAAACTGGACTCACAGCAGAGGATCAATTCATAGAGAGTTAGAGTGTCAGTCCGCTTGTACTTAACGCGGCATTGTGCCTTTTGAATTTAATTCGGATGCAATATCTGTGTTTCTTCGTCAATAAGAAGGTCCAAGGTACACAGTAAACCTGAAGAGAAGCATAGGAATCTTAAACTGGACTCTCAGGAAAGGTTCAAATCATAGAAATTTAGAGTGCAGTCCTCTTATACTTAAGTCGGCATTGTGCCTTTTGTATTAAATTCGGATGCAATTTCTGTGTTTCATCGTCAAAAAGAATGTCCAAGGGATACAGTAAACCTGAAGTGAAGTATCGGAATCTAAAACTGGACTTACAGGAGAGGTTCAAATCATAGAAAATTAGAGTGTCATTCCTCTTGTACTTCAGTCGGCTTTGTGCCTTGTGTATTAAATTCGGATGCTAACTCTGTGTTTCATCGTCAATAAGAAGGTCCAAGGGATACAGTAAACCTGATGTGTAGCATCGGAATCTAAAACTGGACTCACAGGAGTGGTTCAAATCATAGAAAGTTAGAGTGTCAGTCCTCTTGTACTTTAGTCGGCATTCTGCCTTTCGTATTAAATTTGGATGGAATTTCTGTGTTTCATCGTCAATAAGAAGTTCCAATGGATACAGTTAACCTGAAGTGAAGCATCTGAATCAAAACTGGACTCACAGGAGAGATTGAAATCATAGAAAGTTAGAGTGCCAGTGCTCTAGTACTTAAGTCGGCATTGTGCCTTTTGTAATTAATGTGGATCCAAACTCTGTGTTTCATCGCCAATAAGAAGATCCAAGGGATACAGTAAACCTGAAGTGAAGCATCGGAATCTAAAACTGGACCCACATGAGAGGTTCAAATCATAGAAAGTTAGAGTGTCAGTTTTCTTGTACTTAAGTCGGCATTGTGCCTTTTGTATTAAACTCGGATGCAAACTCTGTGTTTCATCGTCAATAAGAAGGGCCAAGGGATGGAGTAAACCTGAAGTGAAGCATCGGAATCTAATACTGGACTCACAGGAGAGGTTCAAATCATAGAAAGTTAGAGTGTCTGTCCTCATGTACTTAAGTCGGCATTGTGGGATTTGTATTAAATTCGGATGCAAACTCTGTGTTTCATCGTCAATAAGAAGGTCCAAGGTATACAGTAAACCTGAATAGAAGCATCGGAATCTAAGACTGGACTCACAGGAGACGTTCAAATCATAGGAAATTAGAGTGTCAGCCCCTCTTGTACTTAAGTCGGCATTGTGCCATTGGCATTAAATTCGGATGCAATTTCTGTGTTTCATCGTCAATAAGAAGGTCCGAGGTATACAGTAAACCTGAAGTGAAGCATAGGAATCTAAAACTGGACTCACAGGAGAGGTTCAAATCATAGAAAGTTAGAGTGTCAGTACTCTTGTACTTAAGTCGGCATTGTGCCTTTTGTATTACATTCGGATGCAATTTCTGTGTTTCATCGTTAATAAGAAGGTCCAAGGGATACAGTAAACCTGAAGTGAAGCATCGGAATCTAAAATTGGATTCTCAGGTGAGTTTCAAATCATAGAAAGTGAGAGTGTCAGTCCTCTTGTACTTAAGTCGGCATCATGCCTTTTGGATTTAATTCCGAGGCAGTTTCTGCGTTCCATCGTCAATAAGAAGGTCCAAGGTATACAGTAAACCTGAAGCGATGCATCGGCATCCAAAACTGGACTTACTGGAGAGGTTCAAATCATAGAAAGGTAAAGTCTCAGTCCTCTTGTACTTAAGTCGGCATTGTGCCTTTTGTATTAAATTCGTATGCAATTTCTGTGTTTCATCGTTAATAAGAAGGTCCAAAGGATACAGTAAACCTGAAGTGAAGCATCGGAATCTAAAACTGGACTCACAGGAGAGGTTCAATTCATAGAAAGTTAGAGTGTCAGTCCTTTTGTACTTAAGTCGGCATTGTGAAATTTGTGTGAAATTTGGATGCAATTTCTGTGTTTCATCGCCAATAAGAAGGTCCATGGGATACAGTAAACCTGAAGAGAAGCATTGAATTCTAAAACTGGACTCACAGGA
Source organism: Schistocerca serialis cubense (assembly GCF_023864345.2). NCBI lineage: Eukaryota > Metazoa > Arthropoda > Insecta > Orthoptera > Acrididae > Schistocerca > Schistocerca serialis. The sequence continues at coordinate 3,493,267 of NW_026048462.1, forward strand.
GAGGTTCAAATCGTAGAAAGTTCGACTGTCAGTCCTCTTGTACTTAACTCGGCATTGTGCCTTTTGAATTTAATTCGGATGCAATTTCTGTGTTTCATCGTCAATAAGAAGGTCCAAGGTACACAGTAAACCTGAAGAGAAGCATCGGAATCCAAGACTGGTCTCACAGAAGAGGGTCAAAACATAGAAAGGTAGAGTCTCAGTCCTCTTGTAATTAAGTCGACATTGTGCCTTTTGTGTTAAATTAGGATGCAATTTCTGCGTTTCATCGTCAATAAGAAGGTCCAAGGGATACAGTAAACCTGAAGTGAAGTATCGGAATCTAAAACTGGACTCACAGGAGAGGTTCAAATCATAGAAAGTTAGAGTGTCAGTACTCTTGTACTTAAGTCGGCATTGTGCCTTTTGTATTACATTCGGATGCAATTTCTGTGTTTCATCGTTAATACGAAGGACCAAGGGATCCAGTAAACCTGAAGTGAAGCATCGGAATCAAAAACTGGATTCTCAGGTGAGTTTCAAATCATAGAAAGTGAGAGTGTCAGTCCTCTTGTACTTAAGTCGGCATCATGCCTTTTGGATTTAATTCCGAGGCAGTTTCTGCGTTCCATCGTCAATAAGAAGGTCCAAGGTATACAGTAAACCTGAAGCGATGCATCGGCATCCAAAACTGGACTTACTGGAGAGGTTCAAATCATAGAAAGGTAAAGTCTCAGTCCTCTTGTACTTAAGTCGGCATTGTGCCTTTTGTATTAAATTCGTATGCAATTTCTGTGTTTCATCGTTAATAAGAAGGTCCAAAGGATACAGTAAACCTTTAGTGAAGCATCGGAATCTAAAACTGGGCTCACAGGAGAGGTTCAATTCATAGAAAGTGAGAGTGTCTGTCCTCATGTACTAAAGTCGGCATTGTGGGATTTGTATTAAATTCGGATGCAAACTCTGTGTTTCATCGTCAATAAGAAGGTCCAAGGTACACAGTAAACTTGAAGTGAAGCATCGGAATCTAAAACTGAACTCACAGGAGAGGTTCAAATCATAGGAAATTAGAATGTCAGCCCCTCTTGTACTTAAGTCGGCATTGTGCCATTTGTATTAAATTCGGATGCAATTTCCGTGTTTCATCGTCAATAAGAAGGTCCGAGGTATACAGTAAACCTGAAGTGAAGCATCGGAATCTAAAACTGGACTCACAAGAGAGGTTCAAATCATAGAAAGTTAGGTTGTCAGTCCTCTTGTACTTAAGTCGGCATTGCGCCTTTTGTATTAAATTCGGATGCAATTTCTGTGTTTCATCGTCAATAAGAAGGTCCAAGGGATACAATAAACCTGAAGTGTAGCTTCGGAATCGAAAACTGGACTCACAGGAGAGGTTCAAATCATAGACAGTGAGAGTGTCAATCATCTTGAACTTACGTCGGCATTGTGCCTTTTGTATTAAATACAGATGCAATTTCTGTGTTTCATTGTCAATGAGAAGGGACAAAGGATACAGTAAACCAGAAGTGAAGCATCGGAATCTAAAACTGGATTCACAGGAGAGGTTCAAATCATAGAAAGTGAGAGTGTCAGTCCTCTTGTACTTAAGTCGGCATTGTGCCTTTTGTATTAAATTCGGATGCTGTTTCTGCGTTTCATCGTCAATAAGAAGGTCCGAGGTATACAGTAAACCTGAAGTAAAGCATCGGAATCTAAAACTGGACTCACAGGAGACGTTCAAATCATAGAAAGTTAGAGTGTCAGTCCTTTTGTACTTAAGTCGGCATTGTGAAATTTGTATGAAATTTGGATGCAATTTCTGTGTTTCATCGCCAATAAGAAGGTCCATGGGATACAGTAAACCTGAAGAGAAGCATTGAATTCTAAAACTGGACTCACAGGAGAGGTTCAAATCGTAGAAAGTTCGACTGTCAGTCCTCTTGTACTTAACTCACCATTGTGCCTTTTGAATTTAATTCGGATGCAATTTCTGTGTTTCATCGTCAATAAGAAGGTCCAAGGTACACAGTAAACCTGAAGAGAAGCATCGGAATCTAAGACTGGTCTCACAGAAGAGGGTCAAAACATAGAAAGGTAGAGTCTCAGTCCTCTTGTAATTAAGTCGACATTGTGCCTTTTGTGTTAAATTAGGATGCAATTTCTGCGTTTCATCGTCAATAAGAAGGTCCAAGGGATACAGTAAACCTGAAGTGAAGCATCGGAATCAAAAACTGGATTCTCAGGTGAGTTTCAAATCATAGAAAGTGAGAGTGTCAGTCCTCTTGTACTTAAGTCGGCATCATGACTTTTGGATTAAATTCCGAGGCAATTTCTGCGTTCCATCGTCAATAAGAAGGTCCAAGGTAAACAGTAAACCTGAAGCGATGCATCGGCATCCAAAACTGGACTTACTGGAGAGGTTCAAATCATAGAAAGGTAAAGTCTCAGTCCTCTTGTACTTAAGTCGGCATTGTGCCTTTTGTATTAAATTCGGATGCAATTTCTGTTTTTCATCGTTAATAAGAAGGTCCAAAGGATACAGTAAACCTGAAGTGAAGCATCGGAATCTAAAATTGGACTCACAGGAGAGGTTCAAATCATAGAAAGTTAGAGTGTCAGCCCCTCTTGTACTTAAGGCGGCATTGTGCCATTTGTATTAAATTCGGATGCTATTTCTGTCTTTCATCGTCAATAAGAAGGTCCGAGGTATACTGTAAACCTAAAGTGAAGCATCGGAATCTAAAACTGGAGTCACAGGAGAGGTTCAAATCATAGAAAGTGAGAGTGTCAGTTCTCCTGTACTTAAGTCGGGATTGTGCCTTTTGTATTAAATTCCGATGCAATTTCGGTGTTTCATCGTCAATAAGAAGGTGCAAAGTATACAGTAAACCTGAAGTGAAGCATCGGAATCTAAAATTGGACTCACAGGAGAGGTTCAAATCATACAAAGTTAGAGTGTCAGTCCTCTTGTACTTAAGTCGGCATTGTGACTTTTGTATTAAATTCGGATGCAATAGCTGTGTTTCTTCGTCAATAAAAAGGTCCAAGGGATACAGTAAACCTGAAGTGAAGCATCGGAATCTAAAACTGGACTCACAGCAGAGGATCAATTCATAGAGAGTTAGAGTGTCAGTCCGTTTGTACTTAACGCGGCATTGTGCCTTTTGAATTTAATTCGGATGCAGTATCTGTGTTTCTTCGTCAATAAGAATGTCCAAGGTACACAGTAAACCTGAAGAGAAGCATAGGAATCTAAAACTGGACTCTCAGGAAAGGTTCAAATCATAGAAATTTAGAGTGCAGTCCTCTTATACTTAAGTCGGCATTGTGCCTTTTGTATTAAATTCGGATGCAATTTCTGTGTTTCATCGTCAATAAGAATGTCCAAGGGATACAGTAAACCTGAAGTGAAGTATCGGAATCTAAAACTGGACTTACAGGAGAGGTTCAAATCATAGAAAATTAGAGTGTCATTCCTCTTGTACTTCAGTCGGCTTTGTGCCTTGTGTATTAACTTCGGATGCTAACTCTGTGTTTCATCGTCAATAAGAAGGTCCAAGGGATACAGTAAACCTGATGTGTATCATCGGAATCTAAAACTGGACTCACAGGAGTGGGTCAAATCATAGAAAGTTAGAGTGTCAGTCCTCTTGTACTTAAGTCGGCATTCTGCCTTTTGTATTAAATTTGGATGGAATTTCTGTGTTCCATCGTCAATAAGAAGTTCCAATGGATACAGTTAACCTGAAGTGAATCATCTGAATCTAAAACTGGACTCACAGGAGAGATTGAAATCATAGAAAGTGAGAGTGTCAGTCCTCTTGTACTGAAGTCGGCATTGTGTCTTTTCTATAAAATTCCAATGCAAACACTGTGTTTCATCGTCAATAACAAGTTCCAAGGGATACAGTAAACCTGAAGTGAAGCATTGGAATCTAGAACTGGACTCTCAGGAGAGGTTCAAATCATATTAAGTGAGAGTGTCAGTTCTCCTGTATTTAATTCGCATTGTGCCTTTTGTATTAAATTCCGATGCAATTTCTTTGTTTCAACGTCAATAAGAAGGTGCAAGGTATACAGTAAACCTGAAGTGAAGCATCGGAATCTAAAACTGGACTCACAGGAGATGTTCAAATCATAGAAAGTGAGAGTGTCAGTCCTCTTGTACTTAAGTCGGCATTGTGCCTTTTGTATAAAATTCGGATGCAATTTCTGTGTTTCACCGTCAATAAGAAGGTCCAAGGGATACAGTAAACCTGAAGTGAAGCATCGGAATCTAAAACTGGACTCACAGGAGAGGTTCAAATCATAGAAATTTAGAGTGCCAGTGCTCTAGTACTTAAGTCGGCATTGTGCCTTTTGTAATTAATTCGGATCCAAACTCTGTGTTTCATCGCCAATAAGAAGATCCAAGGGATACAGTAAACCTGAAGTGAAGCATCAGAATCTATAACTGGACCCACATGAGAGGTTCAAATCATAAAAAGTTAGAGTGTCAGTTTTCTTGTACTTAAGTCGGCATTGTGCCTTTTGTATTAAACTCGGATGCAAACTCTGTGTTTCATCGTCAATAAGAAGGTCCAAGGGATAGAGTAAACCTGAAGTGAAGCATCGGAATCTAATACTGGACTCACAGGAGAGGTTCAAATCATAGAAAGTTAGAGTGTCTGTCCTCATGTACTTAAGTCGGCATTGTGGGATTTGTATTAAATTCGGATGCAAACTCTGTGTCTCATCGTCAATAAGAAGGTCCAAGGTATACAGTAAACCTGAAGTGAAGCATCGGAATCTAAAACTGGACTCACAGGAGAGGTTCAAATCATAGGAAATTAGAGTGTCAGCCCCTCTTATACTTAAGTCGGCAATGTGCCTTTTGTATTAAATTCGGATGCAATTTCTGTGTTTCATCGTCAATAAGAATGTCCAAGGGATACAGTACACCTGAAGTGAAGTATCGGAATCTAAAACTGGACTTACAGGAGAGGTTCAAAACATAGAAAATTAGAGTGTCATTCCTCTTGTACTTCAGTCGGCTTTGTGCCTTGTGTATTAAATTCGGATGCTAACTCTGTGTTTCATCGCCAATAAGAAGGTCCAAGGGATACAGTAAACCTGATGTGTAGCATCGGAATCTAAAACTGGACTCACAGGAGTGGTTCAAATCATAGAAAGTTAGAGTGTCAGTCCTCTTGTACTTAAGTCGGCATTCTGCCTTTTGTATTAAATTTGGATGGAATTTCTGTGTTTCATCGTCAATAAGAAGTTCCAATGGATACAGTTAACCTGAAGTGAAGCATCTGAATCTAAAACTGGACTCACAGGAGAGATTGAAATCATAGAGAGTGAGAGTGTTAGTCCTCTTGTACTGAAGTCTTTTCTATAAAATTCCAATGCAAACACTGTGTTTCATCGTCAATAACAAATTCCAAGGGATACAGTAAACCTGAAGTGAAGCATTGGAATCTAAAACTGGACTCACAGGAGAGGTTCAAATCATATTAAGTGAGAGTGTCAGTTCTCTTGTATTTAATTCGCATTGTGCCTTTTGTATTAAATTCCGATGCAATTTCTTTGTTTCAACGTCAATAAGAAGGTGCAAGGTATACAGTAAACCTGAAGTGAAGCATCGGAATCTAAAACTGGACTCACAGCAGATGTTCAAATCATAGAAAGAGAGAGTGTCAGTCCTCTTGTACTTAAGTCGGCATTGTGCCTTTTGTATAAAATTCGGATGCAATTTCTGTGTTTCATCGTCAATAAGAAGGTCCAAGGGATACAGTAAACCTGAAGTGAAGCATCGGAATCTAAAACTGGACTCACAGGAGAGGTTCAAATCATAGAAAGTTAGAGTGCCAGTGCTCTAGTACTTAAGTCGGCATTGTGCCTTTTGTAATTAATTCGGATCCAAACTCTGTGTTTCATCGCCAATAAGAAGATCCAAGGGATACAGTAAACCTGAAGTGAAGCATCGGAATCTAAAACTGGACCCACATGAGAGGTTCAAATCATAGATAGTTATAGTGTCAGTTTTCTTGTACTTAAGTCGGCATTGTGCCTTTTGTATTAAACTCGGATGCAAACTCTGTGTTTCATCGTCAATAAGAAGGTCCAAGGGATAGAGTAAACCTGAAGTGAAGCATCGGAATCTAATACTGGACTCACAGGAGAGGTTCAAATCATAGAAAGTTAGAGTGTCTGTCCTCATGTACTTAAGTCGGCATTGTGGGATTTGTATTAAATTCGGATGCAAACTCTGTGTTTCATCGTCAATAAGAAGGTCCAAGGTATACAGTAAACCTGAAGTGAAGCATCGGAATCTAAAACCGGACTCACAGGAGAGGTTCAAATCATAGGAAATTAGAGTGTCAGCCCCTCTTGTACTTAAGTCGGCATTGTGCCATTTGCATTAAATTCGGATGCAATTTCTGTGATTCATCGTCAATAAGAAGGTCCGAGGTATACAGTAAACCAGAAGTGAAGCATCGGAATCTAAAACTGGACTCACAGGAGAGGTTCAAATCATAGAAAGATATAGTGTCAGTCCTCTTGTACTTAAGTCGGCATTGTGCCTTTTGTATTAAATTCGGATGCAATTTCTGTGTATCATCATCAATTAGAAGTTCCAAGGGATACAGTAAGCCTGAAGTGAAGCATCGGAATCTAAAACTGGACTCACAGGAGAGGTTCAAATAATAGAAAGTTAGATTGTCAGTCCCCTTGTACTTAAGTCGGCATTGTGTCTTGTGTATTAAATTCGGATGCAATTTCTGTGTTTCATCGTCAATAAGAAGGTGCAAGGTATACAGTAAACCTGAAGTGTAGCATCGGAATCTAAAACTGGAGTCACAGGAGAGGTTCAAATTATAGAAAGTGAGAGTGTCAGTCCTGTTTTACTTAAGTCGGCATTATGCCTTTTGTATTAAATTCGGATGCAATTTCTGTGTTTCATCGACAACAAGAAGGTCCAAGGTATACAGTAAACCTGAAGTGAAGCATCGGAATCTAAAACTGGACTCACAGGAGAGGTTCAAATCATAGAAAGTGAGAGTGTCTGTCCTCATGTACTAAAGTCGGCATTGAGGGGTTTGTATTAAATTCGGATGCAAACTCTGTGTTTCATCGTCAATAAGAAGGTGCAAGGTATACAGTAAACTTGAAGTGAAGCATCGGAATCTAAAACTGGACTTACAGGAGAGGTTCAAATCATAGGAAATTAGAATGTCAGCCCCTCTTGTACTTAAGTCGGCATTGTGCCATTTGTATTAAATTCGGATGCAATTTCCGTGTTTCATCGTCAATAAGAAGGTCCGAGGTATACAGTAAACCAGAAGTGAAGTATCGGAATCTAAAACTGGACACACAGGAGAGGTTCAAATCATAGAAAGTTAGAGTGTCAGTCCTTTTGTACTTAAGTCGGCATTGTGAATTTTGTGTGACATTTGGATGCAATTATTGTGTTTCATCCCCAATTAGAGGGTACAAGGGATACAGTAAACCTGAAGAGAAGCATCGGAATCTAAAACTGGACTCACAGGAGAGGTTCACATCATAGAAAGTTAGACTGTCAGTCCTCTTGTACTTAACTCGGCATTGTGCCTTTTGAATGTAATTCGGATGCAATTTCTGTGTTTCATCGTCAATAAGAAGTCCAAGGTACACAGTAAACCTGAAGTGAAGCATCGGAATCTAAAACTGGACTCACAGGAGAGGTTCAAATCATAGGAAATTAGAGTGTCAGCCCCTCTTGTACTTAAGTCGGCATTGTGCCATTTGTATTAAATTCGGATGCAATTTCTGTGTCTCATCGTCAATAAGAAGGTCTAAGGGATACAGTAAGCCTGAAGTGAAGCATCGGAATCTAAAACTGGACCCACAGGAGAGGTTCAAATCATAGAAAGTTAGATAGTCAGTCCTCTTGTACTTAAGTCGGCCTTGTGCCTTTTGTATTACATTCGGATGCAATTTCTGTGTTTCATCGTCAATAAGAAGGTCCACGGGATACAGTAAACCTGAAGTGTAGCTCGTAATCTAAAACTGAACTCACAGGAGAGGTTCAAATCATCGAAAATGAGAGTGTCCGTCCTGTTTTACTTATGTCGGCATCATGCCTTTTGGATTTAATTCCGAGGCCAATTTCTGACTTCCATCGTCAATAAGAAGGTCCAAGGTATACAGTAAACCTGAAGTGATGCATCGGAATCCAAAACTGGACTTACTGGAGAAGTTCAAATCATAGAAAGGTAAAGTGTCAGTCTTCTTGTACTTAAGTCGGCATTGTGCCTTTTGTATTAAATTCGGATGCAATTTCTGTGTTTAAACGTCAATAAGAAGGTCCAAGGAATACAGTAAACCTGAAGTGCAGCATCGGAATTTTAAACTGGACTCACAGGATAGGTTCAAATCATAGAAAGTGAGAGTGTCAGTCCTCTTGTACTTAAGTCGGCATTGTGCCTTTTGTATTAAATTCGGATACAATTTCTGTGTTTCATCGTCAATAAGATGGTCCAAAGGATACAGTAAACCTGAAGTGAAGCATCGAAATCTAAAACTGGACTCACAGGAGAGGTTCAAATCATCGAAAATGAGAGTGTCCGTCCTGTTTTACTTATGTCGGCATCATGCCTTTTGGATTTAATTCCGAGGCCAATTTCTGACTTCCATCGTCAATAAGAAGGTCCAAGGTATACAGTAAACCTGAAGTGATGCATCGGAATCCAAAACTGGACTTACTGGAGAAGTTCAAATCATAGAAAAGTAAAGTCTCAGTCCTCTTGTACTTAAGTCGGCATTGTGCCTTTTGTATTAAATTCGGATGCAATTTCTGTGTTTCATCGTTAATAAGAAAGTCCAAAGGATACAGTAAACCTGAAGTGAAGCATCGGAATCTAAAATTGGACTCACAGGAGAGGTTCAAATCATAGAAAGTTAGAGTGTCAGCCCCTCTTGTACTTAAGTCGGCATTGTGCCATTTGTATTAAATTCGGATGCTATTTCTGTCTTTCAAAGTCAATAAGAAGGTCCGAGGTATACTGTAAACCTAAAGTGAAGCATCGGAATCTAAAACTGGACTCACAGGAGAGGTTCAAATCATAGGAAATTAGAGTGTCAGCCCCTCTTGTACTTAAGTCGGCATTGTCCATTTGTATTAAATTCGGATGCAATTTCTGTGTCTCATCGTCAATAAGAAGGTGCAAAGTATACAGTAAACCTGAAGTGTAGCACCGGAATCTAAGACTGGGCTCACAGGAGATGTTCAAATCATAGAAAGTGAGAGTGTCAGTTCCCTTGTACTTAAGTCGGCATTGTGCCTTTTGTATTAGATTCGGATGCAATTTCTGTGTTTCATCGTCAATAAGATGGTCCAAGGGATACAGTAAACCTGAAGTGAAGCATCAGAATCTAAAACTGGACTCACAGGAGAGGTTCAAATCATAGAAAGTTAGAGTGTCAGTGCTCTAGTACTTAAGTCGGCATTGTGCCTTTTGTAATTAATTCGGATCCAAACTCTGGGTTTCATCGTCAACAAGAAGATCCAACGGATACAGTAAACCTGAAGTGAAGCATCGGAATCAAAAACTGGACCCACAGGAGAGGTTCAAATCATAGAAAGTTAGAGTGTCAGTTTTCTTGTACTTAAGTCGGCATTGTGCCTTTTGTATTAAACTCGGATATAAACTCTGTTTTTCATCGTCAATAAGAAGGTCCAAGGTATACAGTAAACCTGAAGTGAAGCATCGGAATCTAAAACTGGACTCACAGGAGAGGTTCACATCATAGAAAGTTAGATTGTCAGTCCCCTTGTACTTAAGTCGGCATTGTGCCTTTTGTATTAAATTCGGATGCAATTACTGTGTTTCATCGTCAATAAGAGGGTGCAAGGTATACAGTAAACCTGAAGTGTAGCATCGGAATCTAAAACTGGACTCACAGGAGAGGTTCAAATCATAGAAAGTGAGAGTGTCAGTCCTGTTTTACTTAAGTCGGCATTATGCCTTTTGTATTAAATTCGGATGAAATTTCTGTGTTTCATCGAGAACAAGAAGGTCCAAGGTATACAGTAAACCTGAAGTGAAGCATCGGAATCTAAAACTGGACTCACAGGAGAGGTTCAAACCATAGAAAGTTAGAGTGTCTGTCCTCATGTACTTAAGTTGGCATTGTGGGATTTGTATTATATTCGGATGCAAACTCTGTGTTTCATCGTCAATAAGAAGGTCCAAGGTATACAGTAAACCTGAAGTGAAGCATCGGAATCTAAAACTGGACTCACAGGAGAGGTTCAAATCATAGAAAGTTAGACTGTCAGTCCTCTTGTACTTAACTCGGCATTGTGCCTTTTGAATTTAATTTGGATGCAATTTCTGTGTTTAATCGTCAATAAGAAGTCCAAGGTACACTGTAAACCTGAAGTGAGGCATCGGAATCTAAAACTGGACTCACAGGAGAGGTTGAAATCATAGAAAGTTAGAGTGTCAGTCCTCTTGTACTTAAGTCGGCATTGTGCGAATTGTATTAAATTCGGATGCAAACTCTGTGTTTCATCGTCAATAAGAAGGTCCAAGGTATACAGCAAACCTGAAGTGAAGCATCGGAATCTAAAACTGGAGTCACAAGAGAGGTTCAAATCATAGGAAATTAGAGTGTCAGCCCCTCTTGTACTTAATTCGGCATTGTGCCATTTGTATTAAATTCGGATGCAATTTCTGTGTCTCATCGTCAATAAGAAGGTCTAAGGGATACAGTAAGCCAGAAGTGAAGCATCGGAATCTAAAACTGGACTCTCAGGAAAGGTTCAAATCATAGAAATTTAGAGTGCAGTCCTCTTATACTTACGTCGGCATTGTGCCTTTTGTATTAAATTCGGATGCAATTTCTGTGTTTCATCGTCAATAAGAATGTCCAAGGGATACAGTAAACCTGAAGTGAAGTATCGGAATCTAAAACTGGACTTACAGGAGAGGTTCAAATCATAGAAAATTAGAGTGTCATTCCTCTTGTACTTCAGTCGGTTTTGTGCCTTGTGTATTAAATTCGGATGCTAACTCTGTGTTTCATCGTCAATAAGAAGGTCCAAGGGATACAGTAAACATGATGTGAAGCATCGGAATTTAAAACTGGACTCACAGGAGAGGTTCAAATCATAGAAAGTTAGAGTGTCAGTGCTCTAGTACTTAAGTCGGCATTGTGCCTTTTGTAATTAATTCGGATCCAAACTCTGTGTTTCACCGTCAATAAGAAGATCCAAGAGATACAGTAAACCTGAAGTGAAGCATCGGAATCTAAAACTGGACCCACATGAGAGGTTCAAATCATAGAAAGTTAGAGTGTCAGTTTTCTTGTACTTAAGTCGTCATTGTGCCTTTTGTATTAAACTCGGATGCAAACTCTGTGTTTCATCGTCAATAAGAAGGTTCAAGGGATAGAGTAACCCTGAAGTGAAGCATCGGAATCTAATACTGGACTCACAGGAGAGGTTCAAATCATAGAAAGTTAGAGTGTCTGTCCTCATGTACTTAAGTCGGCATTGTGGGATTTGTATTAAATTCGGATGCAAACTCTGTGTTTCATCGTCAATAAGAAGGTCCAAGGTATACAGTAAACCTGAAGTGAAGCATCGGAATCTAAAACTGGACTCACAGGAGAGGTTCAAATCATAGGAAATTAGAGTTTCAGCCCCTCTTGTACTTAAGTCGGCATTGTGCCATTTGCATTAAATTCGGATGCAATTTCTGTGTTTCATTGTCAATAAGAAGGTCCGAGGTATACAGTAAACCTGAAGTGAAGCATCGGAATCTAAAACTGGACTCACAGGAGAGGTTCAAATCATAGAATGATATGGTGTCAGTCCTCTTGTACTTAAGTCGGCATTGTGCCTTTTGTATTAAATTCGGATGCAATTTCTGTGTATCATTGTCAATAAGAATTTCCAAGGGATACAGTAAGCCTGAAGTGAAGCATCGGAATCTAAAACTGGACTCACAGGAGAGGTTCAAATCATAGAAAGTTAGATTGTCAGTCCCCTTGTACTTAAGTCGGCATTGTGCCTTGTGTATTAAATTCGGATGCAATTTCTGTGTATCATTGTCAATAAGAATTTCCAAGGGATACAGTAAGCCTGAAGTGAAGCATCGGAATCTAAAACTGGACTCACAGGAGAGGTTCAAATCATAGAAAGTTAGATTGTCAGTCCCCTTGTACTTAAGTCGGCATTGTGCCTTGTGTATTAAATTCGGATGCAATTTCTGTGTTTCATTGTCAATAAGAATTTCCAAGGTATACAGTAAACCTGAAGTGAAGCATCGGAATCAAAAACTGGACTCACAGGAGAGGTTCAAATCATAGAAAGATGTAGTGTCAGTCCTCTTGTACCTAAGTCGGCATTGTGCCTTTTGTATTAAATTCGGATGCAATTTCTGTGTATCATCGTCAATAAGAAGTTCCACGGGATACAGTAAACCTGAAGTGTAGCTCGGAATCTAAAACTGAACTCTCAGGAAGGTTGAAATCATAGAAAGGTAAAGTGTCAGTCTTCTTGTACTTAAGTCGGCATTGTGCCTTTTGTATTAAACTCGGATGCAATTTCTGTGTTTAAACGTCAATAAGAAGGTCCAAGGAATACAGTAAACCTGAAGTGAAGCATCGGAATCTAAAACTGGACTCACAGGAGAGGTTCTAATCATAGAAAGTTAGATAGTCAGTCCTCTTGTACTTAAGTCAGCATTGCGCCTTTTGTGTTAAATTCGGATGCAATTTCTGTGTTTCATCGTCAATAAGAAGGTCCAAGGGATACAGTAAACCTGAAGTGTAGCATCGGAATCTAAAACTGGACTCACAGGAGAGGTTCAAATCATAGAAAGTGAGAGTGTCAGTCCTCTTGAACTTACGTCGGCATTGTGCCTTTTGTATTAAATACAGATGCAATTTCTGTGTTTCATTGTCAATGAGAAGTTCCAAAGGATACAGTAAACCAGAAGTGAAGCATCGGAATCTAAAACTGGATTCACAGGAGAGGTTCAAATCATAGAAAGTGAGAGTGTCAATCCTCTTGTACTTAAGTCGGCATTGTGCCTTTTGTATTAAATTCGGATGCAGTTTCTGCGTTTCATCGTCAATAAGAAGGTCCGAGGTATACAGTAAACTTGAAGTAAAGCATCGGAATCTAAAACTGGACTCACAGGAGAGGTTCAAATCATAGAAAGTTAGACTGTCAGTCCTCTTGTACTTAACTCGGCATTGTGCCTTTTGAATTTAATTTGGATGCAATTTCTGTGTTTCATCGTCAATAAGAAGGTCCAAGGTACACAGTAAACCTGAAGAGAAGAATCGGAATCTAAAACTGGAATCACAGAAGAGGGTCAAAACATAGAAAGGTAGAGTCTCAGTCCTCTTGTAATTAAGTCGGCATTGTGCCTTTTGTATTAAATTAGGATGCAATTTCTGCGTTTCATCGTCAATAAGAAGGACCAAGGGATACAGTAAACCTGAAGTGAAGTATCGGAATCTAAAACTGGACTCACAGGAGACGTTCAAATCATAGAAAGTTAGAGTGTCAGTACTCTTGTACTTAAGTCGGCATTGTGCCTTTTGTATTACATTCCGATGCAATTTCTGTGTTTCATCGTCAATAAGAAGGTCCAAAGGATACAGTAAACCTGAAGTGAAGCATCGGAATCTAAAACTGGACTCACAGGAGAGGTTCAAATCATAGAAAGTTAGAGTGTCAGCCCCTCTTGTACTTAAGTCGGCATTGTGCCATTTGTATTAAATTCGGATGCTATTTCTGTCTTTCATCGTCAATAAGAAGGTCCGAGGTATACTGTAGACCTAAAGTGAAGCATCGGAATCTAAAACTGGACTCACAGGAGAGGTTCAAATCATAGAAAGTGAGAGTGTCAGTCCTCTAGTACTTAAGTCGGCATTGTGCCTTTTTTTATTAAATTCAGATGCAATTTCTCTGTTTCATCGTCAATAAGAAGGTCCAAAGAATACAGTAAACCTGAAGTGAAGCATCGGAATCTAAAATTGGATTCACAGGAGAGGTTCAAATCATAGAAAGTGAGAGTGTCAGTCCTCTTGTACTTAAGTCGGCATTGTGCCTTTTGTATTAAATTCGGATGCTATTTCTGTGTTTCATCGTTAATAAGAAGGTCCAAGGTATACAGTAAACCTGAAGTGAAGCATCGGAATCTAAAACTGGATTCACAGGAGAGGTTCAAAACATAGAAAGTTAGAGTGTCAGTCCCCTTGTAATTAAGTCGGCAGTGTGACTTTTTTATTAAATTCGGATGCAATTTCTGTGTTTCATCGTCAATAAGAAGGTCCGAGGTATATAGTAAACCTGAAGTGAAGCGTCGGAATCTATAACTGGACTCACAGGAGAGGTTCAATTCATAGAAAGTTAGAGTGTCAGTCCTTTTGTACTTAAGTCGGAATTGTGAATTTTGTATGAAATTTGGATTGCAATTTCTGTGTTTCATCGCCAATAAGAAGGTCCAAGGGATACAGTAAACCTGAAGTGTAGCATCGGAATCTAAAACTTGACCCACAGGAGAGGTTCAAATCATAGAAAGTTAGACTGTCAGTCCTCTTGTACTTAACTCGGCATTGTGCCTTTTGAAATTAATTCAGATTCAATTTCTGTGTTTCATCGTCAATAAGAAGGTCCAAGGTACACAGTAAACATGAAGAGAAGCATCGGAATCTTAAACTGGTCTCACAGGAGAGGATCAAATCATAGAAAGTTAGAGTGTCAGTACTCTTGTACTTAAGTCGGCATTGTGCTTTTTGTATTAAATTAGGATGCAATTTCTGCGTTTCATCGTTAATAAGAAGGACCAAGGGATACAGTAAACCTGAAGTGAAGTATCGGAATCTAAAACTGGACTCACAGGAGAGGTTCAAATCATAGAAAGTTAGAGTGTCAGCCCCTCTTGTACTTAAGTCGGCATTGTGAATTTTGTATGAAATTTGGATGTAATTTCTGTGTTACATCGCCAATAAGAAGGTCCAAGGGATACAGTAAACCTGAAGAGAAGCATTGGAATCTAAAACTGGACTCACAGGAGAGGTTCAAATCTTAGAAAGTTAGACTGTCAGTCCTCTTGTACTTAACTCGGCATTGTGCCTTATGAATTTAATTCGGATGCAATTTCTGTGTTTCATCGTCAATAAGAAGGTCCAAGGTACCCAGTAAACCTGAAGAGTAGCATCGGAATCAATAACTGGACTCACAGAAGAGGGTCAAAACATAGAAAGGTAGAGTCTCAGTCCTCTTGTAATTAAGTCGGCATTGTGCCTTTTGTATTAAATTAGGATGCAATTTCTGCGTTTCATCGTTAATAAGAAGGACCAAGGGATACAGTAAACCTGAAGTGAAGTATCGGAATCTAAAACTGGACTCACAGGAGAGGTTCAAATCATAGAAAGTTAGAGTGTCAGCCCCTCTTGTACTTAAGTCGGCATTGTGAATTTTGTATGAAATTTGGATGTAATTTCTGTGTTACATCGCCAATAAGAAGGTCCAAGGGATACAGTAAACCTGAAGAGAAGCATTGGAATCTAAAACTGGACTCACAGGAGAGGTTCAAATCATAGAAAGTTAGACTGTCAGTCCTCTTGTACTTAACTCGGCAATGTGCCTTATGAATTTAATTCGGATGCAATTTCTGTGTTTCATCGTCAATAAGAAGGTCCAAGGTACCCAGTAAACCTGAAGAGAAGTATCGGAATCTAAAACTGGACTCACAGAAGAGGGTCAAAACATAGAAAGGTGGAGTCTCAGTCCTCTTGTACTTAAGTCTTCATTGTGCCTTTTGTATTTAATTCGGGTGCAATTTCTGTGTTTCATCGTCAATAAGAAGGTCCAAGGGGTACAGTAAACCTGAAGTGAAGCATCGGGATCTAAAACAGGACTCACAAGATGGATTCAAATCATAGAAAGTTAGATTTCAGTCCTCTTGTACTTAAGTCGGCATTGTGCCTTTTGTATTTAATTCGGATGCAATTTCTGTATTTCATCGTCAATAAGAAGGTCCAGGGATACAGTAATCCTGAAGTGAAGCATCGGAATCTGAAACTGGACTCACAGGAGAGGTTCAAATCATAGAAAGTGAGAGTGTCAGTCCTCTTGTACTTAAGTCGGCATTGTGCCTTTTGTATTAAATTCAGATGCAATTTCTCTGTTTCATCGTCAATAAGAAGGTCCAAAGAATACAGTAAACCTGAAGTGCAGCATCGGAATCTAAAACTGGATACACAGGAGAGGTTCAAATCATAGAAAGTGAGAGTGTCAGTCCTCTTGTACTTAAGTCGGCATTGTGCCTTTTGTATTAAATTCGGATACAATTTCTGTGTTTCATCGCCAATAAGAAGGTCCGAGGTATATAGTAAACCTGAAGTGAAGCATCGGAATCAATAACTGGACTCACAGGAGAGGTTCAAATCATAGAAAGTTACAGTGTCAGTCCTTTTGTACTTAAGTCGGAATTGTGAATTTTGTATGAAATGTGGATGCAATTTCTGTGTTTCATCGCCAATAAGAAGGTCCAAGGGATACAGTAAACCTGAAGTGTAGCATCGGAATCTAAAACTTTACTCACAGGAGAGGTTCAAATCATAGAAAGTTAGACTGTCAGTCCTCTTGTAGTTAACTCGGCATTGTGACTTTTGAAATTAATTCGGATTCAATTTCTGTGTTTCATCGTCAATAAGAAGGGCCAAGGTACACAGTAAACCTGAAGAGAAGCATCGGAATCTTAAACTGGACTCACAGGGGAGGATCAAATCATAGAAAGGTAGAGTGTCAGTCCTCTTGCAATTAAGTCGGCATTGTGCCTTTTGTATTAAATTCGGATGCAATTTCTACGTTTCATCGTCAATAAGAAGGTCCAACGGATACAGCAATCCAAAAGTGAAGTATTGGAATCTAAAACTGGACTCACAGGAATGGTTCAAATCATAGAAAGTTAGAGTGTCAGTACTCTTGTACTTAAGTCGGCATTGTGCTTTTTCTATTAAATTCGCATGCAATTTCTGTGTTTCATGGTTAATAAGAAGTCCAAGGTACACAGTAAACCTGAAGTGAAGCATCTGAATCTAAAACTGAACTCACAGGAGAGGTTGAAATCATAGAAAGTTAGAGTGTCAGTCCTCTTGTACTTAAGTCGGCATTGTGCGATTTGTATTAAGTTCGGATGCAAACTCTGTGTTTCATCGTCAATAAGATGGTCCAAGGTATACAGTTAACCTGAAGTGAAGCATCGGAATCTAAAACTGGACTCAGAGGAGAGGTTCAAATCATAGAAAATGAGAGTGTCCGTCCTGTTTTACTTAAGTCGGCATTGTGCCATTTGTATTAAATTCGGATGCAATTTCTGTGTCTCATCGTTAATAACAGGGTCTAAGGTATACAGTAAGCCAGAAGTGAAGCTTCGGAATCTAAAACTGGACCCACAGGAGAGGTTCAAATCATAGAAAGTTAGATAGTGAGTCCTCTTGTACTTAAGTCGGCATTGTGCCTTTTGTATTACATTCGGATGCAATTTCTGTGTTTCATCGTCAATAAGAAGGTCCACGGGATACAGTAAACCTGAAGTGAAGCATTGGAATCTAAAACTGGACTCACAGGAGAGGTTGAAATCATAGAAAGGTAAAGTGTCAGTCCTTTTGTACTTAAGTCGGCATTGTGCCTTTTGTATTAAATTGGGATGCAATTTCTGTGTTTCAACGTCAATAAGAAGGTTCAAGGAATACAGTAAACCTGAAGTGAAGCATCGGAATTTTAAACTGGACTCATAAGATAGGTTCATATCATAGAAAGTGAGAGTGTCAGTCCTCTTGTACTTAAGTCGGCATTGTGCCTTTTGTATTAAATTCGGATGCAATTTCTGTGTTTCATCGTCAATAAGAAGGTCCAAGGTATACAGTAAACGTGAAGTGAAGCATCGGAATCTAGAACTGGACTTACAGGAGAGGTTGAAATCATAGAAAGTTAGAGTGTCAGTCCTCTTGTACTTAAGTCGGCATTGTGCCATATGTATTAAAGTCGGATGCAATATCTGTGTTTCATCGTCAATAAGATGGTCCGAGGTAAACAGTAAACCTGAAGTGAATCATCGGAATCTAAAACTGGACTCACAGGAGAGGTTCAAATCATAGAAAGTTAGATAGTCAGTCCTCTTGTACTTATGCCGGCATTGCGCCTTTTGTATTAAATTCGGATGCAATTTCTGTGTTTCACCGTCAATAAGAAGGTCCAAGGGATACAGTAAACCTGAAGTGTAGCATTGGAATCTAAAACTGGACTCACAGGAGAGGTTCAAATCATAGAAAGTGAGAGTGTCAGTCCTCTTGAACTTACGTCGGCATTGTGCCTTTTGTATTAAATACAGAATCAATTTCTGTGTTTCATTGTCAATGAGAAGGTCCAAAGGATACAGTAAACCAGAAGTGAAGCATCGGAATCTAAAACTGGATTCACAGGAGAGGTACAAATCATAGAAAGTGAGAGTGTCAGTCCTCTTCTACTTAAGTCGGCATTGTGCCTTTTGTATTAAATTCGGATGCAGTTTCTGCGTTTCATCGTCAATAAGAACGTCCGAGGTATATAGTAAACCTGAAGTAAAGCATCGGAATCTAAAACTGGAATCACAGGAGAGGTTCAAATCATAGAAAGTTAGAGTGTCAGTCCATTTGTACTTAAGTCGGCATTGTGAATTTTGTATGAAATTTGGATGTAATTTTTGTGTTACAACGCCAAATAGAAGGTCCAAGGGATACAGTAAACCTGAAGAGAAGCATTGGAATCTAAAACTGGACTCACAGGAGAGGTTCAAATCATAGAAAGTTGGAGTGTCAGTCGTCTTGTACTTAACTCGGCATTGTGCCTTTTGAATTTAATTCGGATGCAATTTCTGTGTTTCATCGTCAATAAAGAAGGTCCAAGGTACACAGTAAACCTGAAGAGAAGCATCGGAATCTAAAACTGGACTCACAGAAGAGGGTCAAAACATAGAAAGGTAGAGTCTCAGTCCTCTTGTAATTAAGTCGGCATTGTGCCTTTTGTATTAAATTAGGATGCAATTTCTGCGTTTCATCGTCAATAAGAAGGACCAAGGCATACAGTAAACCTGAAGTGAAGTATCGGAATCTAAAACTGGACTCACAGGAGAGGTTGAAATCATAGACAGTTAGAGTGTCAGTACCCTTGTACTTAAGCCGGCATTGTGCCTTTTGTATTACATTCGGATGCAATTTCTGTGTTTCATCGTCAATAAGAAGGTCCAAAGGATACAGTAAACCTGAAGTGAAGCATCGGAATCTAAAACTGGACTCACAGGAGAGGTTCAAATCATAGAAAGTTAGAGTGTGAGCCCCTCTAGTACTTAAGTCGGCATTGTGCCATTTGTATTAAATTCGGATGCTATTTCTGTCTTTCATCGTCAATAAGAAGGTCCGAGGTATACTGTAGACCTAAAGTGAAGCATCGGAATCTAAAACTGGACTCACAGGAGAGGTTCAAATCATAGAAATTTAGAATGTCAGTCCTCTTGTACTTAAGTCGGCATTGTGCCTTTTGTATTTAATTCGGGTGCAATTTCTGTGTTTCATCGTCAATAAGAAGGTCCAAGGGGTACAGTAAACCTGAAGTGAAGCATCGGGATCTAAAACATGACTCACAGGGTGGATTCAAATCATAGGAAGTTAGATTTCAGTCCTCTTGTACTTAAGTCGGCATTGTGCCTTTTGTATTTAATTCGGATGCAATTTCTGTGTTTCATCGTCAATAAGAAGGTCCAGGGATACAGTAAACCTGAAGTGAAGCATCGGAATCTAAAACTGGACTCACAGGAGAGGTTCAAATCATAGAAAGTGAGAGTGTCAGTCCTCTAGTAGTTAAGTCGGCATTGTGCCTTTTGTATTAAATTCAGATGCAATTTCTCTGTTTCATCGTCAATAAGAAGGTCCAAAGAATACAGTAAACCTGAAGTGAAGCATCGGAATCTAAAACTGGATTCACAGGAGAGGTTCAAATCATAGAAAGGGAGAGTGTCAGTCCTCTTGTACTTAAGTCGGCATTGTGCCTTTTGTATAAAATTCGGATACAATTTCTGTGTTTCATCGTCAATAAGAAGGTCCGAGGTATATAGTAAACCTGAAGTGAAGCATCGGAATCAATAACTGGACTCACAGGAGAGGTTCAAATCATAGAAAGTTAGAGTGTCAGTCCTTTTGTACTTAAGTCGGAATTGTGAATTTTGTATGAAATTTGGATGCAATTTCTGTGTTTCATCGCCAATAAGAAGTTCCAAGGTATACAGTAAACCTGAAGTGTAGCATCGGAATCTAAAACTTTACTCACAGGAGAGGTTCAAATCATAGAAAGTTAGACTGTCAGTCCGCTTGTACTTAACTCGGCATTGTGCCTTTTGAAATTAATTCGGATTCAATTTCTGTGTTACATCGTCAATAAGAAGGTCCAAGGTACACAGTAATCCTGAAGAGAAGCATCGGAATCTTAAACTGGACTCACAGGGTACGATCAAATCATAGAAAGGTAGACTGCCAGTCCTCTTGCAATTAAGTCGGCATTGTGCCTTTTGTATTAAATTCGGATGCAATTTCTACGTTTCATCGTCAATAAGAAGGTCCAACGGATACAGCAAACCAGAAGTGAAGTATTGGATCTAAAACTGGACTCATAGGAAAGGTTCAAATCATAGAAAGTTAGAGTGTCAGTACTCTTGTACTTAAGTCGGCATTGTGCTTTTTGTATTAAATTCGGATGCAATATCTGTGTTTCATGGTTAATAAGAAGTCCAAGGTACACAGTAAACCTGAAGTGAAGCATCTGAATCTAAAACTGAACTCACGGGAGAGGTTGAAATCATAGAAAGTTAGAGTGTCAGTCCTCTTGTACTTAAGTCGGCATTGTGCGATTTGTATTAAGTTCGGATGCAAACTCTGTGTTTCATCGTCAATAAGAAGGTCCAAGGTATACAGTAAACTTGAAGTGAAGCATCGGAATCTAAAATGGACTCACAGGAGAGGTTCAAATCATAGGAAAATAGGGTGTCAGCCCCTCTTGTACTTAAGTCGGCATTGTGCCATTTGTATTAAATACGGATGCAATTTCTGTGATTCATCGTCATTAAGATGGTCCAAAGGATACAGTAAACCTGAAGTGAAGCATCGGAATCTAAAACTGGACTCAGAGGAGAGGTTCAAATAATAGAAAATGAGAGTGTCCGTCCTGTTTTACTTAAGTCGGCATTGTGCCTTTTGTATTAAATTCGGATGCAATTTCTGTGTTTCATCGTCAATAAGAAGGTCCAAGGTATACAGTAAACGTGAAGTGAAGCATCGGAATCTAGAACTGGACTTACAGGAGAGGTTGAAATCATAGAAAGTTAGAGTGTCAGTCCTCTTGTACATAAGTCGACATTGTGCCTTTTGTATTACATTCGTATGCAATTTCTGTGTTTCATCGTCAATAAGAAGGTCCACGGGATACAGTAAACCTGAAGTGAAGCATTGGAATCTAAAACTGGACTCACAGGAGAGGTTGAAATCATAGAAAGGTAAAGTGTCAGTCCTTTTGTACTTAAGTCGGCATTGTGCCTTTTGTATTAAATTGGGATGCAATTTCTGTGTTTCAACGTCAATAAGAAGGTTCAAGGAATACAGTAAACCTGAAGTGAAGCATCGGAATTTTAAACTGGACACATAGGATAGGTTCAAATCATAGAAAGTGAGAGTGTCAGTCCTCTTGTACTTAAGTCGGCATTGTGCCTTTTGTATTAAATTCGGATGCAATTTCTGTGTTTCATCGTCAATAAGATGGTCCAAAGGATACAGTAAACCTGAAGTGAAGCATCGGAATCTAAAACTGGACTCAGAGGAGAGGTTCAAATCATAGAAAATGAGAGTGTCCGTCCTGTTTTACTTAAGTCGGCATTGTGCCTTTTGTATTAAATTCGGATGCAATTTCTGTGTTTCATCGTCAATAAGAAGGTCCAAGGTATACAGTAATCGTGAAGTGAAGCATCGGAATCTAGAACTGGACTTACAGGAGAGGTTGAAATCATAGAACGTTAGAGTGTCAGTCCTCTTGTACTTAAGTCATCATTGTGCCATTTGTATTAAAGTCGGAAGCAATATCTGTGTTTCATCGTCAATAAGATGGTCCGAGGTAAACAGTAAAGCTGAAGTGAAGCATCGGAATCTAAAACTGGTCTCACAGGAGAGGTTCAAATCATAGAAATTTAGATAGTCAGTCCTCTTGTACTTATGCCGGCATTGCGCCATTTGTATTAAATTCGGATGCAATTTCTGTGTTTCACCGTCGATAAGAAGGTCCAAGGGATACAGTAAACCTGAAGTGTAGCATCGGAATCTAAAACTGGACTCACAGGAGAGGTTCAAATCATAGAAAGTGAGAGTGTCATTCCTCTTGAACTTACGTCGGCATTGTGCCTTTTGTATTAAATACAGAATCAATTTCTGTGTTTCATTGTCAATGAGAAGGTCCAAAGGATACAGTAAACCAGAAGTGAAGCTTCGGAATCTAAAACTTTATTCACAGGAGAGGTTCAAATCATAGAAAGTGAGAGTGTCAGTCCTCTTGTACTTAAGTCGGCATTGTGCCTTTTGTATTAAATTCGGATGCAGTTTCTGCGTTTCATCGTCAATAAGAACGTCCGAGGTATACAGTAAACCTGAAGTAAAGCATCGGAATCTAAAACTGGAATCACAGGAGAGGTTCAAATCATAGAAAGTTAGAGTGTCAGTCCATTTGTACTTAAGTCGGCATTGTGAATTTTGTATGAAATTTGGATGTAATTTCTGTGTTACATCGCCAAATAGAAGGTCCAAGGGATCCAGTAAACCTGAAGAGAAGCATTGGAATCTAAAACTGGACTCACAGGAGAGGTTCAAATCATAGAAAGTTGGAGTGTCAGTCGTCTTGTACTTAACTCGGCATTGTGCCTTTTGAATTTAATTCGGATGCAATTTCTGTGTTTCATCGTCAATAAGAAGGTCCAAGGTACACAGTAAACCTGAAGAGAAGCATCGGAATCTAAAACTGGACTCACAGAAGAGGGTCAAAACAAAGAAAGGTAGAGTCTCAGTCCTCTTGTAATTAAGTCGGCATTGTGCCTTTTGTATTAAATTAGGATGCAATTTCTGCGTTTCATCGTCAATAAGAAGGACCAAGGGATACAGTAAACCTGAAGTGAAGTATCGGAATCTAAAACTGGACTCACAGGAGAGGTTCAAATCATAGACAGTTAGAGTGTCAGTACTCTTGTACTTAAGCCGGCATTGTGCCTTTTGTATAACATTCGGATGCAATTTCTGTGTTTCATCGTCAATAAGAAGGTCCAAAGGATACAGTAAACCTGAAGTGAAGCATCGGAATCTAAAACTGGACTCACAGGAGAGGTTCAAATCATAGAAAGTTAGAGTGTGAGCCCCTCTAGTACTTAAGTCGGCATTGTGCCATTTGTATTAAATTCGGATGCTATTTCTGTCTTTCATCGTCAATAAGAAGGTCCGAGGTATACTGTAGACCTAAAGTGAAGCATCGGAATCTAAAACTGGACTCACAGGAGAGGTTCAAATCATAGAAATTTAGAATGTCAGACCTCTTGTACTTAAGTCGGCATTGTGCCTTTTGTATTTAATTCGGGTGCAATTTCTGTGTTTCATCGTCAATAAGAAGGTCCAAGGGGTACAGTAAACCTGAAGTGAAGCATCGGGATCTAAAACATGACTCACAGGATGGATTCAAATCATAGGAAGTTAGATTTCAGTCGTCTTGTACTTAAGTCGGCATTGTGCCTTTTGTATTTAATTCGGATGCAATTTCTGTGTTTCATCGTCAATAAGAAGGTCCAGGGATACAGTAAACCTGAAGTGAAGCATCGGAATCTAAAACTGGACTCACAGGAGAGGTTCAAATCATAGAAAGTGAGAGTGTCAGTCCTCTAGTAGTTAAGTCGGCATTGTGCCTTTTGTATTAAATTCAGATGCAATTTCTCTGTTTCATCGTCAATAAGAAGGTCCAAAGAATACAGTAAACCTGAAGTGAAGCATCGGAATCTAAAACTGGATTCACAGGAGAGGTTCAAATCATAGAGAGGGAGAGTGTCAGTCCTCTTGTACTTAGGTCGGCATTGTGCCTTTTGTATTAAATTCGGATACAATTTCTGTGTTTCATCGTCAATAAGAAGGTCCGAGGTATATAGTAAACCTGAAGTGAAGCATCGGAATCAATAACTGGACTCACAGGAGAGGTTCAAATCATAGAAAGTTAGAGTGTCATCCCTTTTGTACTTAAGTCGGAATTGTGAATTTTGTATGAAATTTGGATGCAGTTTCTGTGTTTCATCGCCAATAAGAAGTTCCAAGGTATACAGTAAACCTGAAGTGTAGCATCGGAATCTAAAACTTTACTCACTGGAGAGGTTCAAATCATAGAAAGTTAGACTGTCAGTCCGCTTGTACTTAACTCGGCATTGTGCCTTTTGAAATTAATTCGGATTCAATTTCTGTGTTACATCGTCAATAAGAAGGTCCAAGGTACACAGTAAACCTGAAGAGAAGCATCGGAATCTTAAACTGGACTCACAGGGTAGGATCAAATCATAGAATGGTAGAGTGCCAGTCCTCTTGCAATTAAGTCGGCATTGTGCCTTTTGTATTAAATTCGGATGCAATTTCTACGTTTCATCGTCAATAAGAAGGTCCAACGGATACAGCAAACCAGAAGTGAAGTATTGGATCTAAAACTGGACTCATAGGAATGGTTCAAATCATAGCAAGTTAGAGTGTCAGTACTCTTGTACTTAAGTCGGCATTGTGCTTTTTGTATTAAATTCGGATGCAATTTCTGTGTTTCATGGTTAATAAGAAGTCCAAGGTACACAGTAAACCTGAAGTGAAGCATCTGAATCTAAAACTGAACTCACGGGAGAGGTTGAAATCATAGAAAGTTAGAGTGTCAGTCCTCTTGTACTTAAGTCGGCATTGTGCGATTTGTATTAAGTTCGGATGCAAACTCTGTGTTTCATCGTCAATAAGAAGGTCCAAGGTATACAGTAAACTTGAAGTGAAGCATCGGAATCTAACACTGGACTCACAGGAGAGGTTCAAATCATAGGAAAATAGGGTGTCAGCCCCTCTTGTACTTAAGTCGGCATTGTGCCATTTGTATTAAATACGGATGCAATTTCTGTGTTTCATCGTCAATAAGATGGTCCAAAGGATACAGTAAACCTGAAGTGAAGCATCGGAATCTAAAACTGGACTCAGAGGAGAGGTTCAAATAATAGAAAATGAGAGTGTCCGTCCTGTTTTACTTAAGTCGGCATTGTGCCTTTTGTATTAAATTCGGATGCTATTTCTGTGTTTCATCGTCAATAAGAAGGTCCAAGGTATACAGTAAACGTGAAGTGAAGCATCGGAATCTAGAACTGGACTTACAGGAGAGGTTGAAATCATAGAAAGTTAGAGTGTCAGTCCTCTTGTACATAAGTCGGCATTGTGCCTTTTGTATTACATTCGTATGCAATTTCTGTGTTTCATCGTCAATAAGAAGGTCCACGGGATACAGTATACCTGAAGTGAAGCATTGGAATCTAAAACTGGACTCACAGGAGAGGTTGAAATCATAGAAAGGTAAAGTGTCAGTCCTTTTGTACTTAAGTCTGCATTGTGCCTTTTGTATTAAATTGGGATGCAATTTCTGTGTTTCAACGTCAATAAGAAGGTTCAAGGAATACAGTAAACCTGAAGTGAAGCATCGGAATTTTAAACTGGACACATAGGATAGGTTCAAATCATAGAAAGTGAGAGTGTCAGTCCTCTTGTACTTATGTCGGCATTGTGCCTTTTGTATTAAATTCGGATGCAATTTCTGTGTTTCATCGTCAATAAGATGGTCCAAAGGATACAGTAAACCTGAAGTGAAGCATCGGAATCTAAAACTGGACTCAGGGGAGAGGTTCAAATCATAGAAAATGAGAGTGTCCGTCCTGTTTTACTTAAGTCGGCATTGTGCCTTTTGTAATAAATTCGGATGCAATTTCTGTGTTTCATCGTCAATAAGAAGGTCCAAGGTATACAGTAAACGTGAAGTGAAGCATCGGAATCTAGAACTGGACTTACAGGAGAGGTTGAAATCATAGAACGTTAGAGTGTCAGTCCTCTTGTACTTAAGTCGGCATTGTGCCATTTGTATTAAAGTCGGAAGCAATATCTGTGTTTCATCGTCAATAAGATGGTCCGAGGTAAACAGTAAACCTGAAGTGAAGCATCGGAATCTAAAACTGGTCTCACAGGAGAGGTTCAAATCATAGAAAGTTAGATAGTCAGTCCTCTTGTACTTAAGCCGGCATTGTGCCTTTTGTATTAAATTCGGTGCAGTTTCTGCGTTTCATCGTCAATAAGAACGTCCGAGGTATACAGTAAACCTGAAGTAAAGCATCGGAATCTAAAACTGGAATCACAGGAGAGGTTCAAATCATAGAAAGTTAGAGTGTCAGTCCATTTGTACTTAAGTCGGCATTGTGAATTTTGTATGAAATTTGGATGTAATTTCTGTGTTACATCGCCAAATAGAAGGTCCAAGGGATACAGTGAACCTGAAGAGAAGCATTGGAATCTAAAACTGGACTCACAGGAGAGGTTCAAATCATAGAAAGTTGGAGTGTCAGTCGTCTTGTACTTAACTCGGCATTGTGCCTTTTGAATTTAATTCGGATGCAATTTCTGTGTTTCATCGTCAATAAGAAGGTCCAAGGTACACAGTAAACCTGAAGAGAAGCATCGGAATCTAAAACTGGACTCACAGAAGAGGGTCAAAACATAGAAAGGTAGAGTCTCAGTCCTCTTGTAATTAAGTCGGCATTGTGCCTTTTGTATTAAATTAGGATGCAATTTCTGCGTTTCATCGTCAATAAGAAGGACCAAGGGATACAGTAAACCTGAAGTGAAGTATCGGAATCTAAAACTGGACTCACAGGAGAGGTTCAAATCATAGAAAGTTAGAGTGTCAGTACTCTTGTACTTAAGCCGGCATTGTGCCTTTTGTATTACATTCGGATGCAATTTCTGTGTTTCATCGTCAATAAGAAGGTCCAAAGGATACAGTAAACCTGAAGTGAAGCATCGGAATCTAAAACTGGACTCACAGGAGAGGTTCAAATCATAGAAAGTTAGAGTGTGAGCCCCTCTAGTACTTAAGTCGGCATTGTGCAATTTGTATTAAATTCGGATGCTATT
The DNA here is from genome assembly GCF_023864345.2 of Schistocerca serialis cubense. NCBI lineage: Eukaryota > Metazoa > Arthropoda > Insecta > Orthoptera > Acrididae > Schistocerca > Schistocerca serialis. Next base: position 3,520,531 of record NW_026048462.1, read on the forward strand.
TCTGTCTTTCATCGTCAATAAGAAGGTCCGAGGTATACTGTAGACCTAAAGTGAAGCATCGGAATCTAAAACTGGACTCACAGGAGAGGTTCAAATCATAGAAATTTAGAATGTCAGTCCTCTTGTACTTAAGTCGGCATTGTGCCTTTTGTATTTAATTCGGGTGCAATTTCTGTGTTTCATCGTCAATAAGAAGGTCCAAGGGGTACAGTAAACCTGAAGTGAAGCATCGGGATCTAAAACATGTCTCACAGGATGGATTCAAATCATAGGAAGTTAGATTTCAGTCCTCTTGTACTTAAGTCGGCATTGTGCCATTTGTATTTAATTCGGATGCAATTTCTGTGTTTCATCGTCAATAAGAAGGTCCAGGGATACAGTAAACCTGAAGTGAAGCATCGGAATCTAAAACTGGACTCACAGGAGAGGTTCAAATCATAGAAAGTGAGAGTGTCAGTCCTCTAGTAGTTAAGTCGGCATTGTGCCTTTTGTATTAAATTCAGATGCAATTTCTCTGTTTCATCGTCAATAAGAAGGTCCAAAGAATACAGTAAACCTGAAGTGAAGCATCGGAATCTAAAACTGGATTCACAGGAGAGGTTCAAATCATAGAATGGGAGAGTGTCAGTCCTCTTGTACTTAAGTCGGCATTGTGCCTTTTGTATTAAATTCGGATACAATTTCTGTGTTTCATCGTCAATAAGAAGGTCCGAGGTATATAGTATACCTGAAGTGGAGCATCGGAATCAATAACTGGACTCACAGGAGAGGTTCAAATCATAGAAAGTTAGAGTGTCAGTCCTTTTGTACTTAAGTCGGAATTGTGAATTTTGTATGAAATTTGGATGCAATTTCTGTGTTTCGTCGCCAATAAGAAGTTCCAAGGTATACAGTAAACCTGAAGTGTAGCATCGGAATCTAAAACTTTACTCACAGGAGAGGTTCAAATCATAGAAAGTTAGACTGTCAGTCCGCTTGTACTTAACTCGGCATTGTGCCTTTTGAAATTAATTCGGATTCAATTTCTGTGTTACATCGTCAATAAGAAGGTCCAAGGTACACAGTAAACCTGAAGAGAAGCATCGGAATCTTAAACTGGACTCACAGGGTAGGATCAAATCATAGAAAGGTAGAGTGCCAGTCCTCTTGCAATTAAGTCGGCATTGTGCCTTTTGTATTAAATTCGGATGCAATTTCTACGTTTCATCGTCAATAAGAAGGTCCAACGGATACAGCAAACCAGAAGTGAAGTATTGGATCTAAAACTGGACCCATAGGAAAGGTTCAAATCATAGAAAGTTAGAGTGTCAGTACTCTTGTACTTAAGTCGGCATTGTGCTTTTTGTATTAAATTCGGATGCAATTTCTGTGTTTCATGGTTAATAAGAAGTCCAAGGTACACAGTAAACCTGAAGTGAAGCATCTGAATCTTAAACTGAACTCACGGGAGAGGTTGAAATCATAGAAAGTTAGAGTGTCAGTCCTCTTGTACTTAAGTCGGCATTGTGCGATTTGTATTAAGTTCGGATGCAAACTCTGTGTTTCATCGTCAATAAGAAGGTCCAAGGTATACAGTAAACTTGAAGTGAAGCATCGGAATCTAAAACTGGACTCACAGGAGAGGTTCAAATCATAGGAAAATAGGGTGTCAGCCCCTCTTGTACTTAAGTCGGCATTGTGCCATTTGTATTAAATACGGATGCAATTTCTGTGTTTCATCGTCAATAAGATGGTCCAAAGGATACAGTAAACCTGAAGTGAAGCATCGGAATCTAAAACTGGACTCAGAGGAGAGGTTCAAATCATAGAAAATGAGAGTGTCCGTCCTGTTTTACTTAAGTCGGCATTGTGCCTTTTGTAATAAATTCGGATGCAATTTCTGTGTTTCATCGTCAATAAGAAGGTCCAAGGTATACAATAAACGTGAAGTGAAGCATCGGAATCTAGAACTGGACTTACAGGAGAGGTTGAAATCATAGAAAGTTAGAGTGTGAGTCCTCTTGTACATAAGTCGGCATTGTGCCTTTTGTATTACATTCGTATGCAATTTCTGTGTTTCATCGTCAATAAGAAGGTCCACGGGATACAGTAAACCTGAAGTGAAGCATTGGAATCTAAAACTGGACTCACAGGAGAGGTTGAAATCATAGAAAGGTAAAGTGTCAGTCCTTTTGTACTTAAGTCGGCATTGTGCCTTTTGTATTAAATTGGGATGCAATTTCTGTGTTTCAACGTCAATAAGAAGGTTCAAGGAATACAGTAAACCTGAAGTGAAGCATCGGACTTTTAAACTGGACACATAGGATAGGTTCAAATCATAGAAAGTGAGAGTGTCAGTCCTCTTGTACTTATGTCGGCATTGTGCCTTTTGTATTAAATTCGGATGCAATTTCTGTGTTTCATCGTCAATAAGATGGTCCAAAGGATACAGTAAACCTGAAGTGCAGCATCGGAATCTAAAACTGGACTCAGAGGAGAGGTTCAAATCATAGAAAATGAGAGTGTCCGTCCTGTTTTACTTAAGTCGGCATTGTGCCTTTTGTAATAAATTCGGATGCAATTTCTGTGTTTCATCGTCAATAAGAAGGTCCAAGGTATACAGTAAACGTGAAGTGAAACATCGGAATCTAGAACTGGACTTACAGGAGAGGTTGAAATCATAGAACGTTAGAGTGTCAGTCCTCTTGTACTTAAGTCAGCATTGTGCCAGCTGTATTAAAGTCGGAAGCAATATCTGTGTTTCATCGTCAATAAGATGGTCCGAGGTAAACAGTAAACCTGAAGTGAAGCATCGGAATCTAAAACTGGTCTCACAGGAGAGGTTCAAATCATAGAAAGTTAGATAGTCAGTCCTCTTGTACTTATGCCGGCATTGCGCCTTTTGTATTAAATTCGGATGCAATTTCTGTGTTTCACCGTCGATAAGAAGGTCCAAGGGATACAGTAAACCTGAAGTGTAGCATCGGAATCTAAAACTGGACTCACAGGAGAGGTTCAAATCATAGAAAGTGAGAGTGTCATTCCTCTTGAACTTACGTCGGCATTGTGCCTTTTGTATTAAATACAGAATCAATTTCTGTGTTTCATTGTCAATGAGAAGGTCCAAAGGATACAGTAAACCAGAAGTGAAGCTTCGGAATCTAAAACTGGATTCACAGGAGAGGTTCAAATCATAGAAAGTGAGAGTGTCAGTCCTCTTGTACTTAAGTCGGCATTGTGCCTTTTGTATTAAATTCGGATGCAGTTTCTGCGTTTCATCGTCAATAAGAACGTCCGAGGTATACAGTAAACCTGAAGTAAAGCATCGGAATCTAAAACTGGACTCACAGGAGAGGTTCAAATCATAGAAAGTTAGAGTGTCAGACCATTTGTACTTAAGTCGGCATTGTGAATTTTGTATGAAATTTGGATGTAATTTCTGTGTTACATCGCCAATAAGAAGGTCCAAGGGATACAGTAAACCTGAAGAGAAGCATTGGAATCTAAAACTGGACTCAGAGGAGAGGTTCAAATTATAGAAAGTTAGACTGTCAGTCCTCTTGTACTTAACTCGGCATTGTGCCTTTTGAATTTAATTCGGATGCAATTTCTGTGTTTCATCGTCAATAAGAAGGTCCAAGGTACACAGTAAACCTGAAGAGAAGCATCGGAATCTAAAACTGGACTCACAGAAGAGGGTCAAAACATAGAAAGGTAGAGTATCAGTCCTCTTGTACTTAAGTCGGAATTGTGCCTTTTGTATTACATTCGGATGCAATTTCTGTGTTTCATCGTCAATAAGAAGGACCAAGGGATACAGTAAACCTCAAGTGAAGTATCGGAATCTAAAACTGGACTCACAGGAGAGGTTCAAATCATAGAAAGTTAGAGTGTCAGTACTCTTGTACTTAAGTCGGCATTGTGCCTTTTGTATTACATTCGGATGCATTTTCTGTTTTTCATGGTTAATAAGAAGGTCCAAAGGATACAGTAAACCTGAAGTGAAGCATCGGAATCTAAAACTGGACTCACAGGAGTGGTTCAAATCATAGAAAGTTAAAGTGTCAGCCCCTCTTGTACTTAAGTCGGCATTGTGCCATTTGTATTAAATTCGGATGCTATTTCTGTCTTTCGTCGTCAATAAGAAGGTCCAAGGTATACTGTAGACCTAAAGTGAAGAATCGGAATCTAAAACTGGACTCACAGGAGAGGTTCAAATCATAGAAAGTTAGAGTGTCAGTACTCTTGTACTTAAGTCGGCATTGTGCCTTTTGTATTACATTCGGATGCAATTTCTGTGTTTCATCGTCAATAAGAAGGTCCAAAGGATACAGTAAACCTGAAGTGAAGCATCGGAATCTAAAACTGCACTCACAGGAGAGGTTCAAATCATAGAAAGTGAGAGTGTCAGTCCCTCTTGTACTTAAGTCGGCATTGTGCCATTTGTATTAAATTAGGATGCTATTTCTGTCTTTCATCGTCAATAAGAAGGTCCAAGGTATACTGTAGACCTAAAGTGAAGAATCGGAATCTAAAACTGGACTCACAGGAGAGGTTCAAATCATAGAAAGTTAGAGTGTCAGTAATCTTGTACTTAAGTCGGCATTGTGCCTTTTGTATTACATTCGGATGCAATTTCTGTGTTTCATCGTCAATAAGAAGGTCCAAAGGATACAGTAAACCTGAAGTGAAGCATCGGAATCTAAAACTGGACTCACAGGAGAGGTTCAAATCATTGAAAGTGAGAGTGTCATTCCTCTTGAACTTACGTCGGCATTGTGCCTTTTGTATTAAATACAGAATCAATTTCTGTGTTTCATTGTCAATGAGAAGGTCCAAAGGATACAGTAAACCAGAAGTGAAGCTTCGGAATCTAAAACTGGATTCACAGGAGAGGTTCAAATCATAGAAAGTGAGAGTGTCAGTCCTCTTGTACTTAAGTCGGCATTGTGCCTTTTGCATTAAATTCGGATGCAGTTTCTGCGTTTCATCGTCAATAAGAACGTCCGAGGTATACAGTAAACCTGAAGTAAAGCATCGGAATCTAAAACTGGACTCACAGGAGAGGTTCAAATCATAGAAAGTTAGAGTGTCAGACCATTTGTACTTAAGTCGGCATTGTGAATTTTGTATGAAATTTGGATGTAATTTCTGTGTTACATCGCCAATAAGAAGGTCCAAGGGATACAGTAAACCTGAAGAGAAGCATTGGAATCTAAAACTGGACTCAGAGGAGAGGTTCAAATTATAGAAAGTTAGACTGTCAGTCCTCTTGTACTTAACTCGGCATTGTGCCTTTTGAATTTAATTCGGATGCAATTTCTGTGTTTCATCGTCAATAAGAAGGTCCAAGGTACACAGTAAACCTGAAGAGAAGCATCGGAATCTAAAACTGGACTCACAGAAGAGGGTCAAAACATAGAAAGGTAGAGTATCAGTCCTCTTGTACTTAAGTCGGAATTGTGCCTTTTGTATTACATTCGGATGCAATTTCTGTGTTTCATCGTCAATAAGAAGGACCAAGGGATACAGTAAACCTCAAGTGAAGTATCGGAATCTAAAACTGGACTCACAGGAGAGGTTCAAATCATAGAAAGTTAGAGTGTCAGTACTCTTGTACTTAAGTCGGCATTGTGCCTTTTGTATTACATTCGGATGCATTTTCTGTGTTTCATGGTTAATAAGAAGGTCCAAAGGATACAGTAAACCTGAAGTGAAGCATCGGAATCTAAAACTGGACTCACAGGAGTGGTTCAAATCATAGAAAGTTAAAGTGTCAGCCCCTCTTGTACTTAAGTCGGCATTGTGCCATTTGTATTAAATTCGGATGCTATTTCTGTCTTTCGTCGTCAATAAGAAGGTCCAAGGTATACTGTAGACCTAAAGTGAAGAATCGGAATCTAAAACTGGACTCACAGGAGAGGTTCAAATCATAGAAAGTTAGAGTGTCAGTACTCTTGTACTTAAGTCGGCATTGTGCCTTTTGTATTACATTCGGATGCAATTTCTGTGTTTCATCGTCAATAAGAAGGTCCAAAGGATACAGTAAACCTGAAGTGAAGCATCGGAATCTAAAACTGCACTCACAGGAGAGGTTCAAATCATAGAAAGTGAGAGTGTCAGTCCCTCTTGTACTTAAGTCGGCATTGTGCCATTTGTATTAAATTCGGATGCTATTTCTGTCTTTCATCGTCAATAAGAAGGTCCAAGGTATACTGTAGACCTAAAGTGAAGAATCGGAATCTAAAACTGGACTCACAGGAGAGGTTCAAATCATAGAAAGTTAGAGTGTCAGTAATCTTGTACTTAAGTCGGCATTGTGCCTTTTGTATTACATTCGGATGCAATTTCTGTGTTTCATCGTCAATAAGAAGGTCCAAAGGATACAGTAAACCTGAAGTGAAGCATCGGAATCTAAAACTGCACTCACAGGAGAGGTTCAAATCATAGAAAGTGAGAGTGTCAGTCCTCTAGTACTTAAGTCGGCATTGTGCCTTTTGTATTAAATTCAGATGCAATTTCTCTGTTTCATCGTCAATAAGAAGGTCCAAAGAATACAGTAAACCTGAAGTGAAGCATCGGAATCTAAAACTGGATTCACAGGAGAAGTTCAAATCATAGAAAGTGAGAGTGTCAGTCCTCTTGTACTTAAGTCGGCATTGTGCCTTTTGTATTAAATTCGGATGCAATTTCTGTGTTTCATCGTCAATAAGAACGTCCGAGGTATATAGCAAACCTGAAGTGAAGCATCGGAATCTATAACTGGACTCACAGGAGAGTTTCAAATCATAGAAAGTTAGAGTGTCAGTCCTTTTGTACTTAAGTCGGAATTGTGAATTTTGTATGAAATTTGAATACAATTTCTGTGTTTCATCGCCAATAAGAATGTCCAAGGGATGCAGTAAACCTGAAGTGCAGCATCGGAATCTAAAACTTGACTCTCAGGAGAGGTTCAAATCATAGAAAGTTTGACTTTCAGTCCTCTTGTACTTAACTCGGCATTGTGCCTTTTGAAATTAATTCGGATTCTATTTCTGAGTTTCATCGTCAATAAGAAGGTCCAAGGTACACAGTAAACCTGAAGAGAAGCATCGGAATCCTAAACTGGACTCACAGGGGAGGATCAAATCATCGAAAGGTAGAGTGTCAGTCCTCTTGCAATTAAGTCGGCATTGTGCCTTTTGTATTAACTTCGGATGCAATTTCTACGTTTCATCGTCAATAAGAAGGTCCAAGGGATACAGCAAACCTGACGTGAAGTATTGGAATCTAAAACTGGACTCACAGGAAAGGTACAAATCATTGAAAGTTAGAGTGTCAGTCCTCTTGTACTTAAGTCGGCATTGTGCAATTTGTATTACATTCGGATGCAAACTCTGTGTTTCATCGTCAATAAGAAGGTCCAAGGTATACAGTAAACCTGAAGTGAAGCATCGGAATATAAAACTGGACTCACAGGAGTGGTTCAAATCATAGGAAATTAGAGTGTCAGCCCCTCTTGTACTTAAGTCGGCATTGTGCCATTTGTATTAAATTCGGATGCAATTTCTGTGTCTCATCGTGAATAACAAGGTCTAAGGGATACAGTAAGCCAGAAGTGAAGCATCGGAAACTAAAACTGGACCCACAGGAGAATTTCAAATCATAGAAAGTTAGATAGTGAGTCCTCTTATACTTAAGTCAGCATTGTGCCTTTTGTATTACATTCGGATGCAATTTCTGTGTTTCATCGTTAATAAGAAGGTCCACGGGATACAGTAAACCTGAAGTGAAGCATTGGAATCTAAAACTGGACCCACAGGAGAGGTTGAAATCATAGAAAGGTAAAGTGTCAGTCCTTTTGTACTTAAGTCGGCATTGTGCCTTTTGAATTAAATTGGGATGCAATTTCTGTGTTTCAACGTCAATAAGAACGTTCAAGGAATACAGTAAACCTGAAGTGAAGCATCGGAATTTTAAACTGGACTCACAGGATAGGTTCAAATCATAGAAAGTGAGAGTGTCAGTCCTCTTGTACTTAAGTCGGCATTGTGCCTTTTGTATTAAATTCGGATAAAATTTCTGTGTTTCATCGTCAATAAGATGGACCAAAGGATACAGAAAACCTGAAGTGAAGCATCGGAATCTAAAACTGGACTCAGAGGAGAGGTTCAAATCATAGAAAATGAGAGTGTCCGTCCTGTTTTACTTAAGTCGGCATTGTGCCTTTTGTATTAAATTCGGATGCAATTTCTGTGTTTCATCGTCAATAAGAAGGTCCAAGGTATACAGTAAACGTGAAGTGAAGCATCGGAGCCTAGAACTGGACTTACAGGAGAGGTTGAAATCATAGAAAGTGAGAGTGTCAGACCTCTTGTACTTAAGTCGGCATTGTGCCTTTTGTATTAAATTCGGATGCAGATTCTGCGTTTCATCGTCAATAAGAACGTCCGAGGTATACAGTAAACCTGAAGTAAAGCATCGGAATCTAAAACTGGACTCACAGGAGATGATCAAATCATAGAAAGGTAGAGTGTCAGTCCTCTTGCAATTAAGTCGGCATTGTGCCTTTTGTATTAAATTCGGATGCAATTTCTGCGGTTCATCGTCAATTAGAAGGTCCAAGGGATACAGCAAACCTGAAGTGAAGTATTGGAATCTAAAACTAGACTCACAGGGGAGGTTCAAATCATAGAATGTTAGAGTGTCAGTACTCTTGTACTTAAGTCGGCATTGTGCTTGTTGTATTAAATTCGGATGCAATTTCTGTGTTTCATGGTTAATAAGAAGGTCCAAGGGATACAGTAAACCTGAAGTGAAGCATCTGAATCTATAACTGGACTCACAGGAGATGATCAAATCATAGAAAGGTAGAGTGTCAGTCCTCTTGCAATTAAGTCGGCATTGTGCCTTTTGTATTAAATTCGGATGCAATTTCTGCGGTTCATCGTCAATAAGAAGGTCCAAGGGATACAGCAAACCTGAAGTGAAGTATTGGAATCTAAAACTGGACTCACAGGAGAGGTACAAATCATAGAAAGTTAGAGTGTCAGTACTCTTGTACTTAAGTCGGCATTGTGCTTTATGTATTAAATTCGGATGCAATTTCTGTGTTTCATGGTTAATAAGAAGGTCCAAGGGATACAGTAAACCTGAAGTGAAGCATCGGAATCTAAAACTGGATTCACAGGAGAGGTTCAAATCATAGAAAGTGAGAGTGTCAGTACTCTTGTACTTAAGTCGGCAGTGTGCCTTTTGTATTAAATTCGGATGCAATTTCTGTGTTTCATCGTTAATATGAAGGTCCAAGGAATACAGTAAACCTGAAGTGAAGCATCGGAATCTAAAACTGGATTCTCAGGAGAGTTTCAAATCATAGAAAGTGAGAGTGTCAGTCCTCTTGTACTTAAGTCGGCATCATGCCTTTTGGATTTAATTCCGAGGCAATTTCTGCGTTCCATCGTCAATAAGAAGGTCCAAAGAATACAGTAAACCTGATGTGAAGCATCGGAATCTAAAACTGGATTCACAGGAGAGGTTCAAATCATAGAAAGTGAGAGTGTCAGTCCTCTTGTACTTAAGTCGGCATTGTGCCTTTTGTATTACATTCGGATGCAATTTCTGTGTTTCATCGTCAATAAGAAGGACCAAGGGATACAGTAAACCTCAAGTGAAGTATCGGAATCTAAAACTGGACTCACAGGAGAGGTTCAAATCATAGAAAGTTAGAGTGTCAGTACTCTTGTACTTAAGTCGGCATTGTGCCTTTTGTATTACATTCGGATGCATTTTCTGTGTTTCATGGTTAATAAGAAGGTCCAAAGGATACAGTAAACCTGAAGTGAAGCATCGGAATCTAAAACTGGACTCACAGGAGTGGTTCAAATCATAGAAAGTTAAAGTGTCAGCCCCTCTTGTACTTAAGTCGGCATTGTGCCATTTGTATTAAATTCGGATGCTATTTCTGTCTTTCGTCGTCAATAAGAAGGTCCAAGGTATACTGTAGACCTAAAGTGAAGAATCGGAATCTAAAACTGGACTCACAGGAGAGGTTCAAATCATAGAAAGTTAGAGTGTCAGTACTCTTGTACTTAAGTCGGCATTGTGCCTTTTGTATTACATTCGGATGCAATTTCTGTGTTTCATCGTCAATAAGAAGGTCCAAAGGATACAGTAAACCTGAAGTGAAGCATCGGAATCTAAAACTGCACTCACAGGAGAGGTTCAAATCATAGAAAGTGAGAGTGTCAGTCCCTCTTGTACTTAAGTCGGCATTGTGCCATTTGTATTAAATTCGGATGCTATTTCTGTCTTTCATCGTCAATAAGAAGGTCCAAGGTATACTGTAGACCTAAAGTGAAGAATCGGAATCTAAAACTGGACTCACAGGAGAGGTTCAAATCATAGAAAGTTAGAGTGTCAGTAATCTTGTACTTAAGTCGGCATTGTGCCTTTTGTATTACATTCGGATGCAATTTCTGTGTTTCATCGTCAATAAGAAGGTCCAAAGGATACAGTAAACCTGAAGTGAAGCATCGGAATCTAAAACTGCACTCACAGGAGAGGTTCAAATCATAGAAAGTGAGAGTGTCAGTCCTCTAGTACTTAAGTCGGCATTGTGCCTTTTGTATTAAATTCAGATGCAATTTCTCTGTTTCATCGTCAATAAGAAGGTCCAAAGAATACAGTAAACCTGAAGTGAAGCATCGGAATCTAAAACTGGATTCACAGGAGAAGTTCAAATCATAGAAAGTGAGAGTGTCAGTCCTCTTGTACTTAAGTCGGCATTGTGCCTTTTGTATTAAATTCGGATGCAATTTCTGTGTTTCATCGTCAATAAGAACGTCCGAGGTATATAGCAAACCTGAAGTGAAGCATCGGAATCTATAACTGGACTCACAGGAGAGGTTCAAATCATAGAAAGTTAGAGTGTCAGTCCTTTTGTACTTAAGTCGGAATTGTGAATTTTGTATGAAATTTGAATACAATTTCTGTGTTTCATCGCCAATAAGAATGTCCAAGGGATGCAGTAAACCTGAAGTGCAGCATCGGAATCTAAAACTTGACTCTCAGGAGAGGTTCAAATCATAGAAAGTTAGACTTTCAGTCCTCTTGTACTTAACTCGGCATTGTGCCTTTTGAAATTAATTCGGATTCTATTTCTGAGTTTCATCGTCAATAAGAAGGTCCAAGGTACACAGTAAACCTGAAGAGAAGCATCGGAATCCTAAACTGGACTCACAGGGGAGGATCAAATCATCGAAAGGTAGAGTGTCAGTCCTCTTGCAATTAAGTCGGCATTGTGCCTTTTGTATTAACTTCGGATGCAATTTCTACGTTTCATCGTCAATAAGAAGGTCCAAGGGATACAGCAAACCTGAAGTGAAGTATTGGAATCTAAAACTGGACTCACAGGAAAGGTACAAATCATAGAAAGTTAGAGTGTCAGTCCTCTTGTACTTAAGTCGGCATTGTGCAATTTGTATTACATTCGGATGCAAACTCTGTGTTTCATCGTCAATAAGAAGGTCCAAGGTATACAGTAAACCTGAAGTGAAGCATCGGAATATAAAACTGGACTCACAGGAGAGGTTCAAATCATAGGAAATTAGAGTGTCAGCCCCTCTTGTACTTAAGTCGGCATTGTGCCATTTGTATTAAATTCGGATGCAATTTCTGTGTCTCATCGTGAATAACGAGGTCTAAGGGATACAGTAAGCCAGAAGTGAAGCATCGGAATCTAAAACTGGACCCACAGGAGAATTTCAAATCATAGAAAGTTAGATAGTGAGTCCTCTTATACTTAAGTCGGCATTGTGCCTTTTGTATTACATTCGGATGCAATTTCTGTGTTTCATCGTTAATAAGAAGGTCCACGGGATACAGTAAACCTGAAGTGAAGTATTGGAATCTAAAACTAGACTCACAGGAGAGGTTCAAATCATAGAATGTTAGAGTGTCAGTACTCTTGTACTTAAGTCGTCATTGTGCTTGTTGTATTAAATTCGGATGCAATTTCTGTGTTTCATGGTTAATAAGAAGGTCCAAGGGATACAGTAAACCTGAAGTGAAGCATCTGAATCTATAACTGGACTCACAGGAGATGATCAAATCATAGAAAGGTAGAGTGTCAGTCCTCTTGCAATTAAGTCGGCATTGTGCCTTTTGTATTAAATTCGGATGCAATTTCTGCGGTTCATCGGCAATAAGAAGGTCCAAGGGATACAGCAAACCTGAAGTGAAGTATTGGAATCTAAAACTGGACTCACAGGAGAGGTTCAAATCATAGAAAGTTAGAGTGTCAGTACTCTTGTACTTAAGTCGGCATTGTGCTTTATGTATTAAATTCGGATGCAATTTCTGTGTTTCATGGTTAATAAGAAGGTCCAAGGGATACAGTAAACCTGAAGTGAAGCATCGGAATCTAAAACTGGATTCACAGGAGAGGTTCAAGTCATAGAAAGTGAGAGTGTCAGTACTCTTGTACTTAAGTCGGCAGTGTGCCTTTTGTATTAAATTCGGATGCAATTTCTGTGTTTCATCGTTAATATGAAGGTCCAAGGAATACAGTAAACCTGAAGTGAAGCATCGGAATCTAAAACTGGATTCTCAGGAGAGTTTCAAATCATAGAAAGTGAGAGTGTCAGTCCTCTTGTACTTAAGTCGGCATCATGCCTTTTGGATTTAATTCCGAGGCAATTTCTGCGTTCCATCGTCAATAAGAAGGTTCAAGGTATACAGTAAACCTGAAGTGATGCATCGGAATCCACAACTGTACTTACTGGAGAGGTTCAAATCATAGAAAGGTAAAGTCTCAGTCCTCTTGTACTTAAGACGGCATTGTGCCTTTTGTATTAAATTCGGATGCAATTTCTGTGTTTCATCGTCAATAAGAAGGTCCAAAGGATACAGTAAACCTGAAGTGAAGCATCGGAATCTAAAACTGGACTCACAGGAGAGGTTCAAATCATAGAAAGTTAGAGTGTCAGCCCCTCTTGTACTTATGTCGGCATTGTGCCATTTGTATTAAATTCGGATGCTATTTCTGTGTTTCATCGTCAATAAGAAGGTCCGAGGAATACTGTAAACCTAAAGTGAAGCCTCGGAATCTAAAACTGGACTCACAGTAGAGGTTCAAATCATAGAAATTTAGAATGTCAGTCCTCTTGTACTTAAGTCGGCATTGTGCCATTTGTATTTTATTCGGGTGCAGTTTCTGTGTTTCATCGTCAATAAGAAGATCCAAGGGGTACAGTAAACCTGAAGTGAAGCATCGGAATCTAAAACAGGACTCACAGGATAGATTCAAATCATAGAAATTTAGATTTCAGTCCTCTTGTACTTAAGTCGGCATTGTGCCTTTTGTATTTAATTCGGATTCAATTTCTGTGTTTCATCGTCAATAAGAAGCTCCAAGGGATACAGTAAACCTGAAGTGAAGCCTCGGAATCTAAAACTGGACTCACAGGAGAGGTTCAAATCATAGAAAGTGAGAGTGTCAGTCCTCTTGTGCTTAAGTCGGCATTGTGCCTTTTGTATTAAATTCAGATGCAATTTCTCTGTTTCATCGTCAATAAGAAGGTCCAAAGAATACAGTAAACCTGATGTGAAGCATCGGAATCTAAAACTGGATTCACAGGAGAGGTTCAAATCATAGAAAGTGAGAGTGTCAGTCCTCTTGTACTTAAGTCGGCATTGTGCCTTTTGTATTAAATTCGGATGCTATTTCTGTGTTTCATCGTTAATAAGAAGGTCCAAGGTATACAGTAAACCTGAAGTGAAGCATCGGAATCTAAAACTGGATTCACAGGAGAGGTTCAAATCATAGAAAGTTAGAGTGTCAGTCCCCTTGTAATTAAGTAGGCATTGTGACTTTTGTATTAAATTCGGATGCAATTTCTGCGTTTCATCGTCAATAAGAAGGTCCAAGGTATATAGTAAACCTGAAGTGAAGCATCGGAATCTATAACTGGACTCACAGGAGACGTTCAAATCATAGAAAGTTAGAGTGTCAGCGCTTTTGTACTTAAGTCGGAATTGTGAATTTTGTATGAAATTTGGATGCAATTTCTGTGTTTCATCGCCAATAAGAAGGTCCAAGGGATACAGTAAACCTGAAGTGTAGCATCGGAATCTAAAACTTGACTCACAGGAGAGGTTCAAATCATAGAAAGTTAGACTGTCAGTCCTCTTGTACTTAACTCGGCATTGTGCCTTTTGAAATTAATTCGGATTCAATTTCTGTGTTTCATCGTCAATAAGAAGGTCCAAGGTACACAGTAAACCTGAAGAGAAGCATCGGAATCTAAAACTGGACTCACAGGAGAGGATCAAATCATAGAAAGGTAGAGTGTCAGTCCTCTTGCAATTAAGTCGGCATTGTGCCTTTTGTATTAAATTCGGATGCAATTTCTGCATTTCATCGTCAATAAGAAGGTCCAAGGGATACAGAAAACCTGAAGTGAAGTATTGGAATCTAAAACTGGACTCACAGGAGAGGTTCAAATCATAGAAAGTTAGAGTGTCAGTACTCTTGAACTTAAGTCGGCATTGTGCTTTTTGTATTAAATTCGGATGCAATTTCTGTGTTTCATGGTTATTAAGAAGGTCCAAGGGATACAGTAAACCTGAAGTGAAGTATCGGAATATAAAACTGGATTCAAAGGAGAGGTCCAAATCATAGAAAGTGAGAGTGTCAGTCCTCTTGTACTTAAGTCGGCATTGCGCCTTTTGTATTACATTCGGATGCAATTTCTGTGTTTCATCATCAATAAGAAGGTCCAAGGTATACAGTAAACCTGAGGTGAAGCATCGGATCTAAAACTGGACTCACAGGAGAGGTTCAAATCATAGAAAGGGAGACTGTCAGTCCTCTTGTACTTAAGTCGGCATTGTGCCTTTTGTATTACATTCGGATGCAATTTCTGTGTTTCATCGTCAATAAGAAGGTCCAAGGTATACAGTGAACCTGAAGTGAAGCATCGGAATTTAAAACTGGACTCACAGGAGAGGTTCAAATCATAGAAAGTTAGAGTTTCAGTACTCTTGTGCTTAAGTCGGTATTGTGCTTTTTGTATTAAATTCGGATGCAATTTCTGTGTTTCATGGTTAATAAGAAAGTCCAAGGGATACAGTGAACCTGATGTGTAGCATCGGAATCTAAAAATTGACTCACAGGCGAGGTTCAAATCATAGAAAATTAGACTGTCAGTCCTCTTTTACTTAACTCGGCATTGTGCCTTTTGAAATTAATTCGGATGCAATTTCTGTGTTTCATCGTCAATAAGAAGGTCCAAGGTACACAGTAAACCTGAAGAAAAGCATCGGAATCTAAAACTGGACTCACAGGAGAGGATCAAATCATAGAATGGTAGAGTGTCAGTCCTCTTGCAATTAAGTCGGCATTGTCCCTTTTGTATTAAATTCGGATGCAATTTCTGCGTTTCATCGTCAGTAATAAGGTCCAAGGTATACAGCAAACCTGAAGTGAAGTATTGGAATCTAAAACTGGACTCACAGGAGAGGTTCAAATCATAGAAAGTTAGAGTGTCAGTACTCTTGTACTTAAGTCGGCATTGTGCTTTTTGTATTAAATTCGGATGCAATTTCTGTGTTTCATGGTTAATAAGAAGGTCCAAGGGATACAGTAAACCTGAAGTGAAGCATCGGAATCTAAAACTGGATTCACAGGAGAGGTTCAAATCATAGAAAGTGAGAGTGTCAGTACTCTTGTACTTAAGTCGGCAGTGTGCCTTTTGTATTAAATTCGGATGCAATTTCTGTGTTTCATCGTTAATATGAAGGTCCAAGGGATACAGTAAACCTGAAGTGAAGTATCGGAATATAAAACTGGATTCAAAGGAGAGGTTCAAATCATAGAAAGTGAGAGTGTCAGTCCTCTTGTACTTAAGTCGGCATTGCGCCTTTTGTATTACATTCGGATGCAATTTCTGTGTTTCATCTTCAATAAGAAGGTCCAAGGTATACAGTAAACCTGAGGTGAAGCATCGGATCTAAAACTGGACTCACAGGAGAGGTTCAAATCATAGAAAGGGAGACTGTCAGTCCTCTTGTACTTAAGTCGGCATTGTGCATTTTCTATTAGATTCGGATGCAATTTCTGTGCTTCATCGTCAATAAGAAGGTCGAAGGTATACAGTGAACCTAAATTGAAGCATCAGACGCTATAACTGGATTCACAGGAGAGGTTCAAATCATAGAAACTGAGAGTGTCAGTACTCTTGTACTTATGTCGGCAGTGTGCCTTTTGTATTAAATTCGGATGCAATTTCTGTGTTTCATCGTTAATATGATGGTCCAAGGAATACAGTAAACCTGAAGTGAAGCATCGGAATCTAAAACTGGATTCTCAGGAGAGTTTCAAATCATAGAAAGTGAGAGTGTCAGTCCTCTTGTACTTAAGTCGGCATCATGCCTTTTGGATTTAATTCCGAGGCAATTTCTGCGTTCCATCGTCAATAAGAAGGTCCAGGGTATACAGTAAACCTGAAGTGATGCATCGGAATCCACAACTGGACTTACTGGAGAGGTTTTAATCATAGAAAGTTAGATTTCAGTCCTCTTGTACTTAAGTCGGCATTGTGCCTATTGTATTTAATTCGGATTCAATTTCTGTGTTTCATCGTCAATAAGAAGGTCCAAGTGATACAGTAAACCTGAAGTGAAGCATCGGAATCTAAAACTGGACTCACAGGAGAGGTTCAAATCATAGAAAGTGAGAGTGTCAGTCCTCTTGTGCTTAAGTCGGCATTGTGCCTTTTGTATTAAATTCAGATGCAATTTCTCTGTTTCATCGTCAATAAGAAGGTCCAAAGAATACAGTAAACCTGATGTGAAGCATCGGAATCTAAAACTGGATTCACAGGAGAGGTTCAAATCATAGAAAGTGAGAGTGTCAGTCCTCTTGTACCTAAGTCGGCATTGTGGCTTTTGTATTAAATTCGGATGCTATTTCTGTGTTTTATCGTTAATAAGAAGGTCCAAGGTATACAGTAAACCTGAAGTGAAGCATCGGAATCTAAAACTGGACTCACAGGAGAGGTTCAAATCATAGAAAGTTAAAGTGTCAGTCCCCTTGTAATTAAGTAGGCATTGTGACTTTTCTATTAAATTCGGATGCAATTTCTGCGTTTCATCGTCAATAAGAAGGTCCGAGGTATATAGTAAACGTGAAGTGAAGCATCGGAATCTATAACTGGACTCACAGGAGAGGTTCAAATCATAGAAAGTTAGAGTGTCAGCGCTTTTGTCCTTAAGTCGGAATTGTGAATTTTGTATGAAATTTGGATGCAATTTCTGTGATTCATCGCCAATAAGAAGGTCCAAGGGATACAGTAAACCTGAAGTGTAGCATCGGAATCTAAAACTTGACTCACAGGAGAGGTTCAAATCATAGAAAGTTAGACTGTCAGTCCTCTTGTACTTAACTCGGCATTGTGCCTTTTGAAATCAATTCGGATGCAATTTCTGTGTTTCATCGTCAATAAGAAGCTCCAAGGTACACAGTAAACCTGAAGAGAAGCATCGGAATCTAAAACTGGACTCACAGGAGAGGATCATATTATAGAAAGGTAGTGTGTCAGTCCTCTTGCAATTAAGTCGGCATTGTGCCTTTTGTATTAAATTCGGATGCAATATCTGCATTTCATTGTCAATAAGAAGGTCCAAGGGATACAGAAAACCTGAAGTATTGGAATCTAAAACTGGACTCACAGGAGAGGTTCAAATCATAGAAAGTTAGAGTGTCAGTACTCTTTACTTAAGTCGGCCTTGTGCTTTTTGTATTAAATTCGGATGCAATTTCTGTGTTTCATGGTTATTAAGAAGGTCCAAGGGATACAGTAAACCTGAAGTGAAGTATTGGAATCTAAAACTGGATTCACAGGAGAGGTTCAAATCATAGAAAGTGAGAGTGTCAGTCCTCTTGCACTTAAGTCGGCATCGTGCCTTTTGAATTTAATTCCGATGCCATTTCTGTGTTCCATCGTCAATAAGAAGGTCCAAGGTATACAGTAAACCTGAGGTGTAGCATCGGAATCTAAAACTCGACTCACAGGAGAGGTTCAAATAATAGACAGGTAAAGTGTCAGTCCTCTTGTACTTAAGTCGCCATTGTGCCTTTTGTATTAAATTCGGATGCAATTTCTGTGTTTCATCGTCAATAAGAACGTCCAAGGGATACAGTAAACCTGAAGTGAAGCATTGGAATCTAAATATGGTCTCACAGGAAAGGTTCAAATCATAGAAAGTTAGATTGTCAATCCTCTTGTACTTAGGTCGGCATTGCGCGTTTTGTATTACATTCGGATGCAATTTCTGTGTTTCATCTTCAATAAGAAGGTATATGGTATACAGTAAACCTGAGGTGAAGCATCGGATCTAAAACTGGACTCACAGGAGAGGTTCAAATCATAGAAAGGGAGACTGTCAGTCCTCTTGTACTTAAGTCGGCATTGTGCCTTTTCTATTAGATTCGGATGCAATTTCTGTGCTTCATCGTCAATAAGAAGGTCCAAGGTATACAGTGAACCTAAATTTAAGCATCGGACGCTATAACTGGATTCACAGGAGAGGTTCAAATCATAGAAAGTTAGAGAGTCAGTCCTATTCTACTTAACTCGGCGTTGTGCCTTTTGTATTAAATTCGGATGCAATTTCTGTGCTTCATCGTCAATAAGGAGGTCCAAGGTATACAGTAAACCTGAAGTGTAGCATCGGAATTTAAAACTGGACTCACAGGAGAGGCTTAAATCAAAGAAAGTTAGGGTGTGAGTCCTCTTGTACTTAAGTCGGCATTGTGCCTTTTGTATTAAATTCGGATGCAATTTCTGTGTTTCATCGTCAATAAGAAGGTCCAAGGTATACAGTGAACCTGAAGTGAAGCATCGGAATTTAAAACCGGACTCACAGGAGAGGTTCAAATCATAGAAAGTAAATGTCAGTCCGCTTGTACATAAGTCGGCATTGTGACTTTTGTATTAAATTCGGATGCAATTTCTGTGTTTCATCGTCAATAAGAAGGTCCAAGGTATACAGTAAACCTGAAGTGAAGCATCGGAATCTAAAACTGGACTCACAGGAGAGGATCAAATCATAGAAAGGTAGAGTGTCAGTCCTCTTGCAATTAAGTCGGCATTGTGCCTTTTGTATTAAATTCGGATGCAATTTCTGCATTTCATCGTCAATAAGAAGGTCCAAGCGATACAGAAAACCTGAAGTGAAGTATTGGAATCTAAAACTGGACTCACAGGAGAGGTTCAAATCATAGAAAGTTAGAGTGCCAGTACTCTTGTACTTAAGTCGGCATTGTGCTTTTTGTATTAAATTCGGATGCAATTTCTGTGTTTCATGGTTAATAAGAAGGTCCAAGGGATACAGTAAACCTGAAGTGAAGTATCGGAATCTAAAACTGGATTCACAGGAGAGGTTCAAATCATAGAAAGTGAGAGTGTCAGTCCTCTTGTACTTAAGTCGGCATCGTGCCTTTTGAATTTAATTCCGATGCAATTTCTGTGTTCCATCGTCAATAAGAAGGTCCAAGGTATACAGTAAACCTGAGGTGAAGCATCGGAATTTAAAACTGGACTCACAGGAGAGGCTTAAATCATAGAAAGTTAGGGTGTGAGTCCTCTTGTACTTAAGTCGGCATTGTGCCTTTTGTATTAAATTCGGATGCAAATTCTGTGTTTCATCGTCAATAAGAAGGTCCAAGGTATGCAGTACACTTGAAGTGAAGCATCGGAATCCAAAACTGGACTCACAGGAGAGGTTGATATCAAAGAAAGTGAGAGTGTCAGTCCCCTTGTACTTAAGTCGGCATTGTGACTTTTGTATTAAATTCGGATGCAATTTCTGTGATTCATAATCAATAAGAAGGTCCAAGGTATACAGTAAACCTGAAGTGAAGCATCGGAATTTAAAACTGGACTCACAGGAGGGGTTCAAATCATAGAAAGATAGCGTGTCTGTCCTCTTGTACTTAAGTCGGCATTGTGCCTTTTGTATTAAATTCGGAGGCAATTTCTGTGTTTCATCGTCTATAAGAAGGTCCCAGGTATTTAGTAATCCCTGAAATGAAGCATCGGAATCTAAAACTGGACTCACAGGAGAGGTTCAAATCATAGAAAGGTAGAGTGTCAGTCCTCTTGTAATTAAGTCGGCATTGTGCCTTTTGTATTAAATTCGGATGCAATTTCTGCGTTTCATCGTCAATAAGAAGCTGCAAGGGATACAGTAAACCTTAAGTGAAGTATCGGAATATAAAACTGGACTCACAGGAGAGGTTCAAATCATAGAAAGTTACAGTTTCAGTACTCTTGTACTTAGGTCGGCATTGTGCCATTTGTATTAAATTCGGATGCAATTTCTGTGTTTCATCGTCAATAAGAAGGTCCAAGGGATACAGTAAACCTGAAGTGAAGCATCGGAATCTAAAACTGGACTCACAAGAGAGGTTCAAATCATAGAATGTTAGACAGTCAGTCCTCTTGTACTTAAGTCGGCATTGTGCCTTTTGTATTAGATTCGGATGCAATTTCTGTGTTTCATCGTCGATAAGAAGATCGAAGGTATACAGTGAACCTGAAGTGAAGCATCGGAATTTAAAACTGGACTCACAGGAGAGGTTCAAATCATAGAAAGGTAGGGTGTCAGTCCTCTTGCAATTAAGTCGGCATTGTGCCTTTTCTATTAAATTCGGATGCAATTTCTGCATTTCATCGTCAATAAGAAGGTCCAAGGGACACAGCAAACCGGAAGTGAAGTATTGGAATCTAAAACTGGACTCACAGGAGAGGTTCAAATCATAGAAAGTTAGAGTGTCAGTTTTCTTGTACTTATGTCGGCATTGTGCTTTTTGTATTAAATTCGGATGCAATTTCTGTGTTTCATGGTTAATAAGAGGGTCCAAGGGATACAGTAAACCTGAAGTGAAGCATCGGAATCTTAAACTGGATTCACAGGAGAGGTTCAAATCATAGAAAGTGAGAGTGTCAGTCCTCTTGTACTTAAGTCGGCATCGTGCATTTTGAATTTAATTCCGATGCAATTTCTGTGTTCCATCGTAAAAAAGAAGGTCCAAGGTATACAGTAAACCTGAAGTGTAGCATCGGAATCTAAATCTGGACTCACAGGAGAGGTTCAAATAATAGAAAGGTAAAGAGTCAGTCCTCTTGTACTTAAGTCGTCATTGTGCCTTTTGTATTAAATTCGGATGCAATTTCTGTGTTTCATCTTCAATAAGAAGGTCCAAGGTATACAGTGAACCTAAAGTGAAGCATCGGACACTATAACTGGATTCACAGGAGAGGTTCAAATCATAGAAAGTTAGAGAGTCAGTCCTATTGTACTTAACTCGCCGTTGTGCCTTTTGTATTAAATTCTGATGCAATTTCTGTGCTTTATGGTCAATAAGGAGTTCCAAGGTATACAGTAAACCTGAAGTGTAGCATCGGAATCTAAAACTGGACTCACAGTAGAGGCTTAAATCATAGAAAGTTGGGGTGTGAGTCCTCTTTTACTTAAGTCGGCATTGTGCCTTTTGTATTAAATTCGGATTCAATTTCTGTGTTTCATCGTCAATAAGAAGGTCCAAGGTATACAGTGAACCTGAAGTGAAGCATCGGAATATAAAACTGGACTCACAGGAGAGGTTCAAATCATAGAAAGTTAGTGTCAGTCCGCTTGTACATAAGTCGGCATTGTGACTTTGGTATTAAATTCGGATGCAATTTCTGTGTTTCATCGTCAATAAGAAGGTCCAAGGTATACAGTAAACCTGAAGTGAAGCATCGGAATCTAAAACTGGACTCACAGGAGAGGTTCAAATCATAGAAAGTTAGAGTATTCGTACTCTTGTACTTAAGTCGGAATTGTGCCTTTTGTATTACATTCGGATGCAATTTCTGTGCTACATCGTCAATAAGAAGGTCCAAGGTATAAAGTAAACCTGAAGTGAAACATCGGAATCTAAAACTGGACTAACAGGAGAGGTTTAAATCATAGAAAGTTAGAGTGTAAATCATTTTGTAATTAACTCTGCATTGTTCCTTTTGTATTAAATTCGGATGCAAATTCTGTGTTTCATCGTCAATAAGAAGGTCCAAGGTATGCAGTACTCCTGAAGTGAAGCATCGGAATCCAAAACTGGACTCACAGGCGAGGTTGATATCATAGAAAGTGAGAGTGTCAGTCCCCTTGTACTTAAGTCGGCATTGTGACTTTTGTATAAAATTCGGATGCAATTTCTGTGATTCATAATCAATAAGAAGGTCCAAGGTATACAGTAAACCTGAAGTGAAGCATCGGAATTTAAAACTGGACTCACAGGAGAGGTTCAAATCATAGAAAGATAGCGTGTCTGTCCTCTTGTACTTAAGTCGGCATTGTGCCTTTTGTATTAAATTCGGATGCAATTTCTGTGTTTCATCGTCTATAAGAAAGTCCCAGGTATTTAGTAAACCTGAAATGAAGAATCGGAATCTAAAACTGGACTCACAGGAGAGGTTCAAATCATAGAATGTTAGACTGTCAGTCCTCCTGTACTTAAGTCGGCATTGTGCCTTTTGTATTAGATTCGGATGCATTTTCTGTGTTTCATCGTCAATAAGAAGGTCGAAGGTATACAGTGAACCTGAAGTGAAGCATCGGTATTTAAAACTGGACTCACAGGAGAGGATCAAATCATAGAAAGGTAGAGTGTCAGTCCTCTTCCAATTAAGTCGGCATTGTGCCTTTTCTATTAAATTCGGATGCAATTTCTGCATTTCATCGTCAATAAGCAGGTCCAAGGGACACAGCTAACCTGAAGTGAAGTATTGGAATCTAAAACCGGACTCACAGGAGAGGTTCAAATCATAGAAAGTTAGAGTGTCAGTACTCTTCTACTTAAGCCGGCATTGTGCTTTTTGTATTAAATTCGGATGCAATTTCTGTGTTTCATGGTTAATAAGAAGGTCCAAGGGATACAGTAAACCTGAAGTGAAGCATCGGAACCTAAAACTGGATTCACAGGAGAGGTTCAAATCATAGAAAGTGACAGTGTCAGTCCTCTTGTACTTAAGTCGGCATCGTGCCTTTTGAATTTAATTCCGATGCAATTTCTGTGTTCCATCGTCAATAAGAAGGTCCAAGGTATACAGTAAACCTGAGGTGAAGCATCGGAATTTAAAACTGGACTCACAGGAGAGGCTTAAATCATAGAAAGTTAGGGTGTGAGTCCTCTTGTACTTATGTCGGCATTGTGCCTTTTGTATTAAATTCGGATGCAAATTCTGTGTTTCATCGTCAATAAGAAGGTCCAAGGTATGCAGTACACTTGAAGTGAAGCATCGGAATCCAAAACTGGACTCACAGGAGAGGTTGATATCAAAGAAAGTGAGAGTGTCAGTCCCCTTGTACTTAAGTCGGCATTGTGACTTTTGTATTAAATTCGGATGCAATTTCTGTGATTCATAATCAATAAGAAGGTCCAAGGTATACAGTAAACCTGAAGTGAAGCATCGGAATTTAAAACTGGACTCACAGGAGGGGTTCAAATCATAGAAAGATAGCGTGTCTGTCCTCTTGTACTTAAGTCGGCATTGTGCCTTTTGTATTAAATTCGGAGGCAATTTCTGTGTTTCATCGTCTATAAGAAGGTCCCAGGTATTTAGTAATCCCTGAAATGAAGCATCGGAATCTAAAACTGGACTCACAGGAGAGGTTCAAATCATAGAAAGGTAGAGTGTCAGTCCTCTTGTAATTAAGTCGGCATTGTGCCTTTTGTATTAAATTCGGATGCAATTTCTGCGTTTCATCGTCAATAAGAAGCTGCAAGGGATACAGTAAACCTTAAGTGAAGTATCGGAATATAAAACTGGACTCACAGGAGAGGTTCAAATCATAGAAAGTTAGAGTTTCAGTACTCTTGTACTTAGGTCGGCATTGTGCCATTTGTATTAAATTCGGATGCAATTTCTGTGTTTCATCGTCAATAAGAAGGTCCAAGGGATACAGTAAACCTGAAGTGAAGCATCGGAATCTAAAACTGGACTCACAAGAGAGGTTCAAATCATAGAATGTTAGACAGTCAGTCCTCTTGTACTTAAGTCGGCATTGTGCCTTTTGTATTAGATTCGGATGCAATTTCTGTGTTTCATCGTCGATAAGAAGATCGAAGGTATACAGTGAACCTGAAGTGAAGCATCGGAATTTAAAACTGGACTCACAGGAGAGGATCAAATCATAGAAAGGTAGGGTGTCAGTCCTCTTGCAATTAAGTCGGCATTGTGCCTTTTCTATTAAATTCGGATGCAATTTCTGCATTTCATCGTCAATAAGAAGGTCCAAGGGACACAGCAAACCGGAAGTGAAGTATTGGAATCTAAAACTGGACTCACAGGAGAGGTTCAAATCATAGAAAGTTAGAGTGTCAGTTTTCTTGTACTTATGTCGGCATTGTGCTTTTTGTATTAAATTCGGATGCAATTTCTGTCTTTCATGGTTAATAAGAGGGTCCAAGGGATACAGTAAACCTGAAGTGAAGCATCGGAATCTTAAACTGGATTCACAGGAGAGGTTCAAATCATAGAAAGTGAGAGTGTCAGTCCTCTTGTACTTAAGTCGGCATCGTGCATTTTGAATTTAATTCCGATGCAATTTCTGTGTTCCATCGTAAAAAAGAAGGTCCAAGGTATACAGTAAACCTGAAGTGTAGCATCGGAATCTAAATCTGGACTCACAGGAGAGATTCAAATAATAGAAAGGTAAAGTGTCAGTCCTCTTGTACTTAAGTCGTCATTGTGCCTTTTGTATTAAATTCGGATGCAATTTCTGTGTTTCATCTTCAATAAGAAGGTCCAAGGTATACAGTGAACCTAAAGTGAAGCATCGGACACTATAACTGGATTCACAGGAGAGGTTCAAATCATAGAAAGTTAGAGAGTCAGTCCTATTGTACTTAACTCGCCGTTGTGCCTTTTGTATTAAATTCTGATGCAATTTCTGTGCTTTATGGTCAATAAGGAGTTCCAAGGTATACAGTAAACCTGAAGTGTAGCATCGGAATCTAAAACTGGACTCACAGTAGAGGCTTAAATCATAGAAAGTTGGGGTGTGAGTCCTCTTTTACTTAAGTCGGCATTGTGCCTTTTGTATTAAATTCGGATTCAATTTCTGTGTTTCATCGTCAATAAGAAGGTCCAAGGTATACAGTGAACCTGAAGTGAAGCATCGGAATATAAAACTGGACTCACAGGAGAGGTTCAAATCATAGAAAGTTAGTGTCAGTCCGCTTGTACATAAGTCGGCATTGTGACTTTGGTATTAAATTCGGATGCAATTTCTGTGTTTCATCGTCAATAAGATGGTCCAAGGTATACAGTAAACCTGAAGTGAAGTATCGGAATCTAAAACTGGACTCACAGGAGAGGTTCAAATCATAGAAAGTTAGAGTATTCGTCCTCTTGTACTTAAGTCGGAATTGTGCCTTTTGTATTACATTCGGATGCAATTTCTGTGCTACATCGTCAATAAGAAGGTCCAAGGTATAAAGTAAACCTGAAGTGAAACATCGGAATCTAAAACTGGACTAACAGGAGAGGTTTAAATCATAGAAAGTTAGAGTGTGAATCATTTTGTAATTAACTCTGCATTGTTCCTTTTGTATTAAATTCGGATGCAAATTCTGTGTTTCATCGTCAATAAGAAGGGCCAAGGTATGCAGTACTCCTGAAGTGAAGCATCGGAATCCAAAACTGGACTCACAGGCGATGTTGATATCATAGAAAGTGAGAGTGTCAGTCCCCTTGTACTTAAGTCGGCATTGTGACTTTTGTATAAAATTCGGATGCAATTTCTGTGATTCATAATCAATAAGAAGGTCCAAGGTATACAGTAAACCTGAAGTGAAGCATCGGAATTTAAAACTGGACTCACAGGAGAGGTTCAAATCATAGAAAGATAGCGTGTCTGTCCTCTTGTACTTAAGTCGGCATTGTGCCTTTTGTATTAAATTCGGATGCAATTTCTGTGTTTCATCGTCTATAAGAAAGTCCCAGGTATTTAGTAAACCTGAAATGAAGAATCGGAATCTAAAACTGGACTCACAGGAGAGGTTCAAATCATAGAATGTTAGACTGTCAGTCCTCCTGTACTTAAGTCGGCATTGTGCCTTTTGTATTAGATTCGGATGCATTTTCTGTGTTTCATCGTCAATAAGAAGGTCGAAGGTATACAGTGAACCTGAAGTGAAGCATCGGTATTTAAAACTGGACTCACAGGAGAGGATCAAATCATAGAAAGGTAGAGTGTCAGTCCTCTTCCAATTAAGTCGGCATTGTGCCTTTGCTATTAAATTCGGATGCAATTTCTGCATTTCATCGTCAATAAGAAGGTCCAAGGGACACAGCTAACCTGAAGTGAAGTATTGGAATCTAAAACCGGACTCACAGGAGAGGTTCAAATCATAGAAAGTTAGAGTGTCAGTACTCTTCTACTTAAGCCGGCATTGTGCTTTTTGTATTAAATTCGGATGCAATTTCTGTGTTTCATGGTTAATAAGAAGGTCCAAGGGATACAGTAAACATGAAGTGAAGCATCGGAACCTAAAACTGGATTCACAGGAGAGGTTCAAATCATAGAAAGTGACAGTGTCAGTCCTCTTGTACTTAAGTCGGCATCGTGCCTTTTGAATTTAATTCCGATGCAATTTCTGTGTTCCATCGTCAAAAAGAAGGTCCAAGGTATACAGTAAACCTGAAGTGAAGCATCGGAATCTAAATATGGACGAACAGGAAAGGTTCAAATCATAGAAAGTTAGATTGTCAGTCCTCTTGTACTTAGGTCGGCATTGCGCCTTTTGTATTACATTCGGATGCAATTTCTGTGTTTCATCTTCAATAAGAAGGTCCAAGGTATACAGTAAACCTGAGGTGAAGCATCGGATCTAAAACTGGACTCACAGGAGAGGTTCAAATCATAGAAAGGGAGACTGTCAGTCCTCTTGTACTTAAGTCGGCATTGTGCCTTTTCTATTAGATTCGGATGCAATTTCTGTGCTTCATCGTCAATAAGAAGGTCCAAGGTATACAGTGAACCTAAATTTAAGCATCGGACGCTATAACTGGATTCACAGGAGAGGTTCAAATCATAGAAAGTTAGAGAGTCAGTCCTATTGTACTTAACTCGGCGTTGTGCCTTTTGTATTAAATTCGGATGCAATTTCTGTGCTTCATCGTCAATAAGGAGGTCCAAGGTATACAGTAAACCTGAAGTGTAGCATCGGAATTTAAAACTGGACTCACAGGAGAGGCTTAAATCATAGAAAGTTAGGGTGTGAGTCCTCTTGTACTTAAGTCGGCATTGTGCCTTTTGTATTAAATTCGGATGCAAATTCTGTGTTTCATCGTCAATAAGAAGGTCCAAGGTATGCAGTACACCTGAAGTGACGCATCGGAAACCATAACTGGACTCACAGGAGAGGTTGATATCATAGAAAGGGAGAGTGTCAGTCCCCTTGTACTTAAGTCGGCATTGTGACTTTTGTATTAAATTCGGATGCAATTTCTGTGATTCATAATCAATAAGAAGTTCCAAGGTATACAGTAAACCTGAAGTGAAGCATCGGAATTTAAAACTGGACTCACAGGAGAGGTTCATATCATAGAAAGATAGCGTGTCTGTCCTCTTGTACTTAAGTCGGCATTGTGCCTTTTGTATTAAATTCGGATGCAATTTCTGTGTTTCATCGTCTATAATAAGGTCCCAGGTATTTAGTAATCCCTGAAATGAAGCATCGGATCTAAAACTGGGCTCACAGGAGAGGTTCAAATCATAGAAAGGGAGACTGTCAGTCCTCTTGTACTTAAGTCGGCATTGTGCCTTTTCTATTAGATTCGGATGCAATTTCTGTGTTTCATCTTCAATAAGAAGGTCCAAGGTATACAGTGAACCTAAAGTGAAGCATCGGACGCTATAACTGGATTCACAGGAGAGGTTCAAATCATAGAAAGTTAGAGAGTCAGTCCTATTGTACTTAACTCGGCGTTGTGCTTTTTGTATTAAATTCGGATGCAATTTCTGTGCTTCATCGTCAATAAGGAGGTCCAAGGTATACAGTAAACCTGAAGTGTAGCATCGGAATCTAAAACTGGACTCACAGTAGAGGCTTAAATCATAGAAAGTTGGGGTGTGAGTCCTCTTGTACTTAAGTCGGCATTGTGCCTTTTGTATTAAATTCGGATGCAATTTCTGTGTTTCATCGTCAATAAGAAGGTCCAAGGTATACAGTGAATCTGAAGTGAAAGCATCGGAATTTAAAACTGGACTCACAGGAGAGGTTCAAATCATAGAAAGTTAGTGTCAGTCCGCTTGTACATAAATCGCCATTGTGACTTTTGTATTAAATTCGGATGCAATTTCTGTGTTTCATCGTCAATAAGAAGGTCCAAGGTATAAAGTAAACCTGAAGTGAAGCATCGGAAACTAAAACTGGACTCACAGGAGAGGTTTAAATCATAGAAAGTTAGAGTGTGAGTCATCTTGTACTTAAGTCGGCATTGTGCCTTTTGTATTAAATTCGGATGCAAATTCTGTGATTCATCGTCAATAAGAAGGTCCAAGGTATGCAGTACACCTGAAGTGAAGCATCGGAATCCAAAACTGGACTCACAGGAGAGGTTGATATCATAGAAAGTGCGAGTGTCAGTCGCCTTGTACTTAAGTCGGCATTGTGACTTTTGTATTAAATTCGGATGCAATTTCTGTGTTTCATAATCATTAAGAAGGTCCAAGGTATACAGAAATCCTGAAGTGAAGCATCGGAATCTAAAACTGGACTCACAGGAGAGGTTCAAATCATAGAAAGATAGCGCGTCTGTCCTCTTGTACTTAAGTCGGCATTGTGCCTTTTGTATTAAACTCGGATGCAATTTCTGTGTTTCATCGTCTATAAGAAGGTCCCAGGTATTTAGTAAACCTGAAATGAAGCATCGGAATCAAAAACTGGCCTCACAGGAGAGGTTCAAATCATAGAAAGGTAGAGTGTCCGTCCTCTTGTAATTAAGTCGGCATTGTGCCTTTTGTATTAAATTCGGATGCAATTTCTGTGCTTCATCGTCAATAAGAAGGTCCAAGGTATACAGTGAACCTAAAGAGAAGCATCGGACGCTATAACTGGATTCACAGGAGAGGTTCAAATCATAGAAAGTTAGAGAGTCAGTCCTATTGTACTTAACTCGGCGTTGTGCCTTTTGTATTAAATTCGGATGCAATTTCTGTGCTTCATCGTCAATAAGCAGGTCCAAGGTATACAGTAAACCTGAAGTGTAGCATCGGGATCTAAAACTGGACTCACAGGAGAGGCTTAAATCATGGAAAGTTAGGGTGTGAGTCCTCTTGTACTTAAGTCGGCATTGTGCCTTTTGTATTAAATTCGGATGCAAATTCTGTGTTTCATCGTCAATAAGAAGGTCCAAGGTATGCAGTACACCTGACGTGAAGCATCAGAATCCAAAACTGGACTCACAGGAGAGGTTGATATCATAGATAGTGAGAGTGTCAGTCCCCTTGTACTTAAGTCGGCATTGTGACTTTTGTATTAAATTCGGATGCAATTTCTGTGATTCATAATCAATAAGAAGGTCCAAGGTATACAGTAAACCTGAAGTGAAGCATCGGAATTTAAAACTGGACTCACAGGAGAGGTTCAAATCATAGAAAGATAGCGTGTCTGTCCTCTTGTACTTAAGTCGGCATTGTGCCTTTTGTATTAAATTCGGATGCAATTTCTGTGTTTCATCGTCTAGAAGAAGGTCCCAGGTATTTAGTAATCCCTGAAATGAAGCATCGGATCTAAAACTGGACTCACAGGAGAGGTTCAAATCATAGAAAGGGGGACTGTCAGTCCTCTTGTACTTAAGTCGGCATTGTGCCTTTTCTATTAGATTCGGATGCAATTTCTGTGTTTCATCTTCAATAAGAAGGTCCAAGGTATACAGTAAACCTGAAGTGTAGCATCGGAATCTAAAACTGGACTCACAGTAGAGGCTTAAATCATAGAAAGTTGGGGTGTGAGTCCTCTTGTACTTAAGTCGGCATTGTGCCTTTTGTATTAAATTCGGATGCAATTTCTGTGTTTCATCGTCAATAAGAAGGTCCAAGGTATACAGTGAATCTGAAGTGAAAGCATCGGAATTTAAAACTGGACTCACAGGAGAGGTTCAAATCATAGAAAGTTAGTGTCGTTCCGCTTGTACATAAATCGCCATTGTGACTTTTGTATTAAATTCGGATGCAATTTCTGTGTTTCATCGTCAATAAGAAGGTCCAAGGTATAAAGTAAACCTGAAGTGAAGCATCGGAAACTAAAACTGGACTCACAGGAGAGGTTTAAATCATAGAAAGTTAGCGTGTGAGTCATCTTGTACTTAAGTCGGCATTGTGCCTTTTGTATTAAATTCGGATTCAAATTCTGTGTTTCATCGTCAATAAGAAGGTCCAAGGTATGCAGTACACCTGAAGTGAAGCATCGGAATCCAAAACTGGACTCACAGGAGAGGTTGATATCATAGAAAGTGAGAGTGTCAGTCGCCTTGTACTTAAGTCGGCATTGTGACTTTTGTATTAAATTCGGATGCAATTTCTGTGTTTCATAATCAATAAGAAGGTTCAAGGTATACAGAAATCCTGAAGTGAAGCATCGGAATCTAAAACTGGACTCACAGGAGAGGTTCAAATCATAGAAAGGTAGCGGGTCTGTCCTCTTGTAGTTAAGTCGGCATTGTGCCTTTTGTATTAAACTCGGATGCAATTTCTGTGTTTCATCGTCTATAAGAAGGTCCCAGGTATTTAGTAAACCTGAAATGAAGCATCGGAATCTAAAACTGGCCTCACAGGAGAGGTTCAAATCATAGAAAGGTAGAGTGTCAGTCCTCTTGTAATTAAGTCGGCATTGTGCCTTTTGTATTAAATTCGGATGCAATTTCTGTGTTTCATCGTCAATAAGAAGGTCCAAGGGATACAGTAAACCTGAAGTGAAGCATCGGAATCTAAAACTGGACTCACAGGAGAGGTTCAAATCATAGAATGTTAGACTGTCAGTCCTCTTGTACTTAAGTTGGCATTGTGCCTTTTGTATTAGATTCGGATGTAATTTCTGTGTTTCATCGTCAATAAGAAGATCGAAGGTATACAGTGAACCTGAAGTGAAGCATCGGAATTTAAAACTGGACTCACAGGAGAGGATCAAATCATAGAAAGGTAGAGTGTCAGTCCTCTTGCAATTAAGTCGGCATTGTGCCTTTTGTATTACATTCGGATGCAATTTCTGCATTTCATCGTCAAAAAGAGGGTCCAAGGTATACAGTAAACCTGAGGTGAAGCATTGGATCTAAAACTGGACTCAAAAGAGAGGTTCAAATCATAGACAGAGAGACTGTCAGTCCTCTTGTAGTTAAGTCGGCATTGTGCCTTTTATATTAGATTCGGATGCAATTTCTGTGCTTCATCGTCAATAAGAAGGTCCAAGGTATACAGTGAACCTAAAGAGAAGCATCGGACGCTATAACTGGATTCACAGGAGAGGTTCAAATCATAGAAAGTTAGAGAGTCAGTTCTATTGTACTTAACTCGGCGTTGTGCCTTTTGTATTAAATTCGGATGCAATTTCTGTGCTTCATCGTCAATAAGCAGGTCCAAGGTATACAGTAAACCTGAAGTGTAGCATCGGGATCTAAAACTGGACTCACAGGAGAGGCTTAAATCATAGAAAGTTAGGGTGTGAGTCCTCTTGTACTTAAGTCGGCATTGTGCCTTTTGTATTAAATTCGGATGCAATTTCTGTGTTTCATCGTCAATAAGAAGGTCCAAGGTATACAGTGAACCTGAAGTGAAGCATCGGAATTTAAAACTGGACTCACAGGAGAGGTTCAAATCATAGAAAGTTAGTGTCAGTCCGCTTGTACATAAGTCGGCATTGTGACATTTGTATTAAATTCGGATGCAATTTCTGTGTTTCATCGTCAATAAGAAGATCCAAGATATACAGTAAACCTGAAGTGAAGCATCGGAATCTAAAACTGGACTCACAGGATAGGTTCAAATCATAGGAAGTTAGAGTATCAGTCCTCTTGTACTTAAGTCGGAATTGTGCCTTTTGTATTACATTCGGATGCAATTTCTGTGCTACATCGTTAATAAGAAGGTCCAAGGTATAAAGTAAACCTGAAGTGAAGCATCGGAATCTAAAACTGGACTCACAGGAGAGGTTTAAGTCATAGAAAGTTAGAGTGTGAGTCATCTTGTACTTAAGTCGGCATTGTGCCTTTTGTATTAAATTCGGATGCAAATTCTGTGTTTCATCGTCAATAAGTAGGTCCAAGGTATGCAGTACACCTGAAGTGAAGCATCGGAATACAAAACTGGACTCACAGGAGAGGTTGATATCATAGAAAGTGAGAGTGTCAGTCCCCTTGTACTTAAGTCGGCATTGTGACTTTTGTATTAAATTCGGATGCAATTTCTGTGTTTCATAATCAATAAGAAGGTCCAAGGTATACAGTAAACCTGAAGTGAAGCATCGGAATCTAAAACTGGACTCACAGGAGAGGTTCAAATCATAGAAACATAGCGTGTCTGTCCTCTTGTACTTAAGTCGGCTTTGTGCATTTTGTATTAAATTCGGATGCAATTTCTGTGTTTCATCGTCTATAAGAAGGTCCCATGTATTTAGTAAACCTGAAATGAAGCATCGGAATCTAAAACTGGACTCACAGGAGAGGTTCAAATCATAGAAAGTTAGACTGTCAGTCCTCTTGTACTTAAGTCGGCATTGTGCCTTTTGTATTAGATTCTGATGCAATTTCTGTGTTTCATCGTCAATAAGAAGATCGAAGGTATACAGTGAACCTGAAGTGAAGCATCGGAATTTAAAACTGGACTCACAGGAGAGGATCAAATCATAGAAAGGTAGAGTGTCAGTCCTCTTGCAATTAAGTCGCCATTGTGCCTTTTGTATTAAATTCGGATGCAATTTCTGCGTTTCATCGTCTATAAGAAGGTCCAAGGGATACAGCAAACCTGAAGTGAAGTATCAGAATCTAAAACTGGACTCGCAGGAGAGGTTCAAATCATAGAAAGTTAGAGTGTCAGTACTCTTGTACTTAAGTCGGCATTGTGCCTTTTGTATTGAATTGGGATGCAATTTCTGTGTGTCATGGTTAATAAGAAGGTCCAAGGGATACAGTAAACTTGAAGTGAAGCATCGGAATCTAAAACTGGATTCACAGGAGAGGTTCAAATCATAGAAAGTGAGAGTGTCAGTCCTCTTGTATTTAAGTCGGCATCGTGCCTTTTGAATTTAATTCCGATGCAATTTCTGTGTTCCATCGTCAATAAGAAGGTCCAAGGTATACAGTAAACCTGAAGTGTAGCATCGGAATCTAAAACTGGACTCACAGGAGAGGTTTAAATAATAGCAAGGTAAAGTGTCAGTCCTCTTGTACTTAAGTCGGCATTGTGCCTTTTGTATTAAATTCGGATGCAATTTCTGTGTTTCATCGTCAATAAGAACGTCCAAGGGATACAGTAAACCTGAAGTGAAGCATCGGAATCTAAATATGGACTCACAGGAAAGGTTCAAATCATAGAAAGTTAGAATGTCAGTCCTCTTGTACTTAGGTCGGCATTGCGCCGTTTGTATTACATTCGGATGCAATTTCTGTGTTTCATCTTCAATAAGAAGGTCCTAGGTATACAGTAAACCTGAGGTGAAGCATCGGATCTAAAACTGGACTCACAGGAGAGGTTCAAATCATAGAAAGAGAGACTGTCAGTCCTCTTGTACTTAAGTCGGCATTGTGCCTTTTCTATTAGATTCGGATGCAATTTCTGTGCTTCATCGTCAATAAGAAGGTCCAAGGTATACAGTGAACCTAAAGTGAAGCATCGGGCGCTATAACTGGATTCACAGGAATGGTTCAAATCATAGAAAGTTAGTGTCTGTCCGCTTGTACATAAGTCGGCATTGTGACTTTTGTATTAAATTCGGATGCAATTTCTGTGTTTCATCGTCATTAAGAAGGTCCAAGGTATACAGTAAACCTGAAGTGAAGCATTGCAATCTAAAACTGGACTCACAGGAGAGGTTCAAATCATAGAAAGGTAGAGTGTCAGTCCTCTTGTAATTAAGTCGGCATTGTGCCTTTTGTATTAAATTCGGATGCAATTTCTGTGTTTCATCGTCAATAAGAAGGTCCAAGGGATACAGTAAACCTGAAGTGAAGCATCGGAATCTAAAACTGGACTCACAGGAGAGGTTCAAATCATAGAATGTTAGACTGTCAGTCCTCTTGTACTTAAGTTGGCATTGTGCCTTTTGTATTAGATTCGGATGCAATTTCTGTGTTTCATCGTCAATAAGAAGATCGAAGGTATACAGTGAACCTGAAGTGAAGCATCGGAATTTAAAACTGGACTCACAGGAGAGGATCAAATCATAGAAAGGTAGAGTGTCAGTCCTCTTGCAATTAAGTCGGCATTGTGCCTTTTGTATTAAATTCGGATGCAATTTCTGCATTTCATCGTCAAGAAGAGGGTCCAAAGTATACAGTAAACCTGAGGTGAAGCATCGGATCTAAAACTGGACTCAAAAGAGAGGTTCAGATCATAGAAAGAGAGACTGTCAGTCCTCTTGTAGTTAAGTCGGCATTGTGCCTTTTCTATTAGATTCGGATGCAATTACTGTGCTTCATCGTCAATAAGAAGGTCCAAGGTATACAGTGAACCTAAAGAGAAGCATCGGACGCTATAACTGGATTCACAGGAGAGGTTCAAATCATAGAAAGTTAGAGAGTCAGTCCTATTGTACTTAACTCGGCGTTGTGCCTTTTGTATTAAATTCGGACGCAATTTCTGTGCTTCATCGTCAATAAGAAGGTCCAAGGTATACAGTGAACCTGAAGTGAAGCATCGGAATTTAAAACTGGACTCACAGGAGAGGTTCAAATCATAGAAAGTTAGTGTCAGTCCGCTTGTACATAAGTCGGCATTGTGACTTTTGTATTAAATTCGGATGCAATTTCTGTGTTTCATCGTCAATAAGAAGGTCCAAGATATACAGTAAACCTGAAGTGAAGCATCGGAATCTAAAACTGGACTCACAGGAAAGGTTCAAATCATAGAAAGTTAGAGTATCAGTCCTCTTGTACTTAAGTCGGAATTGTGCCTTTTGTATTACATTCGGATGCAATTTCTGTGCTACATCGTTAATAAGAAGGTCCAAGGTATAAAGTAAACCTGAAGTGAAGCATCGGAATCTAAAACTGGACTCACAGGAGAGGTTTAAGTCATAGAAAGTTAGAGTGTGAGTCATCTTGTACTTAAGTCGGCATTGTGCCTTTTGTATTAAATTCGGATGCAAATTCTGTGTTTCATCGTCAATAAGTAGGTCCAAGGTATGCAGTACACCTGAAGTGAAGCATCGGAATCAAAAACTGGACTCACAGGAGAGGTTGATATCATAGAAAGTGAGAGTGTCAGTCCCCTTGTACTTAAGTCGGCATTGTGACTTTTGTATTAAATTCGGATGCAATTTCTGTGTTTCATAATCAATAAGAAGGTCCTAGGAATACAGTAAACCTGAAGTGAAGCATCGGAATCTAAAACTGGACTCACAGGAGAGGTTCAAATCATAGAAACATAGCGTGTCTGTCCTCTTGTACTTAAGTCGGCTTTGTGCATTTTGTATTAAATTCGGATGCAATTTCTGTGTTTCATCGTCTATAAGAAGGTCCCATGTATTTAGTAAACCTGAAATGAAGCATCGGAATCTAAAACTGGACCCACAGGAGAGGTTCAAATCATAGAAAGGTAGAGTGTCAGTCCTCTTGTAATTAAGTCGGCATTGTGCCTTTTGTATTAAATTCGGATGCAATTTCTGCGTTTCATCGTCAATAAGAAGGTGCAAGGGATACAGTAGATCTTAAGTGAAGTATCGGAATCTAAAACTGGACTCACAGGAGAGGTTCGAATCATAGAAAGTTAGACTGTCAGTCCTCATGTACTTAAGTCGGCATTGTGCCTTTTGTATTAGATTCTGATGCAATTTCTGTGTTTCATCGTCAATAAGAAGATCGAAGGTATACAGTGAACCTGAAGTGAAGCATCGGAATTTAAAACTGGACTCACAGGAGAGGATCAAATCATAGAAAGGTAGAGTGTCAGTCCTCTTGCAATTAAGACGCCATTGTGCCTTTTGTATTAAATTCGGATGCAATTTCTGCGTTTCATCGTCTATAAGAAGGTCCAAGGGATACAGCAAACCTGAAGTGAAGTATCGGAATCTAAAACTGGACTCACAGGAGAGGTTCAAATCATAGAAAGTTAGAGTGTCAGTACTCTTGTACTTAAGTCGGCATTGTGCCTTTTGTATTGAATTCGGATGCAATTTCTGTGTGTCATGGTTAATAAGAAGGTCCAAGGGATACAGTAAACTTGAAGTGAAGCATCGGAATCTAAAACTGGATTCACAGGAGAGGTTCAAATCATAGAAAGTGAGAGTGTCAGTCCTCTTGTATTTAAGTCGGCATCGTGCCTTTTGAATTTAATTCCGATGCAATTTCTGTGTTCCATCGTCAATAAGAAGGTCCAAGGTATACAGTAAACCTGAAGTGTAGCATCGGAATCTAAAACTGGACTCACAGGAGAGGTTTAAATAATAGCAAGGTAAAGTGTCAGTCCTCTTGTACTTAAGTCGGCATTGTGCCTTTTGTATTAAATTCGGATGCAATTTCTGTGTTTCATCGTCAATAAGAACGTCCAAGGGATACAGTAAACCTGAAGTGAAGCTTCGGAATCTAAATATGGACTCACAGGAAAGGTTCAATCATAGAAAGTTAGAATGTCAGTCCTCTTGTACTTAGGTCGGCATTGCGCCGTTTGTATTACATTCGGATGCAATTTCTGTGTTTCATCTTCAATAAGAAGGTCCAAGGTATACAGTAAACCTGAGGTGAAGCATCGGATCTAAAACTGGACTCACAGGAGAGGTTCAAATCATAGAAAGAGAGACTGTCAGTCCTCTTGTACTTAAGTCGGCATTGTGCCTTTTCTATTAGATTCGGATGCAATTTCTGTGCTTCATCGTCAATAAGAAGGTCCAAGGTATACAGTGAACCTAAAGTGAAGCATCGGACGCTATAACTGGATTCACAGGAATGGTTCAAATCATAGAAAGTTAGTGTCTGTCCGCTTGTACATAAGTCGGCATTGTGACTGTTGTATTAAATTCGGATGCAATTTCTGTGTATCATCGTCAATAAGAACTTCCAAGGTATACAGTAAACCTGAAGTGAAGCATCGCAATCTAAAACTGGACTCACAGGAGAGGTTCAAATAATAGAAAGGTAGAGTGTCAGTCCTCTTGTAATTAAGTCGGCATTGTGCCTTTTGTATTAAATTCGGATGCAATTTCTGTGTTTCATCGTCAATAAGAAGGTCCAAGGGATACAGTAAACCTGAAGTGAAGCATCGGAATCTAAAACTGGACTCACAGGAGAGGTTCAAATCATAGAATGTTAGACTGTCAGTCCTCTTGTACTTAAGTTCGCATTGTGCCTTTTGTATTAGATTCGGATGCAATTTCTGTGTTTCATCGTCAATAAGAAGATCGAAGGTATACAGTGAACCTGAAGTGAAGCATCAGAATTTAAAACTGGACTCACAGGAGAGGATCAAATCATAGGAAGGTAGAGTGTCAGTCCTCATGCAATTAAGTCGGCATTGTGACTTTTGTATTAAATTAGGATGCAATTTCTGCATTTCATCGTCAAAAAGAGGGTCCAAGGTATACAGTAAACCTGAGGTGAAGCATCGGATCTAAAACTGGACTCAAAAGAGAGGTTCAAATCATAGAAAGAGAGACTGTCAGTCCTCTTGTAGTTAAGTCGGCATTGTGCCTTTTCTATTAGATTCGGATGCAATTTCTGTGCTTCATCGTCAATAAGAAGGTCCAAGGTATACAGTGAACCTAATGAGAAGCATCGGACGCTATAACTGGATTCACAGGAGAGGTTCAAATCATAGAAAGTTAGAGAGTCAGTCCTATTGTACTTAACTCGGCGTTGTGCCTTTTGTATTAAATTCGGATGCAATTTCTGTGCTTCATCGTCAATAAGCAGGTCCAAGGTATACAGTAAACCTGAAGTGTAGCATTGGGATCTAAAACTGGACTCACAGGAGAGGCTTAAATCATAGAAAGTTAGGGTGTGAGTCCTCTTGTACTGAAGTCGGCATTGTGCCTTTTGTATTAAATTCGGATGCAATTTCTGTGTTTCATCGTCAATAAGAAGGTCCAAGGTATACAGTGAACCTGAAGTGAAGCATCGGAATTTAAAACTGGACTCACAGGAGAGGTTCAAATCATAGAAAGTTAGTGTCAGTCCGCTTGTACATAATTCGGCATTGTGACTTTTGTATTAAATTCGGATGCAATTTCTGTGTTTCATCGTCAATAAGAAGGTCCAAGATATACAGTAAACCTGAAGTGAAGCATCGGAATCTAAAACTGGACTCACAGGAAAGGTTCAAATCATAGAAAGTTAGAGTATCAGTCCTCTTGTACTTAAGTCGGAATTGTGCCTTTTGTATTACATTCGGATGCAAATTCTGTGTTTCATCGTCAATAAGTAGGTCCAAGGTATGCAGTACACCTGAAGTGAAGCATCGGAATCCAAAACTGGACTCACAGGAGAGGTTGATATCATAGAAAGTGAGAGTGTCAGTCCCCTTGTACTTAAGTCGGCATTGTGACTTTTGTATTAAATTCGGATGCAATTTCTGTGTTTCATAATCAATAAGAAGGTCCAAGGTATACAGTAATCCTGAAGTGAAGCATCGGAATCTAAAACTGGACTCACAGGAGAGGTTCAAATCATAGAAACATAGCGTGTCTGTCCTCTTGTACTTAAGTCGGCTTTGTGCCTTTTGTATTATATTCGGATGCAATTTCTGTGTTTCATCGTCTATAAGAAGGTCCCATGTATTTAGTAAACCTGAAATGAAGCATCATAATCTAAAACTGGACCCACAGGAGAGGTTCAAATCATAGAAAGGTAGAGTGTCAGTCCTCTTGTAATTAAGTCGGCATTGTGCCTTTTGTATTAAATTCGGATGCAATTTCTGCGTTTCATCGTCAATAAGAAGGTGCAAGGGATACAGTAAACCTTAAGTGAAGTATCGGAATCTAAAACTGGACTCACAGGAGAGGTTCAAATCATAGAAAGTTAGACTGTCAGTCCTCTTGTACTTATGTCGGCATTGTGCCTTTTGTATTAGATTCTGATGCAATTTCTGTGTTTCATCGTCAATAAGAAGATCGAAGGTATACAGTGAACCTGAAGTGAAGCATCGGAATTTAAAACTGGACTCACAGGAGAGGATCAAATCATAGAAAGGTAGAGTGTCAGTCCTCTTGCAATTAAGTCGCCATTGTGCCTTTTGTATTAAATTCGGATGCAATTTCTGCGTTTCATCGTCTATAAGAAGGTCCAAGGGATACAGCAAACCTGAAGTGAAGTATCGGAATCTAAAACTGGACTCACAGGAGAGGTTCAAATCATAGAAAGTTAGAGTGTCAGTACTCTTGTACTTAAGTCGGCATTGTGCCTTTTGTATTGAATTCGGATGCAATTTCTGTGTGTCATGGTTAATAAGAAGGTCCAAGGGATACAGTAAACCTGAAGTGAAGCATCGGAATCTAAAACTGGATTCACAGGAGAGGTTCAAATCATAGAAAGTGAGAGTGTCAGTCCTCTTGTATTTAAGTCGGCATCGTGCCTTTTGAGTTTAATTCCGATGCAATTTCTGTGTTCCATCGTCAATAAGAAGGTCCAAGGTATACAGTAAACCTGAAGTGAAGCATCGGAATCTAAAACTGGACTCACAGGAGAGGTTTAAATAATAGCAAGGTAAAGTGTCAGTCCTCTTGTACTTAAGTCGGCATTGTGCCTTTTGTATTAAATTCGGATGCAATTTCTGTGTTTCATCGTCAATAAGAACGTCCAAGGGATACAGTAAACCTGAAGTGAAGCATCGGAATCTAAATATGGACTCACAGGAAAGGTTCAAATCATAGAAACTTAGAATAACAGTCCTCTTGTACTTAGGTCGGCATTGCGCCGTTTGTATTACATTCGGATGCAATTTCTGTGTTTCATCTTCAATAAGAAGGTCCAAGGTATACAGTAAACCTGAGGTGAAGCATCGGATCTAAAACTGGACTCACAGGAGAGGTTCAAATCATAGAAAGAGAGACTGTCAGTCCTCTTGTACTTAAGTCGGCATTGTGCCTTTTCTATTAGATTCGGATGCAATTTCTGTGCTTCATCGTCAATAAGAAGGTCCAAGGTATACAGTGAACCTAAAGTGAAGCATCGGACGCTATAACTGGATTCACAGGAATGGTTCAAATCATAGAAAGTTAGTGTCTGTCCGCTTGTACATAAGTCGGCATTGTGACTTTTGTATTAAATTCGGATGCAATTTCTGTGTTTCATCGTCAATAAGAAGGTCCAAGGTATACAGTAAACCTGAAGTGAAGCATCGCAATCTAAAACTGGACTCATAGGAGAGGTTCAAATCATAGAAAGGTAGAGTGTCAGTCCTCTTGTAATTAAGTCGGCATTGTGCCTTTTGTATTAAATTCGGATGCAATTTCTGTGTTTCATCGTCAATAAGAAGGTCCAAGGGATACAGTAAACCTGAAGTGAAGCATCGGAATCTAAAACTGGACTCACAGGAGAGGTTCAAATCATAGAATGTTAGACTGTCAGTCCTCTTGTACTTAAGTTGGCATTGTGCCTTTTGTATTAGATTCGGATGCAATTTCTGTGTTTCATCGTCAATAAGAAGATCGAAGGTATACAGTGAACCTGAAGTGAAGCATCGGAATTTAAAACTGGACTCACAGGAGGGTATCAAATCATAGAAAGGTAGAGTGTCAGTCCTCTTGCAATTAAGTCGGCATTGTGCCTTTGGTATTAAATTCGGATGCAATTTCTGCATTTAATCGTCAAAAAGAGGGTCCAAGGTATACAGTAAACCTCAGGTGAAGCATCGGATCTAAAACTGGACTCAAAAGAGAGGTTCAAATCATAGAAAGAGAGACTGTCAGTCCTCTTGTAGTTAAGTCGTCATTGTGCCTTTTCTATTCGATTCGGATGCAATTTCTGTGCTTCATCGTCAATAAGAAGGTCCAAGGTATACAGTGAACCTAACGAGAAGCATCGGTCGCTATAACTGGATTCACAGGAGAGGTTCAAATCATAGAAAGTTAGAGAGTCAGTCCTATTGTACTTAACTCGGCGTTGTGCATTTTGTATTAAATTCGGATGCAATTTCTGTGCTTCATCGTCAATAAGCAGGTCCAAGGTATACAGTAAACCTGAAGTGTAGCATCGGGATCTAAAACTGGACTCACAGGAGAGGCTTAAATCATAGAAAGTTAGGGTGTGAGTCCTCTTGTACTTAAGTCGGCATTGTGCCTTTTGTATTAAATTCGGATGCAATTTCTGTGTTTCATCGTCAATAAGAAGGTCCAAGGTATACAGTGAACCTGAAGTGAAGCATCGGAATTTAAAACTGGACTCACAGGAGAGGTTCAAATCATAGAAAGTTAGTGTCAGTCCGCTTGTACATAAGTCGGCATTGTGACTTTTGTATTAAATTCGGATGCAATTTCTGTGTTTCATCGTCAATAAGAAGGTCCAAGGTATACAGTAAACCTGAGGTGAAGCATCGGATCTAAAACTGGACTCACAGGAGAGGTTCAAATCATAGAAAGAGAGACTGTCAGTCCTCTTGTACTTAAGTCGGCATTGTGCCTTTTCTATTAGATTCGGATGCAATT
The DNA here is from genome assembly GCF_023864345.2 of Schistocerca serialis cubense. Lineage (NCBI taxonomy): Eukaryota > Metazoa > Arthropoda > Insecta > Orthoptera > Acrididae > Schistocerca > Schistocerca serialis. The sequence continues at coordinate 3,562,391 of NW_026048462.1, forward strand.
TCTGTGCTTCATCGTCAATAAGAAGGTCCAAGGTATACAGTGAACCTAAAGTGAAGCATCGGACGCTATAACTGGATTCACAGGAATGGTTCAAATCATAGAAAGTTAGTGTCTGTCCGCTTGTACATAAGTCGGCATTGTGGCTTTTGTATTAAATTCGGATGCAATTTCTGTGTTTCATCGTCAATAAGAAGGTCCAAGGTATACAGTAAACCTGAAGTGAAGCATCGCAATCTAAAACTGGACTCACAGGAGAGGTTCAAATCATAGAAAGGTAGAGTGTCAGTCCTCTTGTAATTAAGTCGGCATTGTGCCTTTTGTATTAAATTCGTATGCAATTTCTGTGTTTCATCGTCAATAAGAAGGTCCAGGGGATACAGTAAACCTGAAGTGAAGCATCGGAATCTAAAACTGGACTCACAGGAGAGGTTCAAATCATAGAATGTTAGACTGTCAGTCCTCTTGTACTTAAGTTGGCATTGTGCCCTTTGTATTGGATTCGGATGCAATTTCTGTGTTTCATCGTCAATAAGAAGATCGAAGGTATACAGTGAACCTGAAGTGAAGCATCGGAATTTAAAACTGGACTCACAGGAGAGGATCAAATCATAGAAAGGTAGAGTGTCAGTCCTCTTGCAATTAAGTCGGCATTGTGCCTTTTGTATTAAATTCGGATGCAATTTCTGCATTTCATCGTCAAAAAGAGTGTCCAAGGTATACAGTAAACATGAGGTGAAGCATCGGATCTAAAACTGGACTCAAAAGAGAGGTTCAAATCATAGGAAGAGAGACTGTCAGTCCTCTTGTAGTTAAGTCGGCATTCTGCCTTTTCTATTAGATTCGGATGCAATTTCTGTGCTTCATCGTCAATAAGAAGGTCCAAGGTATACAGTGAACCTAAAGAGAAGCATCGGACGCTATAACTGGATTCACAGGAGAGGTTCAAATCATAGAAAGTTAGAGAGTCAGTCCTATTGTACTTAACTCGGCGTTGTGCCTTTTGTATTAAATTCGGATGCAATTTCTGTGCTTCATCGTCAATAAGCAGGTCCAAGGTATACAGTAAACCTGAAGTGTAGCATCGGGATCTAAAACTGGACTCACAGGAGAGGCTTAAATCATAGAAGGTTAGGGTGTGAGTCCTCTTGTACTTAAGTCGGCATTGTGCCTTTTGTATTACATTCAGATGCAATTTCAGTGTTTCATCGTCAATAAGAAGGTCCAAGGTATACAGTGAACCTGAAGTGAAGCATCGGAATTTAAAACTGGACTCACAGGAGAGGTTCAAATCATAGAAAGTTAGTGTCAGTCCGCTTGTACATAAGTCGGCATTGTGACTTTTGTATTAAATTCGGATGCAATTTCTGTGTTTCATCGTCAATAAGAATGTCCAAGATATACAGTAAACCTGAAGTGAAGCATAGGAATCTAAAACTGGACTCACAGGAAAGGTTCAAATCATAGAAAGTTAGAGTATCAGTCCTCTTGTACTTAAGTCGGAATTGTGCCTTTTGTATTACATTCGGATGCAATTTCTGTGCTACATCGTTAATAAGAAGGTCCAAGGTATAAAGTAAACCTGAAGTGAAGCATCGGAATCTAAAACTGGACTCACAGGAGAGGTTTAAGTCATAGAAAGTTAGAGTGTGAGTCATCTTGTACTTAAGTCCGCATTGTGCCTTTTGTATTAAATTCGGATGCAAATTCTGTGTTTCATCGTCAATAAGTAGGTCCAAGGTATGCAGTACACCTGAAGGGAAGCATCGGAATCCAAAACTGGACTCACAGGGGAGGTTGATATCATAGAAAGTGAGAGTGTCAGTCCCCTTGTACTTAAGTCGGCATTGTGACTTTTGTATTAAATTCGGATGCAATTTCTGCGTTTCATAATCAATAAGAAGGTCCAAGGTATACAGTAAACCTGAAGTGAAGCATCGGAATCTAAAACTGGACTCACAGGAGAGGTTCAAATCATAGAAACATAGCGTGACTGTCCCCTTGTACTTAAGTCGGCTTTGTGCCTTTTGTATTATATTCGGATGCAATTTCTGTGTTTCATCGTCTATAAGAAGGTCCCATGTATTTAGTAAACCTGAAATGAAGCATCGGAATCTAAAACTGGACCCACAGGAGAGGTTCAAATCATAGAAAGGTAGAGTGTCAGTCCTCTTGTAATTAAGTCGGCATTGTGCCTTTTGTATTAAATTCGGATGCAATTTCTGCGTTTCATCGTCAATAAGAAGGTGCAAGGGATACAGTAAACCTTAAGTGAAGTATCGGAATCTAAAACTGGACTCACAGGAGAGGTTCAAATCATAGAAACATAGCGTGTCTGTCCTCTTGTACTTAAGTCGGCTTTGTGCCTTTTGTATTATTTTCGGATGCAATTTCTGTGTTTCATCGTCTATAAGAAGGTCCCATGTATTTAGTAAACCTGAAGTGAAGCATCGGAATCTAAAACTGGACCCACAGGAGAGGTTCAAATCATAGAAAGATAGCGTGTCTGTCCTCTTGTACTTAAGTCGGCATTGTGCCTTTTGTATTAAATTCGGATGCAATTTCTGTGTTTCATCGTCTATAAGACGGTCCCAGGTATTTAGTAAACCTGAAATGAAGCATCGGAATCTAAAACTGGACTCACAGGAGAGGTTCAAATAATAGCAAGGTAAAGTGTCAGTCCTCTTGTACTTAAGTCGGCACTGTGCCTTTTGTATTAAATTCGGATGCAATTTCTGTGTTTCATCGTCTATAAGACGTTCCCAGGTATTTAGTACCCCTGAAATGAAGCATCGGAATCTAAAACTGGACTCACAGGAGAGGTTCAAATCATAGAAAGGTAGAGTGTCAGCCCTCTCGTAATTAGGTCGGCATTGTGCCTTTTGTCTTAAATTCGGATGCAATTTCTGCGTTTCATCGCCAATAAGTAGGTGCAAGGGATACAGTAAACCTGAAGTGAAGTATCGGAATCTAAAACTGGACTCACAGGAGAGGTTCAAATCATTGAAAGTTAGAGTTTCAGTACTCTTGTACTTAGGTCGGCATTGTGCCTTTTGTATTAAATTCGGATGCAATTTCTGTGTTTCATCGTCAATAAGAAGGTCCAAGGGATACACTAAACCTGAAGTGAAGCATCGGAATCTAAAAGTGGACCCACAGGAGAGGTTCAAATCATAGAAAGTTAGAGTGTCAGTCCTTTTGTAATTAAGTCGGCGTTGTGCCTTTTGTATTAAATTCGGATGCAATTTCTGCGTTTCATCGTCAATAAGAAGGTGCAAGGGATACAGTACACCTGAAGTGAAGCATCGGAATCTAAAACTGGACGCACAGGAGAGGTTCAAATCATAGAAAGTTAGAGTGTCAGTCCCCTTGTACTTATGTCGGCATTGTGACTTTTGTATTAAATTCGGATGCAATTTCTGTGTTTCATCGTCAACAAGAAGGTCCAAGGTATACAGTAAACCGGAAGTGAAGCATCGGAATCTAAAACTGGACTCACAGGAGAGGTTCAAATCATAGAAAGATAGCGGGTCTGTCCACATGTGCTTATGTCGGCATTGTGCCTTTTGTATTAAATTCGGATGCAATTTCTGTGTTTCATCGTCATTAAGAACGTCCAAGGGATACAGTACACCTGAAGTGAAGCATCGGAATCTAAAACTGGACTCACAGGTGAGGTTGAAATCATAGACAGTTAGAGTGTCTGTCCACTTGTACTTAAGTCGGCATTGTACCTTTTGTATTAAATTCGGATGCAATTTCTGTGTTTCATCGTCAATAAGAAGGTCCAAGGGATACAGTAAACCTGAAGTGAAGCATCGGAATTTAAAACTGGACTCACAGGAGCGGTTCAAATCAGAAAGTTAGAGAGTCAGTCCTCTAGTACTTAAGTCGGCATTGTGCCTTTTGAATTAAATTCGGATGCAATTTCTGTGTCTCATCGTCAATAAGAAGGTCCAAGGGATACAGTAAACCTGAAGTGAAGCATCGGAATCTAAAACTGGACTCACAGGAGAGGTTCAAATCATAGAAAGTGAGAGTGTCAGTCCTCTTGTACTTAAGTCGGCATTTTGCCTATTGTAACAAAATCGGATGCAATTTCTGCGTTTCATCGTCAATACAAAGGTCCTTGAGATACAGTAAACCTGAAGGGAAGCATCGGAATCTAAATATGGACTCACAGGGAAGGTTCAAATCATAGAAAGTTAGAGTGTCAGTCTTCTTGTACTTAAGTCGGCATTGTGCCTTTTGTATTAAATTCGGATGCAATTTCTGTGTTTCATCGTCAATAAGAAGGTCCGACGAATACAGTACACCCTAAGTGAAGTATCGGAATCTAAAACTGGACCCACAGGAGAGGTTCAAATAATAGAAAGTTAGAGTGTCAGCCCTCTAGTACATAAGTCGGCATTGTGCCTTTTGTATTAAATTCGGATGCAATTTCTGTTTTCATCGTCACTAAGAAGGTCCAAGGTATACAGTAAACCTGAAGTGAAGCATCGGAATGTAAAACTGGACTCACAGGATAGGTTCACAACATAGAAAATTAGAGAGTCAGTCCTCTTCTACTTAACTCGGCATTGTGCATTTTGTATTAAACTCGGATTCAATTTCTGTGCTTCATCGTCAATAAGAAGGTCTAAGGTGTACAGTAAACCTGAAGTGAAGCATCGGAATCTAAAACTGCAGTCACAGGAGAGGTTTAAATCAGAAAGTTTGGGTGTGAGTCCTCCTGTACTTAAGTCGGCCTTGTGCCTTTTGTATTCAATTCGGATGCAATTTCTGTGTTTCATCGTCAATAAGAAGGTCCAAGGTATGCAGTAAACCTGAAGTGAGGCATCGGAATCTAAAACTGGACTCACAGGAGAGGTTCAAATCATAGAAAGATAGAGTGTCAGTCCGCTTGTACTTAAGTCGGCATTGTGCATTTTGTATTACATTCGGATGCAATTTCTGTGTTTCATCGTCAATAAGAAGGTCCAATGTATACAGTAAACCTGAAGTGAAGCATCGGAATCTGAAACTGGACTCACAGGAGAGGTTCAAATCATAGATAGTTAGAGTGTCAGTCCTCTTGTACTTAAGTCGGGACTGTGCATTTTGTATTACATTCGAATGCAATTTCTGTGCTACATCGTCAATAAGAAGGTCCAAGGTATAAATTAAACCTGAAGTGAAGCATCGGAATCTAAAACTGGACTCACAGGAGAGGTTCAAATCATGGAAAGTTAGAGTGTGAGTCCTCTTGTACTTAAGTCGGCATTGTGCCTTTTGTATTAAATTCGGATGCAATTTCTTTGTTTCATCGTCAATAAGAAGGTCCAAGGTATACAGTAAACCTGAAGTGAAGAATCGGAACCCAAAACTGGACTCATAGGAGAGGTTCAAATCATAGAAATTTAGAGTGTCAGTCCTCTTGCACTTAAGTGGGCATTGTGCCTTTTGTATTGCAATCGGATGCAATTTCTGTGCTACATCGTAAATAAGAAGGTCCAAGGTATAAAGTACCCCAGAAGTGAAGCATCGGAATTTAAAACTGGACTCACAGAAGAGATCCAAATCATATCAAGTTAGAGTGTCAGTCCGCTTGTACTTAAGTCGGCATTGTGCCTTTTGTATTACATTCGGATGCAATTTCTTTGCTACATCGTCAATAAGAAGGTCCAAGGTATTTAGTAAACCTGAAATGAAGCATCGGAATCTAATACTGGAGTCACAGGAGAGGTTCAAATCATAGAAAGGTAGAGTGACAGTGCACTTGTATTTAGGTCGGCATTGCGCATTTTGTATTAAATTCGGATGCAATTTCTGTGTTTCATCGTCAATAAGAATGTCCAAGGTAAACAGTACACCTGAGTTGAAACATCGCAATCTAAATCTGGACTCACAGGAGAGGTTCAAATCATAGAAAGTGAGACTGTCAGTCCTCTTGTACTTAAGTTGGCATTATGCCTTTTGTATTAGATTCGGATGCAATTACTGTGTTACATTGTCTATAAGAAGGTCCAAGGTATACAGTGAACCTGAAGTGAAGCATCGGAATTTAAAACTGTACTCACTGTAGAGGTTCAAATCATAGAAAGTTAGAGTGTCTGTCCGCTTGTACTTAAGTCGGAATTGAGACTTTTGTATTAAATTCGGATGCAATTTCTATGTTTCATCGTCAATAAGAAGGTCCAAGGTATACAGTAAACCTAAAGTGAAGCATCGGAATCTAAAACTGGACCCACAGGAGAGGTTCAAATCATAGAATGTTAGAGTGTCAGTCCTTTTGTACTTAAGTCGGCATTGTGCCGTTTGTATTACATTCGGATGCAATTTCTGTGCTACATCGTCAATAAGAAGGTCCAAGGTATAAAGTAAACCTGAAGTAAAGCATCGGAATCTAAAACTGGACTCACAGGAGAGGTTTAAATCATGGAAAGGTAGAGTGTGAGTCATCTTGTACTTAAGTCGGCATTGTGCCTTTTGTATTGAATTCGGATGCAATTTCTGTGTTTCATCGTCAATACGAAGGTCCAAGGTATACAGTACACCTGAAGTGAAGCATCGGAATCTAAAACTGGACTCACAGGAGAGGTTCAAATCGTACAAAGATAGGGTGTCTGTCCTCTTGTCCTTATGTCGGCATTATGCCTTTTGCATTAAATTCGAATTCAATTTCTGTGTTTCATCGTCAATAAGAAGGTCCAACGGATACAGTTAACCTGAAAGGAAGCATCCGAATTTTTAAACTGGACTCACAGGAGAGGTTCAAATCATAGAAAGTTAGAGTGTCCGTCCTCTTGTAATTAAGTCGGCATTGTGCCTTTTGTATTAAATTCGGATGCTATTTCTGCGTTTCATCGTCAATGAGAAGGTCCAAGGGATACAGTAAACCTGAAGTGAAGTATCGGAATCTAAAACTGGACTCACAGGAGAGTTTCAAATTATAGAAAGTTAGAGTGTCAGTCCTCTAGTACTTAAGTCGGCATCGTGCTTTTGAATTTAATTCCGATGCAATTTCTGTGTTCCATCGTCAATAAGAAGGTCCAAGGTATACAGTAAACCTGAAGTGAAGCATCGGAATCTAAAACTGGACTCACAGGAGTGGTTCAAATCTTAGAAAGGTAAAGTGTCAGTCCTCTTGTACTTAAGTCGGCATTGTGCCTTTTGTATTAAACTCGGATGAAATTTCTGTGTTTCATCGTCAATAAGAAGGTCCTAGGGATACAGTAAACCTGAAGTGAAGCAACTGAATCTAAATATGGACTCACAGGAAAGGTTCAAACCATAGAAAGTTATAGTGTCAGTCCTCTTGTATTATGTCGGCATTGCGCCTTTTGTATTAAATTCGGATGCAATTTCTGTATTTCATCGTCAATAAGAAGGTCCTAGGGATACAGTAAACCTGAAGTGAAGCATCGGAATCTAAATATGGACTCACAGGAAATGTTCAAATCATAGAAAGTAATAGTGTCAGTCCTCTTGTATTTAGGTCGGCATTGCGCCTTTTGTATTAAATTCCGATGCAATTTCTGTGTTTCATCGTCAATAAGAATGTCCAAGGTATACAGTACACCTGAAGTGAAGCATCGGAATCTAAAACTGGACTCACAGGAGAGGTTCAACTCATAGAAAGTTAGAGTGTCAGTCCCCTTGTACTTAAGTCGGCATTGTGATTTTTGTATTAAATTCCGATGCAATTTCTGTGTTTCATCGTCAATAAGAATGTCCAAGGTATCCAGTAAACCTGAAGTGAAGCATCGGAATCTAAAACTGGACTCACAGGAGAGGTTCAAATCATAGAAAGTTAGTGTGTCAGTCCGCTTGTACTTAAGTCGGCATTGTGCCTTTTGTATTAAATTCGGATACAATTTCTGTGTTTCATCTTCAATAAGAAGGTCCAAGGTATACAGTACACCTGAAGTGAAGCAGCGGAATCTAATAATGGACTCACAGGAAAGGTTCAAATCATAGAAAGTTATAGTGTCAGTTCTCTTGTATTTAGGTCGGCATTGAGCCTTTTGTATTAAATTCGGATGCAATTTCTGTGTTTCATCGTCAATAAGATTGTCCAAGCTATACAGTACACCTGAGGTGAAGCATCCGAATCTATAACTGGACTCACAGAAGAGGTTCAAATCCTAGAAAGTGAGATTGTCAGTCCTCTTGTACTTAAGTCGGCGATATGCCTTTTGTATTAGTTTCGGATGCAATTACTGTGTTTTATCGTCAATACGAAGGTCCAAGGTATACAGTGAAACTGAAGTGAAGCATCGGAATTTAAAACAGTACTCACAGGAGAGGTTCAAATCATAGAAAGCTAGACTGTCAGTCCGCTTGTACTTAAGTCGGCATTGAGACTTTTGTATTAAGTTCGAATGCAATTTCTGTGCTACATCGTCAATAAGAAGATCCAAGGTATAAAGTAAACCTGAAGTAAAGCATCGGAATCTAAAACTGGACTCACAGGAGAGGTTTAAATCATAGAAAGTTAGAGTGTGAGTCATCTTGTACTTAAGTCCGCATTGTGCCTTTTGTATTAAATTCGGATGCAATTTCTGTGTTTCATCGTCAATAAGAAGGTCCAAGATATACAGTACACCTGAAGTGAAGCATCGGAATCTAAAACTGGACTCACAGGAGAGGTTCTAATCATACAAAGGTAGCGTGTCTGTCCTCTTGTACTTATGTCGGCATTGAGCCTTTTGTATTAAATTCGGATGCAATTTCTGTGATTCATCGTCAATAAGAAGGTCCAAGGGATACAGTAAACCTGAAGTGAAGCATCGGAATTTAAAACTGGACTCACAGGAGAGGTTCATATCATAGAAAGTTAGAGTGTCAGTCCGCTTGTACTTAAGTCGTCATTGTGACTTTTGTATTAAAATCGAATGCAATTTCTGTGTTTCATCGTCAGTATGAAGGTCCAAGGTATACAGTAAACCTGAAGCGAAGCATCGGAATCTAAAACTGGACCCACAGGAGAGGTTCAAATCATAGAATGTTAGAGTGTCAGTCCTTTTGTACTTAATTCGGCATTGTGCCCTTTGTATTACATTCGGACGCAATTTCTGTGCTACATCGTCAATAAGAAGCTCCAAGGTGTAAAGTAAACCTGAAGTGATGCATCGGAATCTAAAACTGGACTCACAGGAGAGGTTTAAAATATAGAAAGTTAGAGTGTGAGTCATCTTGTACTTAAGTCGGCATTGTGCCTTTTGTATTAAATTCGGATGAAATTTCTGTGTTTCATCGTCAATAAGAAGGTCCAAGGTATACAGTAAACCTGAAGTGAAGCATTGCAATCTAAAACTGGACTCACAGGAGAGGTTCAAATCATAGAAAGTTAGAGTGTCAGTCCGCTTCTACTTATGTCGGCATTGTGCCTTTTGCATTAAATTCGGGTGAAATTTCTGTGTTTCATCGTCAATAAGAAGGTCCAAGGTATACAGTAAACCTGAAGTGAAGCATCGGAATCTAAAACTGGACTCACAGGAGAGTTTCAAATCATAGATAGTTAGAGTGTCAGTCCTCTTTTACTTAAGTCGGCACTGTGCCTTTTGTATTACATTCGAATGCAAATTCTGTGCTACATCGTCAATAAGAAGGTCCAAGGTATAAAGTAAACCTGAAGTGAAGCATCGGAATCTAAAACTGGACTCACAGGAGAGGTTTAAATCATAGATAGTTAGAGTGTGAGTCATCATGTACTTAAGTCGGCATTGTGCCTTTTGTATTGAAATCGGATGCAATTTCTGTGTTTCATCGTCAATAAGAAGGTCCAAGGTATACAGTCAACCTGAAGAGAAGCATCGGAATCTAAAACTGGACTCGCAGGAGAGGTTCAAATCATCGAAAGATAGCGTGTCTGTCCTCTTGTACTTAAGTCGGCATTGTGCCTTTTGTATTAAATTCGGATGCAATTTCTATGTTTCATCATCAATAAGAAGGTCCAAGATATACAGTACACTTGAAGTGAAGCATCGGAATCTAAAACTGGACTCACAGGAGAGGTTCAAATCATACAAAGGTAGCGTGTCTGTCCTCTTGTACTTGTGTCGGCATTGAGCCTTTTGTATTAAATTCGGATGCAATTTCAGTGTTTCATCGTCAATAAGAAGGTCCAAGGGATACAGTAAACCTGAAGTGAAGCATCGGAATTTAAAACTGGACTCACAGGAGTGGTTCATATCATAGAAAGTTAAAGTGTCAGTCCGCTTGTACTTAAGTGGCCATTGTGACTTTTGTATTAAAATCGAATGCAATTTCTGTGTTTCATCGTCAATAAGAAGGTCCAAGATATACAGTAAACCTGAAGTGAAGCATCGGAATCTAAAACTGGACCCACACGAGAGGTTCAAATCATAGAATGTTAGAGTGTCAGTCCTTTTGTACTTAATTCGGCATTGTGCCCTTTGTATTACATTCGGATGCAATTTCTGTGCTACATCGTCAATAAGAAGGTCCAAGGTGTAAAGTAAACCTGAAGTGATGCATCGGAATCTAAAACTGGACTCACAGGAGAGGTTTAAAATATAGAAAGTTAGAGTGTGAATCATCTTGTACTTAAGTCGGCATTGTGCCTTTTGTATTAAATTCGGATGAAATTTCTGTGTTTCATCGTCAATAAGAAGGTCCAAGGTATACAGTAAACCTGAAGTGAAGCATTGCAATCTAAAACTGGACTCACAGGAGAGGTTCAAATCATAGAAAGTTAGAGTGTCAGTCCGCTTCTACTTATGTCGGCATTGTGCCTTTTGCATTAAATTCGGGTGAAATTTCTGTGTTTCATCGTCAATAAGAAGGTCCAAGGTATACAGTAAACCTGAAGTGAAGCATCGGAATCTAAAACTGGACTCACAGGAGAGGTTCAAATCATAGATAGTTAGAGTGTCAGTCCTCTTTTACTTAAGTCGGCACTGTGCCTTTTGTATTACATTCGAATGCAAATTCTGTGCTACATCGTCAATAAGAAGGTCCAAGGTATAAAGTAAACCTGAAGTGAAGCATCGGAATCTAAAACTGGACTCACAGGAGAGGTTTAAATCATAGATAGTTAGAGTGTGAGTCATCATGTACTTAAGTCGGCATTGTGCCTTTTGTATTGAAATCGGATGCAATTTCTGTGTTTCATCGTCAATAAGAAGGTCCAAGGTATACAGTCAACCTGAAGAGAAGCATCGGAATCTAAAACTGGACTCGCAGGAGAGGTTCAAATCATCGAAAGATAGCGTGTCTGTCCTCTTGTACTTAAGTCGGCATTGTGCATTTTGTATTATATTCGGATGCAATTTCTGTGTTTCATCATCAATAAGAAGGTCCTAGGGATACAGTAAACCTGAAGTGAAGCAACTGAATCTAAATATGGACTCACAGGAAAGGTTCAAACCATAGAAAGTTATAGTGTCAGTCCTCTTGTATTTAGGTCGGCATTGCGCCTTTTGTATTAAATTCGGATGCAATTTCTGTATTTCATCGTCAATAAGCAGGTCCTAGGGAAACAGTAAACCTGAAGTGAAGCATCGGAATCTAAATATGGACTCACAGGAAATGTTCAAATCATAGAAAGTAATAGTGTCAGTCCTCTTGTATTTAGGTCGGCATTGCGCCATTTGTATTAAATTCCGATGCAATTTCTGTGTTTCATCGTCAATAAGAATGTCCAAGGTATACAGTACACCTGAAGTGAAGCATCGGAATCTAAAACTGGACTCACAGGAGAGGTTCAACTCATAGAAAGTTAGAGTGTCAGTCCCCTTGTACTTAAGTCGGCATTGTGATTTTTGTATTAAATTCCGATGCAATTTCTGTGTTTCATCGTCAATAAGAATGTCCAAGGTATCCAGTAAACCTGAAGTGAAGCATCGGAATCTAAAACTGGACTCACAGGAGAGGTTCAAATCATAGAAAGTTAGAGTGTGAGTCATCTTGTACTTAAGTCGGCATTGTGCCTTTTGTATTAAATTCGGATACAATTTCTGTGTTTCATGGTCAACAAGAAGGTCCAAGGTATACAGTACACCTGAAGTGAAGCAGCGGAATCTAATAATGGACTCACAGGAAAGGTTCAAATCATAGAAAGTTATAGTGTCAGTCCTCTTGTATTTAGGTCGGCATTGCGCCTTTTGTATTAAATTCGGATGCAATTTCTGTGTTTCATCGTCAATAAGAAGGTCCGAGGGATACAGTAAACCTCAAGTGAAGCATCGGAATCTAAAACTGGACTCACAGGAGCGGTTCAAATGATAGAAAGTTAGAGAGTCTGTCCTCTAGTACATAAGTCGGCATTGTGGCTTTTGTATTAAATTCGGATGCAATTTCTGTGTCTCATCGTCAATAAGAAGGTCCAAGGGATACAGTAATCCTGAAGTGAAGCATCGGATAAACTGGACCCACCGGAGGGGTTCAAATCATTGAAAGTTAGAGTGTCAGTCATCTTGTACTTAAGTCGGCATTGTGGCTTTTGTATTACATTCGGATGCAATTTCTGTGCTACATCGTCAATAAGAAGGTCCAAGGTATAAAGTAAACCTGAAGTAAAGCATCGGAATCTAAAACTGGACTCACAGGAGAGGTTTAAATCATAGAAAGTTAGAGTGTGAGTCATCTTGTACTTAAGTCGGCATTGTGCCTTTTGTATTAAATTCGGATGCAATTTCTGTGTTTCATCATCAATAAGAAGGTCCAAGATATACAGTACACTTGAAGTGAAGCATCGGAATCTAAAACTGGACTCACAGGAGAGGTTCAAATCATACAAAGGTAGCGTGTCTGTCCTCTTGTACTTGTGTCGGCATTGAGCCTTTTGTATTAAATTCGGATGCAATTTCAGTGTTTCATCGTCAATAAGAAGGTCCAAGGGATACAGTAAACCTGAAGTGAAGCATCGGAATTTAAAACTGGACTCACAGGAGTGGTTCATATCATAGAAAGTTAAAGTGTCAGTCCGCTTGTACTTAAGTGGCCATTGTGACTTTTGTATTAAAATCGAATGCAATTTCTGTGTTTCATCGTCAATAAGAAGGTCCAAGGTATACAGTAAACCTGAAGTGAAGCATCGGAATCTAAAACTGGACCCACACGAGAGGTTCAAATCATAGAATGTTAGAGTGTCAGTCCTTTTGTACTTAATTCGGCATTGTGCCCTTTGTATTACATTCGGATGCAATTTCTGTGCTACATCGTCAATAAGAAGGTCCAAGGTGTAAAGTAAACCTGAAGTGATGCATCGGAATCTAAAACTGGACTCACAGGAGAGGTTTAAAATATAGAAAGTTAGAGTGTGAATCATCTGGTACTTAAGTCGGCATTGTGCCTTTTTTATTAAATTCGGATGAAATATCTGTGTTTCATCGTCAATAAGAAGGTCCAAGGTATACAGTAAACCTGAAGTGAAGCATCGGAATCTAAAACTGGACTCACAGGAGAGGTTCAAATCATAGAAAGTTAGAGTGCAGTCCGCTTGTACTTATGTCGGCATTGTGCCTTTTGCATTAAATTCGGGTGAAATTTCTGTGTTTCATCGTCAATTAGAAGGTCCAAGGTATACAGTAAACCTGAAGTGAAGCATCGGAATCTAAAACTGGACTCACAGGAGAGGTTCAAATCATAGATAGTTAGAGTGTCAGTCCTCTTTTACTTAAGTCGGCACTGTGCCTTTTGTATTACATTCGAATGCAAATTCTGTGATACATCGTCAATAAGAAGGTCCAAGGTATAAAGTAAACCTGAAGTGAAGCATCGGAATCTAAAACTGGACTCACAGGAGAGGTTTAAATCATAGAAAGTTAGAGTGTGAGTCATCATGTACTTAAGTCGGCATTGTGCCTTTCGTATTGAAATCGGATGCAATTTCTATGTTTCATCGTCAATAAGAAGGTCCAAGGTATACAGTACACCTGAAGTGAATCATCGGAATCTAAAACTGGACTCACAGGAGAGGTTCAGTCATAGAAAGTTAGAGTGTCAGTCCCCTTGTACTTAAGTCGGCATTGTGACTTTTGTATTAAATTCGGTTGCAATTTCTGTGTTTCATCGTCAATAAGAAGGTCCAAGGTATACAGTCAACCTGAAGAGAAGCATCGGAATCTAAAACTGGACTCACAGGAGAGGTTCAAATCATCGAAAGATAGCGTGTCTGTCCTCTTGTACTTAAGTCGGCATTGTGCCTTTTGTATTAAATTCGGATGCAATTTCTGCGTTTCATCGTCAGTAAGGAGGTCCAAGGGATACAGTAAACCTGAAGTGAAGCATCGGAATCTAAAACTGGACTCACAGGAGAGGTTTAAATCATAGAAAGTTAGAGTGAGAGTCATCTTGTACTTAAGTCGGCATTGTGCCTTTTGCATTAAATTCGCATGCAATTTCTGTGTTTCATCGTCAATAAGAAGGTCCAAGGTATACAGTACACCTGAAGTGAAGCATCGGAATTTAAAACTGGACTCACAGGAGAGGTTCAAATCATAGAAAGTTAGAGTGTCAGTCCAATTGTACTTAAGTCAGCATTGTGACTTTTGTATTTAATTTGGATGCAATTTCTGTGTTTTATCGTCAATAAGAAGGTCCAAGGTGTAAAGTAAACCTGAAGGGAAGCATCGAAATCGAAAACTGGACTCACAGGAGAGGTTCAAATCATAAAAAGAAAGCGTGTCTGTCCTCTTGTACTTATGTCGGCATTGTGCCTTTTGTATTATATTCGGATGCAATTTCTGTGTTTCATCGTCAATAAGAAGGTCCGAGGGATACAGTAAACCTGAAGTGAAGCATCGGAATATAAAACCGTACTCACAGGAGCGGTTCAAATCATAAAAAGTTAGAGAGTCTGTCCTCTAGTACTTAAGTCTTCATTGTGCCTTTTGTATTAAATTCGGATGCAATTTCTGTGTCTCATCGTCAATAAGAATGTCCAAGGGATACAGTAATCCTGAAGTGAAGCATCGGAAACTAAACTGGACTCACAGGATGGGTTCAAATCATTGAAAGTTAGAGTGTCAGTCCTCTTGTACCTAAGTCGGCATTGTGGCTTTTGTATTAAATTCGGATGCAATTTCTGTGTTTCATCGTCAATAAGAAGGTCCAAGGTATATAGTAAATCTGAAGTGTAGCATCGGAATGTAAAACTGGACTCACAGGATAGGTTCACATCATAGAAAGTTAGAGAGTCAGTCCTCTTGTACTTAACTCGGCATTGTGCCTTTTGTATTAAACTCGGATGCAATTTCTGTGCTTCATCGTCAATACGAAGGTCTAAGGTATACAGTAAACCTGAAGTGAAGCATCGGAATCTAAAACTGGACTCACAGGAGAGGTTCAAATCATAGAAAGTTAGAGTGTCAGTCCGCTTGTACTTAAGTCGGCATTGTGCCTTTTGTATTAAATTCGGATGCAATTTCTGTGTTTCATCGTCAATAAGAAGGTCCAAGGTATAGAGTAAACCTGAAGTGAAGCATCGGAATCTAAAACTGGACTCACAGGAGAGGTTTAAATCATAGAAAGTTAGAGTGTGAGTCATCATGTACTTATGTCGGCATTGTGCCTTTTGCATTAAATTCGGGTGAAATTTCTGTGTTTCATCGTCAATTAGAAGGTCCAAGGTATACAGTAAACCTGAAGTGAAGCATCGGAATCTAAAACTGGACTCACAGGAGAGGTTCAAATCATAGATAGTTAGAGTGTCAGTCCTCTTTTACTTAAGTCGGCACTGTGCCTTTTGTATTACATTCGAATGCAAATTCTGTGATACATCGTCAATAAGAAGGTCCAAGGTATAATGTAAACCTGAAGTGAAGCATCGGAATCGAAAACTGGACTCACAGGAGAGGTTTAAATCATTGAAAGTTAGAGTGTGAGTCATCATGTACTTAAGTCGGCATTGTGCCTTTCGTATTGAAATCGGATGCAATTTCTGTGTTTCATCGTCAATAAGAAGGTCCAAGGTATACAGTACACCTGAAGTGAAGCATCGGAATCTAAAACTGGACTCACAGGAGAGGTTCAGTCATAGAAAGTTAGAGTGTCAGTCCCCTTGTACTTAAGTCGGCATTGTGACTTTTGTATTAAATTCGGTTGCAATTTCTGTGTTTCATCGTCAATAAGAAGGTCCAAGGTATACAGTCAACCTGAAGAGAAGCATCGGAATCTAAAACTGGACTCACAGGAGAGGTTCAAATCATCGAAAGATAGCGTGTCTGTCCTCTTGTACTTAAGTCGGCATTGTGCCTTTTGTATTAAATTCGGATGCAATTTCTGCGTTTCATCGTCAGTAAGGAGGTCCAAGGGATACAGTAAACCGGAAGTGAAGCATCGGAATCTGAAACTGGACTCACAGGAGAGGTTCAAATCATAGAAATATAGCGTGTCTGTCCTCTTGTACTTAAGTCGGCATTGTGCCTTTTGTATTAATTTCGGATGCAATTTCTGTGTTTCATCGTCAATAAGAAGGTCCAAGGTAAACAGTAAACCTGAAGTGAAGCACAGGAATCTAAAACTGGTCCCACAGGAGAGGTTCAAATCATAGAATGTTAGAGTGTCAGTCCTTTTGTACTTAAGTCGGCATTGTGCCTTTTGTATTACATTCGGATGCAATTTCTGTGCTACATCGTCAATAAGAAGGTCCAAGGTGTAAAGTAAACCTGAAGTGAAGCATCGGAATCTAAAACTGGACTCACAGGAGAGGTTTAAATCATAGAAAGTTAGAGTGAGAGTCATCTTGTACTTAAGTCGGAATTGTGCCTTTTGCATTAAATTCGCATACAATTTCTGTGTTTCATCGTCAATAAGAAGTTCCAAGGTATACAGTACACCTGAAGTGAAGCATCGGAATTTAAAACTGGACTCACAGGAGAGGTTCAAATCATAGAAAGTTAGAGTGTCAGTCCCCTTGTACTTAAGTCAGCATTGTGACTTTTGTATTTAATTTGGATGCAATTTCTGTGTTTTATCGTCAATAAGAAGGTCCAAGGTGTAAAGTAAACCTGAAGGGAAGCATCGAAATCGAAAACTGGACTCACAGGAGAGGTTCAAATCATACAAAGAAAGCGTGTCTGTCCTCTTGTACTTATGTCGGCATTGTGCCTTTTGTATTATATTCGGATGCAATTTCTGTGTTTCATCGTCAATAAGAAGGTCCGAGGGATACAGTAAACCTGAAGTGAAGCATCGGAATATAAAACCGTACTCACAGGAGCGGTTCAAATCATAAAAAGTTAGAGAGTCTGTCCTCTAGTACTTAAGTCGGCATTGTGCCTTTTGTATTAAATTCGGATGCAATTTCTGTGTCTCATCGTCAATAAGAATGTCCAAGGGATACAGTAATCCTGAAGTGAAGCATCGGAAACTAAACTGGACTCACAGGATGGGTTCAAATCATTGAAAGTTAGAGTGTCAGTCCTCTTGTACCTAAGTCGGCATTGTGGCTTTTGTATTAAATTCGGATGCAATTTCTGTGTTTCATCGTCAATAAGAAGGTCCAAGGTATATAGTAAATCTGAAGTGTAGCATCGGAATGTAAAACTGGACTCACAGGATAGGTTCACATCATAGAAAGTTAGAGAGTCAGTCCTCTTGTACTTAACTCGGCATTGTGCCTTTTGTATTAAACTCGGATGCAATTTCTGTGCTTCATCGTCAATACGAAGGTCTAAGGTATACAGTAAACCTGAAGTGAAGCATCGGAATCTAAAACTGGACTCACAGGAGAGGTTCAAATCATAGAAAGTTAGAGTGTCAGTCCGCTTGTACTTAAGTCGGCATTGTGCCTTTTGTATTAAATTCGGATGAAATTTCTGTGTTTCATCGTCAATAAGAAGGTCCAAGGTATAGAGTAAACCTGAAGTGAAGCATCGGAATCTAAAACTGGACTCACAGGAGAGGTTTAAATCATAGAAAGTTAGAGTGTGAGTCATCATGTACTTATGTCGGCATTGTGCCTTTTGCATTAAATTCGGGTGAAATTTCTGTGTTTCATCGTCAATTAGAAGGTCCAAGGTATACAGTAAACCTGAAGTGAAGCATCGGAATCTAAAACTGGACTCATAGGAGAGGTTCAAATCATAGATAGTTAGAGTGTCAGTCCTCTTTTACTTAAGTCGGCACTGTGCCTTTTGTATTACATTCGAATGCAAATTCTGTGATACATCGTCAATAAGAAGGTCCAAGGTATAATGTAAACCTGAAGTGAAGCATCGGAATCGAAAACTGGACTCACAGGAGAGGTTTAAATCATTGAAAGTTAGAGTGTGAGTCATCATGTACTTAAGTCGGCATTGTGCCTTTCGTATTGAAATCGGATGCAATTTCTGTGTTTCATCGTCAATAAGAAGGTCCAAGGTATACAGTACACCTGAAGTGAAGCATCGGAATCTAAAACTGGACTCACAGGAGAGGTTCAGTCATAGAAAGTTAGAGTGTCAGTCCCCTTGTACTTAAGTCGGCATTGTGACTTTTGTATTAAATTCGGTTGCAATTTCTGTGTTTCATCGCCAATAAGAAGGTCCAAGGTATACAGTCAACCTGAAGAGAAGCATCGGAATCTAAAACTGGACTCACAGTAGAGGTTCAAATCATCGAAAGATAGCGTGTCTGTCCTCTTGTACTTAAGTCGGCATTGTGCCTTTTGTATTAAATTCGGATGCAATTTCTGCGTTTCATCGTCAGTAAGGAGGTCCAAGGGATACAGTAAACCGGAAGTGAAGCATCGGAATCTGAAACTGGACTCACAGGAGAGGTTCAAATCATAGAAATATAGCGTGTCTGTCCTCTTGTACTTAAGTCGGCATTGTGCCTTTTGTATTAAATTCGGATGCAATTTCTGTGTTTCATCGTCAATAAGAAGGTCCAAGGTAAACAGTAAACCTGAAGTGAAGCACCGGAATCTAAAACTGGACCCACAGGAGAGGTTCAAATCATAGAATGTTAGAGTGTCAGTCCTTTTGTACTTAGGTCGGCATTGTGCCTTTTGTATTACATTCGGATGCAATTTCTGTGCTACATCGTCAATAAGAAGGTCCAAGGTGTAAAGTAAACCTGAAGTGAAGCATCGGAATCTAAAACTGGACTCACAGGAGAGGTTTAATTCATAGAAAGTTAGAGTGAGAGTCATCTTGTACTTAAGTCGGCATTGTGCCTTTTGCATTAAATTCGCATGCAATTTCTGTGTTTCATCGTCAATAAGAAGGTCCAAGGTATACAGTACACCTGAAGTGAAGCATCGGAATTTAAAACTGGACTCACAAGAGAGGTTCAAATCATAGAAAGTTAGAGTGTCAGTCCCCTTGTACTTAAGTCAGCATTGTGACTTTTGTAT
Organism: Schistocerca serialis cubense; assembly: GCF_023864345.2. NCBI lineage: Eukaryota > Metazoa > Arthropoda > Insecta > Orthoptera > Acrididae > Schistocerca > Schistocerca serialis. Next base: position 3,581,676 of record NW_026048462.1, read on the forward strand.
TTAATTTGGATGCAATTTCTGTGTTTTATCGTCAATAAGAAGGTCCAAGGTGTAAAGTAAACCTGAAGGGAAGCATCGAAATCGAAAACTGGACTCACAGGAGAGGTTCAAATCATACAAAGAAAGCGTGTCTGTCCTCTTGTACTTATGTCGGCATTGTGCCTTTTGTATTAAATTCGGATGCAATTTCTGTGTTTCATCGTCAATAAGAAGGTCCGAGGGATACAGTAAACCTGAAGTGAAGCATCGGAATATAAAACCGGACTCACAGGAGCGGTTCAAATCATAGAAAGTTAGAGAGTCTGTCCTCTAGTACTTAAGTCGGCATTGTGCCTTTTGTATTAAATTCGGATGCAATTTCTGTGTCTCATCGTCAATAAGAATGTCCAAGGGATACAGTAATCCTGAAGTGAAGCATCGGAATCTAAACTGGACTCACAGGATGGGTTCAAATCATTGAAAGTTAGAGTGTCAGTCCTCTTGTACCTAAGTCGGCATTGTGGCTTTTGTATTAAATTCGGATGCAATTTCTGTGTTTCATCGTCAATAAGAAGGTCCAAGGTATATAGTAAATCTGAAGTGTAGCATCGGAATGTAAAACTGGACTCACAGGATAGGTTCACATCATAGAAAGTTAGAGAGTCAGTCCTCTTGTACTTAACTCGGCATTGTGCCTTTTGTATTAAACTCGGATGCAATTTCTGTGCTTCATCGTCAATAAGAAGGTCTAAGGTATACAGTAAACCTGAAGTGAAGCATCGGAATCTAAAACTGGACTCACAGGAGAGGTTCAAATCATAGAAAGTTAGAGTGTCAGTCCGCTTGTACTTAAGTCGGCATTGTGCCTTTTGTATTGAATTCGGATGAAATTTCTGTGTTTCATCGTCAATAAGAAGGTCCAAGGTATAGAGTAAACCTGAAGTGAAGCATCGGAATCTAAAACTGGACTCACAGGAGAGGTTTAAATCATAGAAAGTTAGAGTGTGAGTCATCATGTACTTAAGTCGGCATTGTGCGTTTTGTATTAAAATAGGATGCAATTTCTGTGTTTCATCGTCAATAAGAAGGTCCAAGGTATACAGTACACCTGAAGTGAAGCATCGGAATCTAAAACTGGACTCACAGGAGAGGTTCAGTCATAGAAAGTTAGAGTGTCAGTCCCCTTGTACTTAAGTCGGCATTGTGACTTTTGTATTAAATTCGGATGCAATTTCTGTGTTTCATCGTCAATAAGAAGGTCCAAGGTATACAGTAAACCTGAAGAGAAGCATCGGAATCTAAAACTGGACTCACAGGAGAGGTTCAATTCATAGAAAGATAGGGTGTCTGTCCTCTTGTACTTAAGTCGGCATTGTGCCTTTTGTATTACATTCGGATGCAATTTCTGTGTTTCATCGTCAGTAAGCAGGTCCAAGGGATACAGTAAACCTGAAGTGAAGCATCGGAATCTAAAACTGGACTCACAGGAGAGGTTAAAATCATAGATAGATAGCGTGTCTGTCCTCTTGTACTTAAGTCGGCACTGTGTCTTTTGTCTTAAATTCGGATGCTATTTCTGTGTTTCATAGTCAATAAGAAGGTCCAAGGGATACAGTATTCCTGAAGTGAAGCATCGAAATCTAAAACTGGACCCACAGGGGAGGTTCAAATCATAGAAAGTTAGAGTGTCAGTCCTCTTGTACTTAAGTCGGCATTGTGCATTTTGTATTAAATTCGGATGCAATTTCTGTGTTTCATCGTCAATAAGAAGGTCCAAGGTATATAGTAAACCTGAAGTGAAGCATCGGAATGTAAAACTGGACTCACAGGATAGGTTCAAATCATAGAAAGTTAGTGTGTCAGTCCGCTTGTACTTAAGTCGGCATTGTTCCTTTTTTATTAAATTCGGATGAAATTTCTGTGTTTCATCGTCAATAAGAAGGTCCAAGGTATACAGTAAACCTGTAGTGAAGCATCGGAATCTAAAACTGGACTCACAGGAGAGGTTGAAATCATAGAAATTTAGAGTGTCAGACCGCTAATACTTAAGTCGGCATTGTACCTTTTGCATTAAATTCGGATGCAATTTCTGTGTTTCATCGTCAATAAGAAGGACCAAGGTATACAGTAAACCTGAAGTGAAGCATCGGAATCTAAAACTGAACTCACAGGAGAGGTTCAAATCATAGGAAGATAGCGTGTCTGTCCTCTTGTACTTAATTCAGCATTGTGCCTTTTGTATTTAATTCGGATGCAATTTCTGTGTTTCATCGTCAATAAGAACGCCCAAGGTATACAGTAAACCTGAAGTGAAGCATCGGAATCTAAAACTGGACCCACAGGAGAGGTTCAAATCACAGAATGTTAGAGTGTCAGTCCTTTTGTACTTAAGTCGGCATTGTGCCTTTTGTATTACATTCGGATGCAATTTCTGTGCTACATCGTCAATAAGAAGGTCCAAGGTGTAAAGTAAACCTGACGTGAAGCATCGGAATCTAAACTGGACTCACAGGAGAGGTTCAGTCATAGAAAGTTAGAGTGTCAGTCCCCATGTACTTAAGTCGGCATTGTGACATTTGTATTAAATTCGGATGCAATTTCTGTGTTTCATCGTCAATAAGAAGGTGCAAGGTATACAGTAAACCTGAAGAGAAGCATCGGAATCTAAAACTTGACTCACAGGAGAGGTTCAATTCATAGAAAGATAGCGTTTCATGTCCTCTTGTACTTAAGTCGGCATTGTGCCTTTTGTATTAAATTCGGATGCAATTTCTGTGTTTCATCGTCAATAAGAAGGTCCAAGGTAAACAGTAAACCTGAAGTGAAGCACCGGAATCTAAAACTGGACCCACAGGAGAGGTTCAAATCATAGAGTGTTAGAGTGTCAGTCCTTTTGTACTTAAGAAGCATTGTGCCTTTTGTATTACATTCGGATGCAATTTCTGTGCTACATCGTCAATAAGAAGGTCCAAGGTGTAAAGTAAACCTGAAGTGAAGCATCGGAATCTAAAACTGGACTCACAGGAGAGGTTTAAATCATAGAAAGTTAGAGTGAGAGTCATCTTGTACTTAAGTCGGCATTGTGCCTTTTGCATTAAATTCGCATGCAATTTCTGTGTTTCATCGTCAATAAGAAGGTCCAAGGTATACAGTACACCTGAAGTGAAGCATCGGAATTTAAAACTGGACTCACAGGAGAGGTTCAAATCATAGAAAGTTAGAGTGTCAGTCCCCTTGTACTTTAGTCAGCATTGTGACTTTTGTATTTAATTTGGATGCAATTTCTGTGTTTTATCGTCAATAAGAAGGTCCAAGGTGTAAAGTAAACCTGAAGGGAAGCATCGAAATCGAAAACTGGACTCACAAGAGAGGTTCAAATCATACAAAGAAAGCGTGTCTGTCCTCTTGTACTTATGTCGGCATTGTGCCTTTTGTATTAAATTCGGATGCAATTTCTGTGTTTCATCGTCAATAAGAAGGTCCGAGGGATACAGTAAACCTGAAGTGAAGCATCGGAATATAAAACCGGACTCACAGGAGCGGTTCAAATCATAGAAAGTTAGAGAGTCTGTCCTCTAGTACTTAAGTCGGCATTGTGCCTTTTGTATTAAATTCGGATGCAATTTCTGTGTCTCATCGTCAATAAGAATGTCCAAGGGATACAGTAATCCTGAAGTGAAGCATCGGAATCTAAACTGGACTCACAGGATGGGTTCAAATCATTGAAAGTTAGAGTGTCAGTCCTCTTTTACCTAAGTCGGCATTGTGGCTTTTGTATTAAATTCGGATGCAATTTCTGTGTTTCATCGTCAATAAGAAGGTCCAAGGTATATAGTAAATCTGAAGTGTAGCATCGGAATGTAAAACTGGACTCACAGGATAGGTTCACATCATAGAAAGTTAGAGAGTCAGTCCTCTTGTACTTAACTCGGCATTATGCCTTTTGTATTAAACTCGGATGCAATTTCTGTGCTTCATCGTCAATAAGAAGGTCTAAGGTATACAGTAAACCTGAAGTGAAGCATCGGAATCTAAAACTGGACTCACAGGAGAGGTTCAAATCATAGAAATTTAGAGTGTCAGTCCGCTTGTACTTAAGTCGGCATTGTGCCTTTTGTATTAAATTCGGATGAAATTTCTGTGTTTCATCGTCAATAAGAAGGTCCAAGGTATAGAGTAAACCTGAAGTGAAGCATCGGAATCTAAAACTGGACTCACAGGAGAGGTTTAAATCATAGAAAGTTAGAGTGTGAGTCATCATGTACTTAAGTCGGCATTGTGCCTTTTGTATTAAAATAGGATGCAATTTCTGTGTTTCATCGTCAATAAGAAGGTCCAAGGTATACAGTACATCTGAAGTGAAGCATCGGAATCTAAAACTGGACTCACAGGAGAAGTTCAGTCATAGAAAGTTAGAGTGTCAGTCCCCTTGTACTTAAGTCGGCATTGTGACTTTTGTATTAAATTCGGATGCAATTTCTGTGTTTCATCGTCAATAAGAAGGTCCAAGGTATACAGTAAACCTGAAGAGAAGCATCGGAATCTAAAACTGGACTCACAGGAGAGGTTCAATTCATACAAAGATAGGGTGTCTGTCCTCTTGTACTTAAGTCGGCATTGTGCCTTTTGTATTAAATTCGGATGCAATTTCTGTGTTTCATCGTCAGTAAGCAGGTCCAAGGGATACAGTAAACCTGAAGTGAAGCATCGGAATCTAAAACTGGACTCTCAGGAGAGGTTAAAATGATAGAAAGATAGCCTGTCTGTCCTCTTGTACTTAAGTCGGCACTGTGTCTTTTGTCTTAAATTCGGATGCTATTTCTGTGTTTCATAGTCAATAAGAAGGTCCAAGGGATACAGTATTCCTGAAGTGAAGCATCGAAATCTAAAACTGGACCCACCGGGGAGGTTCAAATCATAGAAAGTTAGAGTGTCGGTCCTCTTGTACTTAAGTCGGCATTGTGCATTTTGTATTAAATTCGGATGCAATTTCTGTGTTTCATCGTCAATAAGAAGGTCCAAGGTATATAGTAAACCTGAAGTGAAGCATCGGAATGTAAAACTGGACTCACAGGATAGGTTCAAATCATAGAAAGTTAGTGTGTCAGTCCGCTTGTACTTAAGTCGGCATTGTGCCTTTTGTATTAAATTCGGATGCAATTTCTGTGCTTCATCGTCAATAAGAAGGTCTAAGGTATACAGTAAACCTGAAGTGAAGCATCGGAATCTAAAACTGGACTCACAGCCGAGGTTCAAATCATAGAAAGTTAGTGTGTCAGTCCGCTTGTACTTAAGTCGGCATTGTTCCTTTTTTATTAAATTCGGATGAAATTTCTGTGTTTCATCGTCAATAAGAAGGTCCAAGGTATACAGTAAACCTGTAGTGAAGCATCGGAATCTAAAACTGGACTCACAGGAGAGGTTGAAATCATAGAAATTTAGAGTGTCAGACCGCTAATACTTAAGTCGGCATTGTACCTTTTGCATTAAATTCGGATGCAATTTCTGTGTTTCATCGTCAATAAGAAGGACCAAGGTATACAGTAAACCTGAAGTGAAGCATCGGAATCTAAAACTGAACTCACAGGAGAGGTTCAAATCATAGGAAGATAGCGTGTCTGTCCTCTTGTACTTAATTCAGCATTGTGCCTTTTGTATTTAATTCGGATGCAATTTCTGTGTTTCATCGTCAATAAGAACGTCCAAGGTATACAGTAAACCTGAAGTGAAGCATCGGAATCTAAAACTGGACCCACAGGAGAGGTTCAAATCATAGAATGTTAGAGTGTCAGTCCTTTTGTACTTAAGTCGGCATTGTGCCTTTTGTATTACATTCGGATGCAATTTCTGTGCTACATCGTCAATAAGAAGGTCCAAGGTGTAAAGTAAACCTGACGTGAAGCATCGGAATCTAAAACTGGACTCACAGGAGAGGTTCAGTCATAGAAAGTTAGAGTGTCAGTCCCCTTGTACTTAAGTCGGCATTGTGATATTTGTATTAAATTCGGATGCAATTTCTGTGTTTCATCGTCAATAAGAATGTCCAAGGTATACAGTAAACCTGAAGAGAAGCATGGGAATCTAAAACTGGACTCACAGGAGAGGTTCAATTCATAGAAAGATAGCGTGTCTGTCCTCTTGTACTTAAGTCGGCATTGTGCCTTTTGCATTAAATTGGGATGCAATTTCTGTGTTTCATCGTCAGTAAGCAGATCCAAGGGATACAGTAAACCTCAAGTGAAGCATCGGAATCTAAAACTGGACTCACAGGAGAGGTTAAAATCATAGAATGATAGCGTGTCTGTCCTCTTGTACTTAAGTCGGCATTGTGTCTTTTGTATTAAATTCGGATGCAATTTCTGTGTTTAATAAGAAGGTCCAAGGGATACAGTATTCCTGAAGTGAAGCATGGGAATCTAAAACTGGACTCACAGGGGAGGTTCAAATCATAGAAAGTTAAAGTGTCAGTCCTTTTGTACTTAAGTCGGCATTGTGCCTTTTGTATTAAATTCAGATGCAATTTTTGTGTTTCAACGTCAATAAGAAGGTCCAAGGTAAATAGTAAACCTGAAGTGAAGCATCGGAATATAAAACTGGACTCACAGGATAGGTTCACATCATAGAAAGTTAGAGAGTCAGTCCTCTTGTACTTAACTCGGCATTGTGCCTTTTGTATTAAACTCGGATGCAATTTCTGTGCTTCATCGTCAACAAGAAGGTCTAAGGTATACAGTAAACCTGAAGTGAAGCATCGGAATCTAAAACTGGACTCACAGGCGAGGTTCTAATCATAGAAAGTTAGTGTGTCAGTCCGCTTGTACTTAAGTCGGCATTGTGCCTCTTGTATTAAATTCGGATGAAATTTCTGTGTTTCATCGTCAATAAGAAGGTCCAAGGTATACAGTAAACCTGAAGTGAAGCATCGGAATCTAAACTGGACTCACAGGAGAGGTTCAGTCATAGAAAGTTAGAGTGTCAGTCCCCTTGTACTTAAGTCGGCATTGTGACATTTGTATTAAATTCGGATGCAATTTCTGTGTTTCATCGTCAATAAGAAGGTCCAAGGTATACAGTAAACCTGAAGAGAAGCATCGGAATCTAAAACTTGACTCACAGGAGAGGTTCAATTCATAGAAAGATAGCGTTTCATGTCCTCTTGTACTTAAGTCGGCATTGTGCCTTTTGTATTAAATTCGGATGCAATTTCTGTGTTTCATCGTCAATAAGAAGGTCCAAGGTAAACAGTAAACCTGAAGTGAAGCACCGGAATCTAAAACTGGACCCACAGGAGAGGTTCAAATCATAGAGTGTTAGAGTGTCAGTCCTTTTGTACTTAAGAAGCATTGTGCCTTTTGTATTACATTCGGATGCAATTTCTGTGCTACATCGTCAATAAGAAGGTCCAAGGTGTAAAGTAAACCTGAAGTGAAGCATCGGAATCTAAAACTGGACTCACAGGAGAGGTTTAAATCATAGAAAGTTAGAGTGAGAGTCATCTTGTACTTAAGTCGGCATTGTGCCTTTTGCATTAAATTCGCATGCAATTTCTGTGTTTCATCGTCAATAAGAAGGTCCAAGGTATACAGTACACCTGAAGTGAAGCATCGGAATTTAAAACTGGACTCACAGGAGAGGTTCAAATCATAGAAAGTTAGAGTGTCAGTCCCCTTGTACTTTAGTCAGCATTGTGACTTTTGTATTTAATTTGGATGCAATTTCTGTGTTTTATCGTCAATAAGAAGGTCCAAGGTGTAAAGTAAACCTGAAGGGAAGCATCGAAATCGAAAACTGGACTCACAAGAGAGGTTCAAATCATACAAAGAAAGCGTGTCTGTCCTCTTGTACTTATGTCGGCATTGTGCCTTTTGTATTAAATTCGGATGCAATTTCTGTGTTTCATCGTCAATAAGAAGGTCCGAGGGATACAGTAAACCTGAAGTGAAGCATCGGAATATGAAACCGGACTCACAGGAGCGGTTCAAATCATAGAAAGTTAGAGAGTCTGTCCTCTAGTACTTAAGTCGGCATTGTGCCTTTTGTATTAAATTCGGATGCAATTTCTGTGTCTCATCGTCAATAAGAATGTCCAAGGGATACAGTAATCCTGAAGTGAAGCATCGGAATCTAAACTGGACTCACAGGATGGGTTCAAATCATTGAAAGTTAGAGTGTCAGTCCTCTTTTACCTAAGTCGGCATTGTGGCTTTTGTATTAAATTCGGATGCAATTTCTGTGTTTCATCGTCAATAAGAAGGTCCAAGGTATATAGTAAATCTGAAGTGTAGCATCGGAATGTAAAACTGGACTCACAGGATAGGTTCACATCATAGAAAGTTAGAGAGTCAGTCCTCTTGTACTTAACTCGGCATTATGCCTTTTGTATTAAACTCGGATGCAATTTCTGTGCTTCATCGTCAATAAGAAGGTCTAAGGTATACAGTAAACCTGAAGTGAAGCATCGGAATCTAAAACTGGACTCACAGGAGAGGTTCAAATCATAGAAATTTAGAGTGTCAGTCCGCTTGTACTTAAGTCGGCATTGTGCCTTTTGTATTAAATTCGGATGAAATTTCTGTGTTTCATCGTCAATAAGAAGGTCCAAGGTATAGAGTAAACCTGAAGTGAAGCATCGGAATCTAAAACTGGACTCACAGGAGAGGTTTAAATCATAGAAAGTTAGAGTGTGAGTCATCATGTACTTAAGTCGGCATTGTGCCTTTTGTATTAAAATAGGATGCAATTTCTGTGTTTCATCGTCAATAAGAAGGTCCAAGGTATACAGTACATCTGAAGTGAAGCATCGGAATCTAAAACTGGACTCACAGGAGAAGTTCAGTCATAGAAAGTTAGAGTGTCAGTCCCCTTGTACTTAAGTCGGCATTGTGACTTTTGTATTAAATTCGGATGCAATTTCTGTGTTTCATCGTCAATAAGAAGGTCCAAGGTATACAGTAAACCTGAAGAGAAGCATCGGAATCTAAAACTGGACTCACAGGAGAGGTTCAATTCATACAAAGATAGGGTGTCTGTCCTCTTGTACTTAAGTCGGCATTGTGCCTTTTGTATTAAATTCGGATGCAATTTCTGTGTTTCATCGTCAGTAAGCAGGTCCAAGGGATACAGTAAACCTGAAGTGAAGCATCGGAATCTAAAACTGGACTCTCAGGAGAGGTTAAAATGATAGAAAGATAGCGTGTCTGTCCTCTTGTACTTAAGTCGGCACTGTGTCTTTTGTCTTAAATTCGGATGCTATTTCTGTGTTTCATAGTCAATAAGAAGGTCCAAGGGATACAGTATTCCTGAAGTGAAGCATCGAAATCTAAAACTGGACCCACCGGGGAGGTTCAAATCATAGAAAGTTAGAGTGTCGGTCCTCTTGTACTTAAGTCGGCATTGTGCATTTTGTATTAAATTCGGATGCAATTTCTGTGTTTCATCGTCAATAAGAAGGTCCAAGGTATATAGTAAACCTGAAGTGAAGCATCGGAATGTAAAACTGGACTCACAGGATAGGTTCAAATCATAGAAAGTTAGTGTGTCAGTCCGCTTGTACTTAAGTCGGCATTGTGCCTTTTGTATTAAATTCGGATGCAATTTCTGTGCTTCATCGTCAATAAGAAGGTCTAAGGTATACAGTAAACCTGAAGTGAAGCATCGGAATCTAAAACTGGACTCACAGCCGAGGTTCAAATCATAGAATGTTAGTGTGTCAGTCCGCTTGTACTTAAGTCGGCATTGTTCCTTTTTTATTAAATTCGGATGAAATTTCTGTGTTTCATCGTCAATAAGAAGGTCCAAGGTATACAGTAAACCTGTAGTGAAGCATCGGAATCTAAAACTGGACTCACAGGAGAGGTTGAAATCATAGAAATTTAGAGTGTCAGACCGCTAATACTTAAGTCGGCATTGTACCTTTTGCATTAAATTCGGATGCAATTTCTGTGTTTCATCGTCAATAAGAAGGACCAAGGTATACAGTAAACCTGAAGTGAAGCATCGGAATCTAAAACTGAACTCACAGGAGAGGTTCAAATCATAGGAAGATAGCGTGTCTGTCCTCTTGTACTTAATTCAGCATTGTGCCTTTTGTATTTAATTCGGATGCAATTTCTGTGTTTCATCGTCAATAAGAACGTCCAAGGTATACAGTAAACCTGAAGTGAAGCATCGGAATCTAAAACTGGACCCACAGGAGAGGTTCAAATCATAGAATGTTAGAGTGTCAGTCCTTTTGTACTTAAGTCGGCATTGTGCCTTTTGTATTACATTCGGATGCAATTTCTGTGCTACATCGTCAATAAGAAGGTCCAAGGTGTAAAGTAAACCTGACGTGAAGCATCGGAATCTAAAACTGGACTCACAGGAGAGGTTCAGTCATAGAAAGTTAGAGTGTCAGTCCCCTTGTACTTAAGTCGGCATTGTGATATTTGTATTAAATTCGGATGCAATTTCTGTGTTTCATCGTCAATAAGAAGGTCCAAGGTATACAGTAAACCTGAAGAGAAGCATGGGAATCTAAAACTGGACTCACAGGAGAGGTTCAATTCATAGAAAGATAGCGTGTCTGTCCTCTTGTACTTAAGTCGGCATTGTGCCTTTTGCATTAAATTGGGATGCAATTTCTGTGTTTCATCGTCAGTAAGCAGATCCAAGGGATACAGTAAACCTCAAGTGAAGCATCGGAATCTAAAACTGGACTCACAGGAGAGGTTAAAATCATAGAATGATAGCGTGTCTGTCCTCTTGTACTTAAGTCGGCATTGTGTCTTTTGTATTAAATTCGGATGCAATTTCTGTGTTTAATAAGAAGGTCCAAGGGATACAGTATTCCTGAAGTGAAGCATGGGAATCTAAAACTGGACTCACAGGGGAGGTTCAAATCATAGAAAGTTAAAGTGTCAGTCCTTTTGTACTTAAGTCGGCATTGTGCCTTTTGTATTAAATTCAGATGCAATTTTTGTGTTTCAACGTCAATAAGAAGGTCCAAGGTAAATAGTAAACCTGAAGTGAAGCATCGGAATGTAAAACTGGACTCACAGGCGAGGTTCTAATCATAGAAACTTAGTGTGTCAGTCCGCTTGTACTTAAGTCGGCATTGTGCCTCTTGTATTAAATTCGGATGAAATTTCTGTGTTTCATCGTCAATAAGAAGGTCCAAGGTATACAGTAAACCTGAAGTGAAGCATCGGAATCTAAAACTGGACTCACAGGAGAGGTTGAAATCATAGAATGTTAGAGTGACAGTCCGCTTGTACTTAAGTCGGCATTGTGCCTTTTGCATTAAATTCGGATGCAATTTCTGTGTTTCATCGTCAATAAGAAGGTCCAAGGTATATAGTAAACCTGAAGTGAAGCATCGGAATCTGAAACTGGACTCACAGGAGATGTTCAAATCATAGATGGTTAGAGTGTCAGTCCTCTTGTAATTAAGACGGCACTGTGCCTTTTGTAATACATTCGAATGAAAATTCTGTGCTACATCGTCAATAAAAGGGTCCAAGGTATAAAGTAAACCAGAAGTGAAGCATCGGAATCTAAAACTGAACTCACAGGAGAGGTTCCAATCATAGAAAGTTAGAGTGTGAGTCATCATGTACTTAAGTCGGCATTGTGACTTTTGTATTAAATTCTGATGCAAATTCTGTGTTTCATCGTCAATAAGAAGGTCCAAAGTATAGAGTAAACCTTAAGAGAATCATCGGAATCTAAAACTGGACTCACAGGAGAGGTTCAATTCATATAAAGATAGCGTGTCTGTCCCCTTGTACTTATGTCGGCATTGTGACTTTTGTATTAAATTCGGATGCAATATCTGTGTTTCATCTTCAATAAGAAGGTCCAAGGTATACAGTAAATCTTAAGAGAAGCATCGGAATCTAAAACTGGACTCACAGGAGAGGTTCAAATCATAGAATGTTAGAGTGTCAGTTCTCTTGTACTTAAGCCGGCATTGTGCCTTTTGTATTAAATTCGGATGCAATTTCTGTGCTTCATCGTCAATAAGAAGGTCCAAGGGATGCAGTAAACCTGAAGTGAAGCATCGGAATCTAAATCTGGACTCACAGGAGAGGTTCAAATCATAGAAAGTTAAAGTGTCAGTCCTCTTGTTCTTTAGTCGGCATTGTGCCTTTTGTATTAAATTCGGATGCAATTTCTGTGTTTCATCGTCAATAACAATGTCCAAGGGATACAGTAAACCTGAAGTGAAGCATCGGAATTTATATATGGACTCACAGGAAAGGTTCAAATCATGGAAAGTTAGAGTGTCAAACCTCCTGTACTTAGGTCGGCATTGTGCCTTTTGTATTAAATTCGGATGCTATTTCTTTGTTTCATCGTCAAAAAGAAGGTCCAAGGTATACAGTAAACCTGAGGCGAAGCATCGGAATCTAAAACTGGACTCACAGGAGAGGTTCAAATTATAGAAAGTGAGACTGTCAGTCCTCTAGTACTTAAGTCGGCATTGTGCCTTTTGTATTAAATTCGGATGCCATTTCTGTGTTTCATCGTCAATAAGAAGGTCCGAGGGATACAGTAAACCTGAAGTGAAGCATCGGAATATAAAACTGGACTCACAGGAGCGGTTCAAATCATAGAGTCTGTCCTCGAGTACTTAAGTCGGCATTGTACCTTTTGTATTAAATTCGGATGCAATTTCTGTGTCTCATCGTCAATAAGAATTTCCAAGGGATACAGTAATCCTGAAGTGAAGCATCGGAATCTAAACTGGACTCACAGGAGGGGTTCAAATCATTGAAAGTTAGAGTGTCAGTCCCATTGTACCTAAGTCGCCATTGTGGCTTTTGTATTAAATTCGGGTGCAATTTCTGTGTTTCATCGTCAATAAGAAGGTCCAAGGTATATAGTAAATCTGAAGTGTAGCATTGGAATGTAAAACTGGACTCACAGGATAGGTTCACATCATAGAAAGTTAGAGAGTCAGTCCTCTTGTACTTAACTCGGCATTGTGCCTTTTGTATTAACCTCGGATGCAATTTCTGTGCTTCATAGTCAATAAGAAGGTCTAAGGTATACAGTAAACCTGAAGTGAAGCATCGGAATCTAAAACTGGACTCACAGGAGAGGTTCAAATCATAGAAAGTTAGAGTGTCAGTCCGCTTGTACTTAAGTCGGCATTGTGCCTTTTGTATTAAATTCGGATGAAATTTCTGTGTTTCATCGTCAATAAGAAGCTCCCAGGTATAGAGTAAACCTGAAGTGAAGCATCGGAATCTAAAACTGGACTCACAGGAGAGGTTTAAATCATAGAAATTTAGAGTGTCAGTCCGCTTGTACTTAATTCGGCATTGTACCTTTTGCATTAAATTCGGATGCAATTTCTGTGTTTCATCGTCAATAAGAAGGACCAAGGTATACAGTAAACCTGAAGTGAAGCATCGGAATCTAAAACTGAACTCACAGGAGAGGTTCAAATCATAGGAAGATAGCGTGTCTGTCCTCTTGTACTTAATTCGGCATTGTGCCTTTTGTATTTAATTCGGATGCAATTTCTGTGTTTCATCGTCAATAAGAACGTCCAAGGTATACAGTAAACCTGAAGTGAAGCATCGGAATCTAAAACTGGACCCACAGGAGAGGTTCAAATCATAGAATGTTAGAGTGTCAGTCCTTTTGTACTTAAGTCGGCATTGTGCCTTTTGTATTACATTCGGATGCAATTTCTGTGCTACATCGTCAATAAGAAGGTCCAAGGTGTAAAGTAAACCTGACGTGAAGCATCGGACTCTAAAACTGGACTCACTGGAGAGGTTCAGTCATAGAAAGTTAGAGTGTCAGTCCCCTTGTACTTAAGTCGGCATTGTGACATTTGTATTAAATTCGGATGCAATTTATGTGTTTCATCGTCAATAAGAAGGTCCAAGGTATACAGTAAACCTGAAGAGAAGCATCGGAATCTAAAACTGGACTCACAGGAGAGGTTCAATTCATAGAAAGATAGCGTGTCTGTCCTCTTGTACTTAAGTCGGCATTGTGCCTTTTGTATTAAATTGGGATGCAATTTCTGTGTTTAATAAGAAGTTCCAAGGGATACAGTATTCCTGAAGTGAAGCATCGGAATCTAAAACTGGACTCACAGGGGAGGTTCAAATCATAGAAAGTTAAAGTGTCAGTCCTTTTGTACTTAAGTCGGCATTGTGCCTTTTGTATTAAATTCAGATGCAATTTTTGTGTTTCATCGTCAATAAGAAGGTCCAAGGTAAATAGTAAACCTGAAGTGAAGCATCGGAATGTAAAACTGGACTCACAGGATAGGTTCACATCATAGAAAGTTAGAGAGTCAGTCCTCTTGTACTTAACTCGGCATTGTGCCTTTTGTATTAAACTCGGATGCAATTTCTGTGCTTCATCGTCAACAAGAAGGTCTAAGGTATACAGTAAACCTGAAGTGAAGCATCGGAATCTAAAACTGGACTCACAGGCGAGGTTCTAATCATAGAAAGTTAGTGTGTCAGTCCGCTTGTACTTAAGTCGGCATTGTGCCTCTTGTATTAAATTCGGATGAAATTTCTGTGTTTCATCGTCAATAAGAAGGTCCAAGGTATACAGTAAACCTGAAGTGAAGCATCGGAATCTAAAACTGGACTCACAGGAGAGGTTGAAATCATAGAATGTTAGAGTGACAGTCCGCTTGTACTTAAGTCGGCATTGTGCCTTTTGCATTAAATTCGGATGCAATTACTGTGTTTCATCGTCAATAAGAAAGTCCAAGGTATACAGTGAACCTGAAGAGAAGCATCGGAATCTAAAACTGGACTCACAGGAGAGGTTCAATTCATAGAAAGATAAGGTGTCTGTCCTCTTGTACTTAAGTCGGCATTGTGCCTTTTGTATTAAATTCGGATGCAATTTCTGTGTTTCATCGTCAGTAAGCAGGTCCAAGGGATACAGTAAACCTGAAGTGAAGCATCGGAATCTAAAACTGGACACACAGGAGAGGTTAAAATTATAGAAAGTGAGACTGTCAGTCCTCTTGTACTTAAGTCGGCATTGAGCCTTTTGTATTAAATTCGGATGCCATTTCTGTGTTTCATCGTCAATAAGAAGGTCCAAGGTATACAGTAAACCTCAAGTGAAGCATCGGAATCTAAAACTTGACTCACAGGAGAGGTTCAAATCATAGAAAGTTAGAGAGTCAGTCCTCTTGTACTTAACTCGGCATTGTGCCTTTAGTATTAAATTCGGATGCAATTTCTGTGCTTCATCGTCAATAAGAAGGTCCAAGGTATACAGTTAACCTGAAGTGAAGCATCGGAATCTAAAATTGGACTCACAGGAGAGGTTCAAATCATAGAAAGTTAGAGTGTCAGTCCTCTTGTACTTAAGTCGGCATCGTGCTTTTGAATTTAATTCCGCTGCAATTTCTGTGTTCCATCGTCAATAAGTAGGTCCAAGGTATACAGTAAACCTGAAGTGAAGCATCGGAATCTAACACTGGACTCACAGGAGAGGTTCAAATCATAGAATGTTAGAGTGTCAGTACTCTTGTACTTAAGCCGGCATTGTGCCTTTTGTATTAAATTCGGATGCAATTTCTGTGCTTCATCGTCAATAAGAAGGTCCAAGGGATGCAGTAAACCTGAAGTGAAGCATCGGAATCTAAAACTGGACTCACAGGAGAGGTTCAAATCATAGAAAGTTAAAGTGTCAGTCCTCTTGTCCTTTAGTCGGCATTGTGCCTTTTGTATTAAATTCGGATGCAATTTCTGTGTTTCATCGTCAATAACAATGTCCAAGGGATACAGTAAACCTGAAGTGAAGCATCGGAATTTATATATGGACTCACAGGAAAGGTTCAAATCATGGAAAGTTAGAGTGTCAGACCTCCTGTACTTAGGTCGGCATTGTGCCTTTTGTATTAAATTCGGATGCTATTTCTTTGTTTCATCGTCAATAAGAAGGTCCAAGGTATACAGTAAACCTGAGACGAAGCATCGGAATCTAAAACTGGACTCACAGGAGAGGTTCAAATTATAGAAAGTGAGACTGTCAGTCCTCTTGTACTTAAGTCGGCATTGAGCCTTTTGTATTAAATTCGGATGCCATTTCTGTGTTTCATCGTCAATAAGAAGGTCCAAGGTATACAGTAAACCTCAAGTGAAGCATCGGAATCTAAAACTTGACTCACAGGAGAGGTTCAAATCATAGAAAGTTAGAGAGTCAGTCCTCTTGTACTTAACTCGGCATTGTGCCTTTAATATTAAATTCGGATGCAATTTCTGTGCTTCATCGTCAATAAGAAGGTCCAAGGTATACAGTAAACCTGAAGTGAAGCATCGGAATCTAAAATTGGACTCACAGGAGAGGTTCAAATCATAGAAAGTTAGAGTGTCAGTCCTCTTGTACTTAAGTCGGCATCGTGCTTTTGAATTTAATTCCGCTGCAATTTCTGTGTTCCATCGTCAATAAGTAGGTCCAAGGTATACAGTAAACCTGAAGTGAAGCATCGGAATCTAAAACTGGACTCACAGGAGAGGTTCAAATCATAGAAATATAAAGTGTCAGTCCTCTTGTACTTAAGTCGGCATTGTGCCTTTTGTATTAAATTCTGATGCAATTTCTGTGTTTCATCGTCAATACGAAGGTCCTAGGGATACAGTAAACCTGAAGTGAAGCATCGGAATCTAAATATGGACTCACAGGAAAGGTTCAAATCATAGAAAGTTTGAGTGTCAGTACTCTTGTACTTAGGTCAGCATTGCGCCTTTTGTATTACATTCGGATGCAATATCCGTGTTTCATCGTCAATAAGAATGTCCAAGGTATACAGTACACCTGAGGTGAAGCATCGGAATCTAAAACTCGACTCACAAGAGAGGTTCAAATCATAGAAAGTGAGACTGTCAGTCCTCTGGTACTTAAGTCGGCATTGTGCCTTTTGTATTAGATTCGGATGCAATTACTGTGTTTCATCGTCAATAAGAAAGTCCAAGGTATACAGTGAACCTGAAGAGAAGCATCGGAATCTAAAACTGGACTCACAGGAGAGGTTCAATTCATAGAAAGATAAGGTGTCTGTCCTCTTGTACTTAAGTCGGCATTGTGCCTTTTGTATTAAATTCGGATGCAATTTCTGTGTTTCATCCTCAGTAAGCAGGTCCAAGGGATACAGTAAACCTGAAGTGAAGCATCGGAATCTAAAACTGGACTCACAGGAGAGGTTAAAATCATAGAAAGATAGCGTGTCTGTCCTCTTGTACTTAAGTCGGCACTGTGTCTTTTGTCTTAAATTCGGATGCTATTTCTGTGTTTCATAGTCAATAAAAAGGTCCAAGGGATACAGTATTCCTGAACTGAAGTATCGTAATCTAAAACTGGACCCACAGGGGAGGTTCAAATCATAGAAAGTTAGAGTGTCAGTCCTCTTGTACTTAAGTCGGCATTGTGCATTTTGTATTAAATTCGGATGCAATTTCTGTGTTTCATCGTCAATAAGAAGGTCCAAGGTATATAGTAAACCTGAAGTGAAGCTCGGAAAGTAAAACTGGACTCACAGAATAGGTTCGAATCATAGAAAGTTAGTGTGTCAGTCTGCTTGTACTTAAGTCGGCATTGTGCCTTTTGAATTAAATTCGGATGCAATTTCTGTGCTTCATCGTCAATAAGAAGGTCTAAGGTATACAGTAAACCTGAAGTGAAGCATCGGAATCTATAACTGGACTCACAGGCGAGGTTCAAATCATAGAAAGTTAGTGTGTCAGTCCGCTTGTACTTAAGTCGACATTGTGCCTTTTTTATTAATTTCGGATGAAATTTCTGTGTTTCATCGTCAATAAGAAGGTCCAAGGTATACAGTAAACCTGTAGTGAAGCATCGGAATCTAAAACTGGACTCACAGGAGAGGTTGAAATCATAGAAATTTAGAGTGTCAGTCCGCTTGTACTTAAGTCGGCATTGTACCTTTTGCATTAAATTCGGATGCAATTTCTGTGTTTCATCGTCAATAGGAAGGACCAAGGTATACAGTAAACCTGAAGTGAAGCATCGGAATCTAAAACTGGACACACAGGAGAGGTTCAAATCATAGGAAGATAGCGTGTCTGTCCTCTTGTACTTAATTCGGCATTGTGCCTTTTGTATTTAATTCGGATGCAATTTCTGTGTTTCATCGTCAATAAGAACGTCCAAGGTATACAGTAAACCTGAAGTGAAGCATCGGAATCTAAAACTGGACCCACAGGAGAGGTTCAAATCATAGAATGTTAGAGTGTCAGTCCTTTTGTACTTAAGTCGGCATTGTGCCTTTTGTTTTACATTCGGATGCAATTTCTGTGCTACATCGTCAATAAGAAGGTCCAAGGTGTAAAGTATACCTGACGTGAAGCATCGGAATCTAAAACTGGACTCACAGGAGAGGTTCAGTCATAGAAAGTTACAGTGTCAGTCCCCTTGTACTTAAGTCGGCATTGTGACATTTGTATTAAATTCGGATGTAATTTCTGTGTTTCATCGTCAATAAGAAGGTCCAAGGTATACAGTAAACCTGAAGAGAAGCATCGGAATCTAAAACTGGACTCACAGGAGAGGATCAATTCATAGAAAGATAGCGTGTCTGTCCTCTTGTACTTAAGTCGGCATTGTGCCTTTTGTATTAAATTGGGATGCAATTTCTGTGTTTCATCGTCAGTAAGCAGGTCCAAGGGATACAGTAAACCTCAAGTGAAGCATCGGAATCTAAAACTGGACTCACAGGAGAGGTTAAAATCATAGAAAGATAGCGTGTCTGTCCTCTTGTACTTAAGTCGGCATTGTGTCTTTTGTATTAAATTCGGATGCAATTTCTGTGTTTAATAAGAAGGTCCAAGGGATACAGTATTCCTGAAGTGAAGCATCGGAATCTAAAACTGGACTCACAGGGGAGGTTCAAATCATAGATAGTTAAAGTGTCAGTCCTTTTGTACTTAAGTCGGCATTGTGCCTTTTGTATTAAATTCAGATGCAATTTTTGTGTTTCATCGTCAATAAGAAGGTCCAAGGTAAATAGTAAACCTGAAGTGAAGCATCGGAATGTAAAACTGGACTCACAGGATAGGTTCACATCATAGAAAGTTAGAGAGTCAGTCCTCTTGTACTTAACTCGGCATTGTGCCTTTTGTATTAAACTCGGATGCAATTTCTGTGCTTCATCGTCAACAAGAAGGTCTAAGGTATACAGTAAACCTGAAGTGGAGCATCGGAATCTAAAACTGGACTCACAGGCGAGGTTCTAATCATAGAAAGTTAGTGTGTCAGTCCGCTTGTACTTAAGTCGGCATTGTGCCTCTTGTATTAAATTCGGATGAAATTTCTGTGTTTCATCGTCAATAAGAAGGTCCAAGGTATAGAGTTAACCTTAAGAGAATCATCGGAATCTAAAACTGGACTCACAGGAGAGGTTCAATTCATATAAAGATAGCGTGTCGGTCCCCTTGTACTTATGTCGGCATTGTGACTTTTGTATTAAATTCGGATGCAATTTCTGTGTTTCATCGTCAATAAGAAGGTCCAAGGTATACAGTAAATCTTAAGAGAAGCATCGGAATCTAAAACTGGACTCACAGGAGAGGTTCAAATCATAGAATGTTAGAGTGTCAGTATTCTTGTACTTAAGCCGGCATTGTGCCCTTTGTATTAAATTCGGATGCAATTTCTGTGCTTCATCGTCAATAAGAAGGTCCAAGGGATGCAGTAAACCTGAAGTGAAGCATCGGAATCTAAAACTGGACTCACAGGAGAGGTTCAAATCATAGAAAGTTAAAGTGTCAGTCCTCTTGTTCTTTAGTCGGCATTGTGCCTTTTGTATTAAATTCGGATGCAATTTCTGTGTTTCATCGTCAATAACAATGTCCAAGGGATACAGTAAACCTGAAGTGAAGCATCGGAATTTATATATGGACTCACAGGAAAGGTTCAAATCATGGAAAGTTAGAGTGTCAGACCTCCTGTACTTAGGTCGGCATTGTGCCTTTTTGTATTAAATTCGGATGCTATTTGTTTGTTTCATCGTCAATAAGAAGGTCCAAGGTATACAGTAAACCTGAGGCGAAGCATCGGAATCTAAAACTGGACTCACAGGAGAGGTTCAAATTATAGAAAGTGAGACTGTCAGTCCTCTTGTACTTAAGTCGGCAATGAACCTTTTGTATTAAATTCGGATGCCATTTCTGTGTTTCATCGTCAATAAGAAGGTCCAAGGTATACAGCAAACCTCAAGTGAAGCATCGGAATCTAAAACTTGACTCACAGGAGAGGTTCAAATCATAGAAAGTTAGAGAGTCAGTCCTCTTGTACTTAACTCGGCATTGTGCCTTTAGTATTAAATTCGGATGCAATTTCTGTGCTTCATCGTCAATAAGAAGGTCCAAGGTATACAGTAAACCTGAAGTGAAGCATCGGAATCTAAAATTGGACTCACAGGAGAGGTTCAAATCATAGAAAGTTATAGTGTCAGTCCTCTTGTACTTAAGTCGGCATCGTGCTTTTGAATTTAATTCCGATGCAATTTCTGTGTTCCATCGTCAATAAGAAGGTCCAAGGTATACAGTAAACCTGAAGTGAAGCATCGGAATCTAAAACTGGACTCACAGGAGAGGTTCAAAATATAGAAATATAAAGTGTCAGTCCTCTTGTACTTAAGTCGGCATTGTGCCTTTTGTATTAAATTCTGATGCAATTTCTGTGTTTCATCGTCAATAAGAAGGTCCTAGGGATACAGTAAACCTGAAGTGAAGCATCGGAATCTAAATATGGACTCACAGGAAAGGTTCAAATCATAGAAAGTTTGAGTGTCAGTACTCTTGTACTTAGGTCAGCATTGCGCCTTTTGTATTACATTCGGATGCAATTTCCGTGTTTCATCGTCAATAAGAATGTCCAAGGTATACAGTACACCTGAGGTGAAGCATCGGAATCTAAAACTCGACCCACAGGAGAGGTTCAAATCATTAGAAAGTGAGACTGTCAGTCCTCTGGTACTTAAGTCGGCATTGTGCCTTTTGTATTAGATTCGGATGCAATTACTGTGTTTCATCGTCAATAAGAAAGTCCAAGGTATACAGTGAACCTGAAGTGAAGCATCGGAATTTAAAACTGGACTCACAGGAGAGGTTCAAACCATAGAAAGTTAGAGTGTGAGTCATCATGTACTTAAGTCGGCATTGTGCGTTTTGTATTAAAATAGGATGCAATTTCTGTGCTTCATCGTCAATAAGAAGGTCCAAGGTATACAGTACACCTGAAGTGAAGCATCGGAATCTAAAACTGGACTCACAGGAGAGGTTCAGTCATAGAAAGTTAGAGTGTCAGTCCCCTTGTACTTAAGTCGGCATTGTGACTTTTGTATTAAATTCGGATGCAATTTCTGTGTTTCATCGTCAATAAGATGGTCCAAGGTATACAGTAAACCTGAAGAGAAGCATCGGAATCTAAAACTGGACTCACAGGAGAGGTTCAATTCATAGAAAGATAGGGTTTCTGTCCTCTTGTACTTAAGTCGGCATTGTGCCTTTTGTATTAAATTCGGATGCAATTTCTGTGTTTCATCGTCAGTAAGCAGGTCCAAGGGATACAGTAAACCTGAAGTGAAGCATCGGAATCTAAAACTGGACTCACAGGAGAGGTTAAAATCATAGAAAGATAGCGTGTCTGTCCTCTTGTACTTAAGTTGGCACTGTGTCTTTTGTCTTAAATTCGGATGCTATTTCTGTGTTTCATAGTCAATAAGAATGTCCAAGGGATACAGTATTCCTGAAGTGAAGTATCGAAATCTAAAACTGGACCCACAGGGGAGGTTCAAATCATAGA
The DNA here is from genome assembly GCF_023864345.2 of Schistocerca serialis cubense. Classification (NCBI taxonomy): domain Eukaryota; kingdom Metazoa; phylum Arthropoda; class Insecta; order Orthoptera; family Acrididae; genus Schistocerca; species Schistocerca serialis. Next base: position 3,603,456 of record NW_026048462.1, read on the forward strand.
AAGTTAGAGTGTCAGTCCTCTTGTACTTAAGTCGGCATTGTGCATTTTGTATTAAATTCGTATGCAATTTCTGTGTTTCATCGTCAATAAGAAGGTCCAAGGTATATAGTAAACCTGAAGTGAAGCTCGGAATGTAAAACTGGACTCACAGGATAGGTTCAAATCATAGAAAGTTAGTGTGTCAGTCTGCTTGTACTTAAGTCGGCATTGTGCCTTTTGTCTTAAATTCGGATGCAATTTCTGTGCTTCATCGACAATAAGAAGGTCCAAGGTATACAGTAAACCTGTAGTGAAGCATCGGAATCTAAAACTGGACTCACAGGAGAGGTTGAAATCATAGAAATTTAGAGTGTCAGTCCGCTTGTACTTAAGTCGGCATTGTACCTTTTGCATTAAATTCGGATGCAATTTCTGTGTTTCATCGTCAATAAGAAGGACCATGGTATACAGTAAACCTGAAGTGAAGCATCGGAATCTAAAACTGGACACACAGGAGAGGTTCAAATCATAGGAAGATAGCGTGTCTGTCCTCTTGTACTTAATTCGGCATTGTGCCTTTTGTATTTAATTCGGATGCAATTTCTGTGTTTCATCGTCAATAAGAACGTCCAAGGTATACAGTAAACCTGAAGTGAAGCATCGGAATCTAAAACTGGACCCACAGGAGAGGTTCAAATCATAGAATGTTAGAGTGTCAGTCCTTTTGTACTTAAGTCGGCATTGTGCCTTTTGTATTACATTCGGATGCAATTTCTGTGCTACATCGTCAATAAGAAGGTCCAAGGTGTAAAGTAAACCTGACGTGAAGCATCGGAATCTAAAACTGGACTCACAGGAGAGGTTCAGTCATAGAAAGTTAGAGTGTCAGTCCCCTTGTACCTAAGTCGGCATTGTGACATTTGTATTAAATTCGGATGTAATTTCTGTGTTTCATCGTCAATAAGAAGGTCCAAGGTATACAGTAAACCTGAAGAGAAGCATCGGAATCTAAAACTGGACTCACAGGAGAGGATCAATTCATAGAAAGATAGCGTGTCTGTCCTCTTGTACTTAAGTCGGCATTGTGCATTTTGTATTAAATTGGGATGCAATCTCAGTGTTTCATCGTCAGTAAGCAGGTCCAAAGGATACAGTAAACCTCAAGTGAAGCATCGGAATCCAAAACTGGACTCACAGGAGAGGTTAAAATCATAGAAAGATAGCGTGTCTGTCCTCTTGTACTTAAGTCGGCATTGTGTCTTTTGTATTGAATTCGGATGCAATTTCTGTGTTTCATCGTCAATAAGAAGGTCCAAGGTAAATAGTAAACCTGAAGTGAAGCATCGGAATGTAAAACTGGTCTCACAGGATAGGTTCACATCATAGAAAGTTAGAGAGTCAGTCCTCTTGTACTTAACTCGGCATTGTGCCTTTTGTATTAAACTCGGATGCAATTGCTGTGCTTCATCGTCAACAAGAAGGTCTAAGGTATACAGTAAACCTGAAGTGAAGCATCGGAATCTAAAACTGGACTCACAGGCGAGGTTCTAATCATAGAAAGTTAGTGTGTCAGTCCGCTTGTACTTAAGTCGGCATTGTGCCTCTTGTATTAAATTCGGATGAAATTTCTGTGTTTCATCGTCAATAACAAGGTCCAAGGTATACATTAAACCTGAAGTGAAGCATCGGAATCTAAAACTGGACTCACAGGAGAGGTTGAAATCATAGAATGTTAGAGTGTCAGTCCGCTTGTACTTAAGTCGGCATTGTGCCTTTTGCATTAAATTCGGATGCAATTTCTGTGTTTCATCGTCAATAAGAAGGTTCAAGGTATATAGTAAACCTGAAGTGAAGCATCGGAATCTGAAACTGGACTCACAGGAGATGTTCAAATCATAGATGGTTAGAGTGTCAGTCCTCTTGTAATTAAGACGGCACTGTGCCTTTTGAATTACATTCGAATGAAAATTCTGTGCTACATCGTCAATAAAAAGGTAAAAGGTATAAAGTAAACCTGAAGTGAAGCATCGGAATCTAAAACTGAACTCATAGGAGAGGTTCAAATCATAGAAAGTTAGAGTGTGAGTCATCATGTACTTAAGTCGGCATTGTGACTTTTGTATTAAATTCGGATGCAATTTCTGTGTTTCATCGTCAATAAGAAGGTCCAAGGTATAGAGTAAACCTTAAGAGAATCATCGGAATCTAAAACTGGACTCACAGGAGAGGTTCAATTCATATAAAGATAGCGTGTCTGTCCCCTTGTACTTATGTCGGCATTGTGACTTTTGTATTAAATTCGGATGCAATTTCTGTGTTTCATCGTCAATAAGAAGGTCCAAGGTATACAGTAAATCTTAAGAGAAGCATCGGAATCTAAAACTGGACTCACAGGAGAGGTTCAAATCATAGAATGTTAGAGTGTCAGTACTCTTGTACTTAAGCCGGCATTGTGCCTTTTGTATTAAATTCGGATGCAATTTCTGTGCTTCATCGTCAATAAGAAGGTCCAAGGGATGCAGTTAACCTGAAGTGAAGCATCGGAATCTAAAACTGGACTCACAGGAGAGGTTCAAATCATAGAAAGTTAAAGTGTCAGTCCTCTTGTTCTTTAGTCGGCATTGTGCCTTTTGTATTAAATTCGGATGCAATTTCTGTGTTTCATCGTCAATAACAATGTCCAAGGGATACAATAAACCTGAAGTGAAACATCGGAATTTATATATGGACTCACAGGAAAGGTTCAAATCATGGATAGTTAGAGTGTCAGACCTCCTGTACTTAGGTCGGCATTGTGCCTTTTGTATTAAATTCGGATGCTATTTCTTTGTTTCATC